>NC_092381.1:102494438-102866129 GCF_030028105.1 Mobula birostris
TAGACAGATGGTTATCCTCACACCAGTCCACCAACCTCTCCACTTCCTCTCCGTATTCCAACTCATCATCATTGTTCAAGAGGCCAACCACTGTTGTGTCAGCTGCAAACTTGGTGATACAGTTTGAGCAGAATCCTCTGACACAGTCATGCATCGGCAGTGTGAACAGCAGTGGCTTTGGTATACAGCCTTGGGGAGCGCCTTTTTTTTTTCCATTACCACCTCTCCAGTATCATTTTCCAGTGCTCCAATGTCCACTGTTGCCTCTACTTTACTCTTTATAGCTCTGGAGGGGAAAGATAACCTGACATCCTCCTTTGTTTTTGGCAAGCTTATCTTCATATTTCACCTTTTCTCTCATTGCTTTTTTAGTTGGTTTGTAAAGCTTCCTAACCTTTCAGAGTCCTGCTAATTTTTGCTATATTGTATGCCTTTCCTTTTGTTTTTATGCTGTCTCTGACTTCCCTGATCAGTCATGGTTTCCTCACCCTCCCTTTAGAATACTACTACTTTGTGTGATGTATCTATCCTGTGCCTTATGAACTGTTGCACCCATTGCTGCTCTGCTGTCATCCCTGCTAGTATCCTATTCCAATTGACTTTGGCCAGCTTCTCTCCGATGCTTCTGTCATTCCCGTTACTCCATTGTGTTACCTGTCCACAGTATCGATTTCTGTGAGTGTCCCATGACTTTGTTACCTGTGAGCATCACATGATGGCATATCCCACTGGTATAAAAAGGGAGACCACTGATTTTTGGGAGTCACTTTGTTGGGGAGTCGCAGTTGGTGGTTACGCAATCGTAGAAAGAGAGTGAAGATTGCAGGCTTCAAACAAACCCAAAGGATTGGGGTTAACCAGTGGCATTTGGTGCATTTCGGGTGTGACTGACACTGGGTCTAATCCATACGTGGCACGCACTTTTGTTAACCCTTACATAGTTTGGCCACTTCGGCGAAAAGTCAGTTACTTTGAGAAAACTCACTTTTTGTAGTCTTTTTGGAAAAAGCACTTCTCGGCTCAACGGTCTGAACGCACTGCCCTCCACTCTCTCCACACTAATCCCAACACCATCAAACCTGCTGACAAAGGTGGTGCCGTAGTTGTCTGGCAGATGGACCTCTACCTCACTGAGGCAAAACGGCAGCTCTCTGACACCTCCTCTTACCACTGGAACAGGACCCCACCAAAAAACATCAAACCATTGTCTCCCGCACCATCACCGCCCTAATCAACTCTGGAGACCTTCCATTCTCAGCCGCTAAACTCATTATTCCCACACCCTGTACCACTCGGTTTTACCTCCTCCCAAAGATACACAAGCCTAACTGTCCCGGTAGACCCATAGTTTCTGCCTGCTCCTGTCCCACCGAACTTGTATCTGCCTACCTGGACTCCATTTTGTCACCCATGGTTCAATCCCTCCCCACCTACGTCCGGGATACATCCTATGCCCTCCACCTCTTCAATAACTTCCAATTCCCCGGTCCCATCTGCTACATTTTTACTATGGATGTCCAATCCTTATACACCTCCATTCCCCATCAAGAAGGCCTCAAAGCCCTCCACTACTTCCTGGATAATAGACCTCACCAGTTCCCCACCACCACTACCCTCCTCCGATTGGTGGAAATGGTTCTCGCACTTAATAACTTCTCTTTTGGCACTTCCCACTTTCTTCAGACTAAGGGTGTAGCTATGGGAACTCGCATGGGCCTCAGCTATGCCTGCCTCTTTGTTGGTTATGTGGAACAGTCTGTGCTCCAAACCTATTCTGGTACTGCTCCTCAATTTTTCCTTCGCTACATTGACGACTACATTGGTGCTGCTTCCTGCACCCATGCTGAGCTCGTCAATTTCATCGACTTTACTTCAAACTTCCACCCAGCCCTCAAATTCACTTGGTCCATCTTGGACACTTCTCTCCCCTTTCTTGATCTATCGGTCTCCATCTCTGGAGACAGACTGTCCACTGACATCTTCTACAAGCCCACTGACTCTCATAACTACCTCGACTATACCTCTTCCCACCCCGCCACATGCAAAAATGCCATTCCCTATTCCCAGTTCCTCCGTCTCCGCCGCATCTGCTCCCAGAATGAGGCTTTCAGTTCTAGGACATCTCAAATGTTCTCTTTCTTTAAGGATCGTGGTTTCCCTTCTACCGTCATCAATGATGCCCTCACCCGTATCTCCTCCATTTCCTGCACTTCGGCCCTCACCCCATCCTCCCGCAACCACAACAGGGACAGAGTTCCCCTTGTCCTTACCTACCACCCCACCAGCCTCCGGATCCAGCACATTATCCTCCGCAACTTCCGCCACCTTCAACAGGACCCCACCACTAAGCACATCTTTCCCTCTCCACCCCTCTCTGCTTTCTACAGGGATCGGTCCCTCCGTGACTCTCTTATCCACACGTCCATCCCCACTGATCTCCCACCCGGCACTGATCCCTGTAAGCGTAAGTGCTACACCTGTCCCTACACCTCATCTCTTGCAACCATTCAGGGCCCTAAACAGTCCTTCCAGGTGAGACAACACTTCACTTGTGAGTCTGTTGGGGTCATCTATTGTATCCGGTGCTCCTGGTGCGGCCTCCTCTACATCAGTGAAACCCGATGCAGATTGGGGGACCGCTTCATTGAGCACCTCCACTCCGTCTGCCACAACAGACAGGATCTCCCGGCAGCCACCCACTTCAACTCTGCTTCCCATTCCGTTTCAGATATGTCCATACATGGCCTCCTGTACTGCCATGATGAGGCTAAACTCAGGTTGGAGGAGCAACACCTCATATACCGTCTAGGTAGACCCCAGCCCCTTGGTATGAACATAGAATTCTCCAACTTCCGGTAATTCCCTACCCCTCCCTTCCTCTATCCCTATTTCACTCTACCCCCTCCCCCAGCTCCATCATGGTTCCGCCTCCTCCTTCTACTACCCATTGTTTTCAGGGCTATGATGTCAATGCTTCCCCTCCCCCACCCCTTTGTCTTTCAAATTACTGGTCTTTCAACTGAAGCTACAAGCATTCTTCAAATCCTTCCCCATCTTTCATTCTTCAGTCCTGGTGAAGGGTTCCGGCCCGAAACATCGACTCATCATTTCTAACTGATGCTGCCTGATCTGAGTTCATCCAGCGTACTGAAAGTGTTGCTTTGATCACAGCATCTGCAGATTATTTTGTGTTTATGTATCAACGGTTTCTTTGTTTTTTCAAAGAATCACCTCATTGCTTCTTCGTGAAGTCTCTCCTCTCACTTATTTCATGAACCACTTAGACTTCTTTAAACTACCGCTTTAAGACTGTGCTTGAGTAAGATCTGTTAAGAATTGTCTCTAAGTTTGACCGTTTGATAGCTATAGATGCATAACACTTAACTTCCGTTTAAGTTAGTTATTTGTTTACTTTTCTATGTTTTTGAGTAGAGGTTAATAAATTTTATTGTTTATCTATAAAACCCTGACTTGATATCATATCTATTGCTGCTGGTACGTAACGTAAAAATTGGGGGCTCGTCCAGATGTGAACAAATTTAGAGCTTATTGATTGTTTAATTATTGATCTGATTGGGGAAAGGGACATAACCGATTCCTTTTGTTTGATTGGTTTGTGTGTGGTGATCAGCAACAATGGATGTTGGGGACTTTCTGGAATCATCAACCACTGCAGCATTAGAGAAAGCAAAAAAAGGCAAGGTGCTGGAAATTGCTAAAGAACTGAAGCTTACAGGGATAACGATGGCTATGACAAAGCCAGTGATTCAGAGGAAAATAGCTGAGCACTGTATAGTTACGAAAGTGTTTGATGAAGAGGTATTAGCTAAGTTTCCTGTAAGTAAACTTGAGATGCAGCTACAACTGGAACAAATGAAGTTAGAGAGATTTAAAGTAGAAGTGACAGAAAGGGAAAGAGATAAAGAGAGAGAAGCTGCAGAAAAACAAAAGCAATTTGAACTACCAATAGAGAAGTTAAGGCTCGAGAAGCAAGCTGGTTTGAGGAAACCAGTTGTACCATTTCTTGCTAGCCAGCAAGTTGAATTAGTTCCTCCATTTAATGAGGCAGAAGTTGATGAATACTTCCAGCATTTTGAAAAAGTTGCTCGGAGTTCACAGTGACCGAAAGATGGCTGGCTTGTCCTTTTACAAAGTGTAATTAAAGGTAAAGCACAACAGGTTTATATGGCCTTAACCGGAGAACAGGCAGCTGATTATGATGCTGTGAAGATAGGTAGATAGATATACTTTATTAATGCCGAGGGAAATTTGGTAAAGCAGGTACTTAAAGCTTATGAATTGGTTCTGGAAGCTTATAGACAAAGATTTAGGAGTCTGAAGAAATCTGTGAACCAGACTTACACAGATTTGTCATAGACAAATTCCACATGTTTTGAGCGATGGTGCACATCTGAAAATGTGAATGGAAGTTAAGACAACTTGAAAGAGTTGGTTTTATTGGAGGAATTTAAAAGGTGTGTCCCTAATGACATAAAGGCATATTTGGATGAGAAGGACGCTGCCACGATGCAAGAGTCTGCTGAGTTTGCTCTAACCCATAAGGGTAAATTTACTCCAAGTAAAACTTTCCAAAAGAGTAGCAGGGATAGTCAGGGTAAACCAGAAATTAAATCGGAAGCTAGTGATAAAGGTAAGGACGAATGGAAGCAAGTGAAGGAAAAACATTTTGGTCCTATTTGTCACTGTTGTAGGAAATCTGGTCATGTTATGCTTAACTGTTTCTGTCTGAAGAAGAATGAAAAGGAGGCGGTTCCAGATGCCTGTGTGCAACACTTTGAAACACCCATAAACCCGCAGGGTTCGGGACATTCAAAGGAGGGTCTGTCAAGGTCTGAGAGGTCTGACCGAGTTAGGAAAGGATTTGATCATTTTATGTCAAAGGGATTTGTTTCCATGAATGAAGGGTCCACCCAAGTACCCGTGAAGAAAAACTTCCTTCAGGATACTGGGGCTTCTCAGTCACTTATGTTAGATAGTGTTCTAGAGTTTAGTGTTGAGACTGCCATTGGTGAGGTAAATCTTATACGAGGTATTGGGGGCCACCTTATGTCTGTACCTCTGCACAAAGTAGTTTTAAAATCAGTGTTAGTTTCAGGACTTGTTAAAATAGGACTACGTCCCAGTTGACCGGTGGATGGTGTTTCTTTATTGTTAGGGAATGACTTAGCAGGTGGAAAAATTGTTCCTGCAGTGCAGCTGACAACCAAGCCAATCACTGATGATCCAAAGATGGATTCTAACATGTATCCCTCCTGTACAGTAACCTGAGCTATGGCCAAAAAGTCTGCCAAGGCAGATGGTTCTGTGCAGCATGGGTCTGCTACCCATGACAGTTCAAATCTGGATTCAGATTTTGATGATTTGTCGGTAACTTTTCTACCTTCATTGTTTGATCAAGATCCTTGTGGTAAGTCTGACCATAAAGACTTGTCTCTGTCTAGGAAGGAGATTATAGCAGAGCAGAGACCCTGAGATTGCCACCTTAAAAGGAAAAGCTCTCCCAGATAATGAGATTGAGAAGGTGCCAGTAGGGTATTTTTTCAAGAGTGGAGTGTTAATGAGGCAGTGGACACCACCTGAGATTCCTGGAAGTGAGGATTGGGCAGTTGTTCACCAGGTAGTAGTCCCTAAAGTCTATGGGAATAAGATTTTAACTTTGGCTCATAGTATGCCCTTGGGTGGCCATCTTGGTGTGAATAAAACTGTGAACAAGGTTTTTCAACACTACTTCTGGCCTGGGTTGAGGAAAGCTGTAGTGACATTTTGCTGAACTTGTCACACTTGTCAGGTTGTGGGTAAACCTAATCAAGTCACCCAAGTGGCCCCATTGCAACCTATTCCTGCATTTGGTGAACTGTTTTCTAAAGTTATTGTGGATTGTCTTGGCCCATTGCCAAAAACTAAAGCTGGCCATCAATATTTGCTGACCATCATGTGTACAGCATCTAGGTTTCCAGAAGCAATATCTCTCAGGAATATAAAAGCTAAAACTGTGTTGAAGGCTCTCATAAAATTTTCTACTTTATTTGCATTGCCTAAAGAAATCCAGTCTGATCAAGGAAGTAATTTTCTGTCTGGATTATTCCAGCAGGTAGTTTATAAACTGGGAGCCAAATAGATTACATCGCCTGCTTACCGTCCAGAATCACAAGGGGTCTTGGAAAGGTTCCATTCTACCCTCAAAACCAGATTAGGATGCTTTGTGTTGAAAGTGAGAAGGATTGGGATGAGGGAGTTCATTTGCTTTTGTTTGCAGTAAGGGAATCAGTGCAGGAGTCTCTAGACTTTAGCCCCTTTGAACTTTTTTTTGGGCACAGAGTCCAAGGACCTTTGGCATTGTTAAAAGAACGGTGGTTAACAAAGAACTACATACTAATTTGCTGGATTATGTCTTAAAATTTAAGGAGAGGTTGCAAAAAGCTTGCAGTTTAGCAAGGGAAATTTTAAAATTTGCTCAGGAAAGAATGAAAACTTGGTATGACAAGGAAGCTAGAATGAGGTCATTCAAGCCGGGAGATAAGGTGTTGGTTCTTCCCCCTGTGCAAACGAACCCTTTGCAAGCTAAATTTCATGGTCCTTACGAGATTATATCTAAAGTTAATAATGTGGACTATGTGGTAAAAACAACAGATTGACAAAGGGCAACGCAGCTTTGTCATGTAAACATGATAAAACCATATTATGAAAAATGGTCCGCCGCTATGACTGTTGTTGTCAATAACAATGAGTCTGACCTCCGTGGGAACTTGGCAGTTGATCCATCTGAGGCTTATTCTAAACTGAACATTATTTCTGCCAGACTAACAAATTCGACAATTTTAGAAAATATTGATGAGAAATTGGCTCATCTACAGCCACAGCAGTGGCAGCAAATGAAACAGTTAATTATGAAATTTAGGGATTTATTTCCAGACATTCCAAAAAGAACCACAGTAGTCTCACATGATGTAGATTTTGGAAACGCCAAACCCATAAAGCAACATCCATATCGAATGAATGTGGAAAAATGCATACTTGCCGAACAAGAAATTAAGTATATGTTAGAAAGTGATATTATTAGACCTTCTACTTCGGATTGGAGTTCACCTTGTGTCATGATGCCGAAACCAGATGGTAGTATTCGGTTTTGTACTGATTACAGGAAGGTGAATGCTGTAACAAAAACTGATGCATATCCAATTCCTAGGGTAGATGATTGCGTGGACAAGGTTGGAAAAGCTAAGATTCTTACAAAGATTGATCTGTTAAAAGGGTATTGGTGTGTTCCATTGACGGATAAAAGTAAAGAAATTTCTGCATTTGTAATGCCATCTGGGTTATATGAACACAATGTTCTGCCATTTGGAATGAAGAATGCTCCAGGAACTTTCCAGGGAATGATTAATTTTGTAATTCAAGGGTTTTGTAATTCATATAGGTGCCTATATTGATGATTTAGTCACAGGGAATGAAACATGGAGTGGAAAAGCTGTTTGAAAGGCTTTCAGAAGCTAACCTTATAGTTAACTTAGCTAAAAGTGAATTTGGCCATGCCACTGTGACCTATCTTGGTTATGTTGTGGGTCAACACAGGTTGGCTCCTGTTCAGGCAATTTTAGAGGTTCCCACTCCAACTGGTAAAAAGGCTCTCAGAAGATTCTTGGGAATGGTAGGATATTACGGCAAGTTCTGTAAGAACTTTGTTGATATTGTTCTCCCATTGACTAACCTCCTGAAGAAAGGTGAAAAGTTTGTTTGGACAGAACCTTGCCAGGAAGCATTTGATAAATTGAAAGCTATCTTATGTCACTAACCTGTACTCAGGTCACCTGATTTTTCCAAGCCATTTTCCTTAGCTGTGGATGCTAGTGACGAGGCTGAAGGAGCAGTGTTACTACAAAGGGATAATTATGATGATATTGACCATCCTGTGGCTTGCTTTTCCAAGAAATTTAATGGGCATCAAAGAAATTATTCAACCATAGAGAAGGAATTATTATCCCTTATTTTGGCTCTGCAACATTTTGATGTGTATGTTGCCGAAACTCAGAAACCACTCGTGGTTTACACCAATCATAGCCCATTGGTATTTTTGAGTAAACCGAAAAACAAAAATAGAAGGTTGCTGAATTGGAGTTTAATTTTACAGGAATATGATCTCTTAATAACTCTCACTAAAGGTAAAGATAATGCAATTGCCGACTGTCTGTCCAGATTGGAATTTTTTTAAACTATTAATAGAGTGGAATTTTGATATTTGTATACACTCCTGCCATGTTATATTCATTTGTAGGGTGCTGTATGATAACTGTATGTGTATTGGGCATTTTGTAGATTTTATTCATTTGTATATTTGTAAATTGTAGTTAAAATTTTGCTCTTGATAGATCAAAATTTTCTTTTCTAGGGGGGAGGTGTTACCTGCCCACAGTATCGATCCCCATGAGTGTCTCGTGATTCCCATGAGTGTCCCATGACTTTGTTACCTGTGAGGGTCACATGATAGCATATCTTTCTGGTATAAAAAGGGGGACCACCAATTGTTGGGAGTCACTTTGTTGGAGAGTCACAGTCGGTGGTTACGCAATTGTAGAAGGAGAGAGAGTGAAGATTGCAGGCTTTGAACGAACCCAAAGGATTGGGGTTAATCAGCGACATTCGGTGAATTTCGGGTGTGACTGACACTGGGTCTAATCCATACGTGGCATGTGTTTTTGTTAACCCTTACATGGTTTGGGTGTTGTGTGGTGACCACTTTGACGAAAGGTCAGCTACTTTGAGAAAACTCACTCTTAGTTTTTTTGGAAAAGGTACTTCTCGGCTGGGATTGGCGTCAACGGTTTCTTCGTTTCTTCAAGAATCGCCTCGTCACTGCTTCGTGAAGTCTCTCCTCTCACTTATTTCATGAACCGCTTAGACTTCTTAAACTACCACTTTAAGACTGTGCTTGAGTAAGATCTGTTAAGAATTGTCTCTAAGTTCAACTGTTTGATAGCTATAGATGCATAACACTGTTAACTTCCATTTGTTAGTTGTTTGTCTACTTTTCTATATTTTTGAGTTAGGGGTTAATAAATTTCATTGTTTATCTATAAAAACCCGACTTGATTTCATATCTATTGCTGCTGGTACGTAACAATTGTAACACTGATACATTGGAGAGGGTGCAGAAGCGATTCACCAGGATGCTACTGTGTAAGGAGAGGACAATGGGGTAGAGGGAGCAGGCGAGGGTCAATGGGGAAGGGGTGTCCAGTTGGTGCGAGGTTTGCAGTGCAAGTGACCGTTGTGTTTTATGTGGAGACATTTGCTGTGTACACAGAGGTTGCAGTGTGCACAGGGCAGGAGGAAGTTTGGGTTGCAGAGTGTATGGGGTTTGTACTGCCCGAGGGTCGTGATGGTTTGTTGTGACTGTGGAGTGGTTGCAGTGTGCATGTGGGATTCTGGTGTATGAGGTGGGGGGGGGGCGGGTTGCAGTGCCATGGCAGTTACGGTGCCTACAGGGGTTGTCATGCATGTGAAGTTTGTGGTGCTTGTGAGGATCGCAGTGAGTGTCTGGGGTTGTGGAACACACAGGGTTGTAGTGTATGTAGAGGGTTACAGAGCCCACAGGAATGACACTTTGTGCATGAGGGCATATGTATTGGAAGAGGGGGCATCGGTGGTGGAAGTGGAGGGAATCTCTCTGTCATGGAGGGTAACGGAGGGGTAAAGTGAGGGGAGGATGGGAGTTAGGAGTGGGGTAGAAGTAGGAAGGAGGGTGGAAGGAGGGCTCCTTCACAAGGTCTTCAGGTGGGGGAGGGGGAGGAGTATTGGGAGGGTGGAGGGTGAGGAGAGAGGGAATAGAGGAGGAGGAGGGAGGAGTATGAAGCTGTGGGGCTGAAGTCTAATAACATGCCTGCTAAGGAGGTCTCCAAGTTGGGATCCTTATATGAACCAATCAGTGGGGTTATTGAGTAGGAGATTTAGCACCGAGATGTGGTTGGGACACGGACCGACCCAAGGAGCATTGGTTTGATGCAGTTGTGATCTTCTGAGTTGGACTAATATTATGTACATGTCATTCACAGCTTCATCACTAACTTGTGCGATGAAAGCCTGTGTTTTCCTGCGCTCACTCACATGCTATGGTTCCAGTTGTCCCTCTGAGAGAAGAAAGAGAAAGTAAATTCACAAGTTTACAACTAGACAATGACGGGACCGTTTACACTGACAGTCTGAGATTTACACCGCATAAGAACCCGTCCAAACCACCTTCACCAACCTGTCTACCTCTGTTGCTACTTTCAGAGAACTTGTACCCCTTGGTCTCTCTGTTCTACAACTCTCCCTGGGCCCTCTCATTCACTCTGTATGTTCTGCTCTGGTTTAACTTCCCAAAATCTATCACATTGTACTTGTCCAGTTAAGCTCCACCTGCCCAAAACATCAATTGTACTTTTCTCCATAGTTGCTGCCTGGCCTGCTGAGTTCCTCCAGCATTTTGTGTGTGTTGCTTTGAGTCTCCAGCATCTGCAAATTTTCTCTTGTTTGTGCCATTCCTTAGCTGACTTTCCCAGCTGTTCTCCATCCCAGTGTAACCTTCGACAACCTTCACTTTCATCACACACCAATTTTGGTGTCATCCACAACCTCATTGATTGTTTAAGCTCCAAACCATTAACACATTTGACCACCAACAGATTACTACTACAAGACCGTTCACACTTCTAGATTCGGACAGATTAGGACACTACCTGAGTATTAATGGCAGCAAATTATCTGGTCTGCAGTTGGACATTGGGCACTATCTCCAAACAGATCCAAGGGAGTGTGTATGACATCACTGAAGGACCTTTGTTAGCATCACCCTGGGAGCAGCTCCTTGGCAATGGCCCAGGATCAATAAAGACAGTGGGCCCCAAACAATAATGACATACCCAGAGTTGACCCCCAAATCCCAACGACTAATCTATCATCCCACCACCCCCTCCCAAGACAGCCCTCCTAAACATTGTATCTTGAAGGTATGGAAGGAATTGGTACATTGTCTCAATTGCTGGAGGTCCCTCTCTCAGGGAGTCTTTCTTTCCTTGTGCAAGTTTCTTCCTTCCCCTTCAGAAAACTTCACCTATTCTCCATGTCTGTCTCTGCTCTTCAGACTTTCGATGTGTAAGATTTAATACGTGTCTACACCAGCCTCCAGATGAGGAAACCATCCTCCAGCCGCACTGACAGTGGTCGTTCTGCCTCTGGTCTCCAGGCAACCAAAGTTTACATCCTGTTGTGATGCTGCATCTCATTGTGATGCGAATGACTGGTGTCACAATGGCCTCAAGATGTCAGGGCTTGACCTATCCCTGAGTGGGCACACCTCAACATCTCCATATTTTGTAAAAACCTTTGTCATTGGCTGTGTTGTCATGATGTTGAAAGGAATTAACTGGTTTTAATGACTCTGGCTCTATCATTACAGGAGGAAACCACCAGGTGGGAGTGTTGTCCACAGGGGAGCTGTGATTCTGGCTGATCACCACCAGGGGATCTAACCCTAGCTATACTCCTCATAATAATGTATGCCTCTATCAAATTTTTACTTCATTTAGAGATGCAGTGTGGAATAGGCCTCTCCAGCCCTTTAAACACTGCCACAACCTCTGATTTAACCTAGACTAATCACGGGACAAATTACAATGACCAATTAATCGACTAACAGGTTCGTCCGTGGACTGTGGGAGGAAGCTGGAGCACTCGGAGGAAATCCATACATTCCAGGGGGAGGACGTACAAACTGCTTACAGATGGCATCAGAACTGAATTCTGAACTCTGACACCCCGAGCTGTAATTGCATCGAGATAATCACTACGTTACCGTGGCAACTCATCTCCCCTCATTCTCCTCCGCTCGAGAGAATAAAGTCCTGGCGTATTCAACCTTTTCCTGTCACTCAGGTCCTCAAATTCTGGCAACGTCCTTGTCAATTGTCTCTGAAAATTTCAACCACACTTACATCTTTCCTGAAAGTGACCTGATCTGCACACAATACTCCAAATTAGGCCTCACCTACATCTTATTCAACTTGAACACAACATCCCACCTCCTGTGCTCAATATTTTGAGTCAATGTGCCAAAAGCTCTCTTTACAACCCCATCTACAGTGATGTCACTTTCAAGGAAATATGGCTCTCTATTCCCAGATCCCTCTATTTTACTGCTCTCTTTAGGCACCATTCACTGTGTAAGTCCTACCCTGGTTTGTCCTCCCAAAGTGCAACACCTCACACTTGTCTGCATGACTTCCATCTGCCATTTTTGGCTCATTTTTCCATCTGGTCCAGATTCTGCTGCAAGCTTTGACAGCTTTCCTCACTGAATGTGACCACCATTTACATCCCACCATTGGTCGACTATAATCAAGCACTTGAGATACTGCATGATGCCATCTCCAAACATGAAACAGTCCATCGCGATACATTTCAAATCATAGTCGTGGACTTCAACCAGGCTTGCCTGAGGCAATCCTTGTCAAATTGCCAGCAGCATATAACCTGGAACAGCAGAGGTCCCAACTCACGAGACCACTGTTACACGAAGATAAGCAATGCCTACTGCTCCATGCCCAGACAGCATTTTGGAAAATCGGATCACTTGGCTGTATATCTTCTTCCTGTATACAGGCAGAGGCTGAAGTGCAAGGCTCCAGAGGTAAGGACATCAAAGAGGTGGTTGCGGGTGGCAGAGGAGCGGCTACAGGATTGCTTCGAACTAGTGGACTGGGCCGTGTTCAAGGATTCATCTGTGGCTCGGAATGAATCTGGGGGAAGTACGACTTGTTCAAAAAGGACAGGTTACACCTGAACCCGAAGGCGACCAAGATCCTGGCGGGAAAGTTTAATAGAGCTGTTAGGGAGGGTTTAAAATAATTTGGCAGGAGGATGGGAACCCGAATGACAGAGCGGAGGAAGGGGAAAACAGAAATAAATCTAAGATAGTGAGCAGTAAAGATGTCAGGAAAGACAGGCAGGTGATGGGGCAAATTTGTAGCCATTGGGATGAGTTGCAGTGCAATAAAGTTGCAGTGAAATCAAAGCGAAAAGTATCAGATACTGGTCTTAAGGTGTTATACTTAAATTCCCGCAGCATAAGGAATAAGGTGGATGATCGTGTCATACAGCTACAGATTGGCAGGTATGATATTGTGGCCATCACTGAGACCTGGCTAAAGGATGCATGTCTCTGGGAGCTGAACGTCCAAGGATACACGGTGTATCGGAAGGATAGGAAGGTAGGCAGAGGGGGAGGCGTGGCTTTATTGGTAAGAAATGATATTAAATCATTAGAAAGAGGTGATATAGGATCAGAAGGTGCAGAATCTTTATGGGTTGAGCTAAGAAATAGCAGGGGTAAAAGGACCCTGATGGCAGTTATTTATCGGCCTCCAAACAGCTGCAGGGATGTGGACTACAAATTACAACTGGAAAAAGAAAAGGCTTGTCAGAAGGGCAGCGTTATGATAATTGTGGGGGATTTTAACTTGCGAGTGGATTGGGAAAATCAGGTCGGCACTGGATCTCAAGAGAGAGAATTTGTAGAATGTCTGCGAGATGGCTTTTTAGAACAGCTTGTTGTTGAGCCCACTAGGGGATCGGCTGTACTGGATTGGGTATTGTGTAATGAACCGGAGGTGATTAGAGAGATTGAGGTGAAGGAACCCTTAGGAAGCAGTGATCATAACATGATTGAGTTCACTGTGAAATTTGAAAAAGAGAAGCCGAAATCTGATGTGTCGGTATTTCAGTGGAGTAAAGGAAATTACAGTGGCATGAGAGAGGAACTGGCCAAAGTTGACTGGAAAGGGACACTGGCGGGAAAGACGGCAGAGCAGCAGTGGCTGGAGTTTATGCGAGAAGTGAGGAAGGAGCAAGACAGGTATATTCCAAAAAAGAAGAAATTTTCGAGTGGGAAAAGGATGCAACCGTGGTTGACAAGAGAAGTCAAAGCCAAAGTTAAAGCAAAGGAGAGGGCATACAAGGAAGCAAAAATTAGTGGGAAGACAGAGGATTGGGAAGTTTTTAAAACCTTACAAAATGAAACCAAGAAGGTCATTAAGAGGGAGAAGATTAACTATGAAAGGAAGCTAGCAAATAATATCAAATAGGATACTAAAAGCTTTTTCAAGTATATAAAGAGTAAGAGACAGGTGAGAGTAGATATAGGACCGATAGAAAATAATGCTGGAGAAATTGTAATGGGAGATAAGGAGATGGCAGAGGTACTGAACGAGTTTTTTGCATCAGTCTTCACTGAGGAAGACATCAGCAATATACTGGACACTCAAGGGTGGCAGGGAAGAGAAGTGTGTGCAGTCACAATTACGATAGAGAAAGTACTCAGGAAGCTGAATAGTCTAAGGGTAGATAAATCTCCCAGATGGAATGCACCCTCGTGTTCTGAAGGAAGTAGCTGTGGAGATTGCGGAGGCAATAGCGATGATCTTTCAAACGTCAATAGATTCTGGCATGGTTCCGGAGGACTGGAAGATTGCAAATGTCACTCCGCTATTTAAGAAGGGGGCAAGGAAGCAAAATGGAAATTATAGACCTGTTAGCTTGACATCAGTGGTTGGGAAGTTGTTGGAGTCGATGGTCAAGGGTGAGGTTACAGAGTACCTGGAGGCATATGACAAGACAGGCAGAACTCAGCATGGATTCCTTAAAGGAAAATCCTGCCTGACAAACCTATTACAATTTTTTGAGGAAATTACCAGTAGGCTAGACAAGGGAGATGCAGTGGATGTTGTATATTTGGATTTTCAGAAGGCCTTTGACAAGGTGCCACACATGAGGCTACTTAACAAGATAAGAGCCCATGGAATTACGGGAAAGTTACATACGTGGATAGAACATTGGCTGATTGGCAGGAAACAGAGAGTGGGAATAAAGGGATCCTATTCTGGTTGGCTGTCGGTTACCAGTGGTGTTCCACAGGGGTCCGTGTTGGGGCCGCTTCTTTTTACATTGTACATCAACGATTTGGATTATGGAATAGATGGCTTTGTAGCTAAGTTTGCTGATGATACGAAGATAGGTGGAGGGGCCGGTAGTGCTGAGGAAATGGAGAGTCTGCAGAGAGACTTGGATAGATTGGAAGAATGGGCAGAGAAGTGGCAAATGAAGTACAATGTTGGAAAGTGTATGGTTATGCACTTTGGCAGAAAAAATAAACGGGCAGACTATTATTTAAATGGGGAAAGAATTCAAAGTTCTGAGATGCAACGGGACTTGGGAGCCCTCGTACAGGATACGCTTAAAGTTAACTTGCAGGTTGAGTCAGTAGTGAAGAAGGCGAATGCAATGTTGGCATTCATTTCTCGAGGAATAGAGTATAGGAGCAGGGATGTGATGTTGAGGCTCTATAAGGCGCTGGTGAGACCTCACTTGGAGTACTGTGGGCAGTTTTGGTCTCCTTATTTAAGAAAGGATGTACTGACGTTGGAGAGAGTACAGAGAAGATTCACTAGAATGATTCCGGGAATGAGAAGGTTAACATATGAGGAACGTTTGCCCGCTCTTGGACTGTATTCCTTGGAGTTTAGAAGAATGAGGGGAGACCTCATAGAAACATTTCGAATGTTGAAAGGCATGGACAGAGTGGATGTGGCAAAGTTGTTTCCCATGATGGGGGAGTCTAGTACGAGAGGGCATGACTTAAGGATTGAAGGGCGCCCATTCAGAACAGAAATGCGAAGAAATTTTTTTAATCAGAGGGTGGTGAATCTATGGAATTTGTTGCCACGGGCAGCAGTGGAGGCCAAGTCATTGGGTGTATTTAAGGCAAAGATTGATAGGTATCTGAGTAGCCAGGGCATCAAAGGTTATGGTGAGAAGGTGGGGCAGTGGGACTAAATGGGAGAATGGATCAGCTCATGATAAAATGGCGGAGCAGACTTGATGGGCCAAATGGCCGACTTCTGCTCCTTTGTCTTATGGTCTAATACACTACGGTTGTTACAGACTTTATATAAACAGTTGTAGACAAGCATGTCCCACAAAATGATTCAGAGTCTTCCCTAACCAGAAACCCTGGATGAACCATGAGGTGCGCAATCTGCTGAGGGCCAAATCCACTCTGGCGACCAAGAAAGTTACCAAAGATCCATGTACAATCTCCAGAAAGTCATCATATGAGTGAAGTGGCAAGTCTGGACTAAACTTCAATTAATGAAGGCCATTCAACAGTTGTGGCCTCTTACCTCTTACAAAGTGACATACAGTACTTTGCAAAGTCTTGGGTATTAAAAACAATTTTGTAAAGCCAAGCAACACACAGAAAATGCTGGACGAACTCAGCAGGCCAGGCAGCATCTATGGAAGAAAGTACGGTCGACGTTTTGGGCTGAGACCCTTCCGCAGGTCTGGAGAAAGAAAGTGATGGTTTAAAAGGTGGGGGAGGAAGAGAGAGAAACACAAGGTGATAGGTGAAACTGGGAGGGGGAGGGATGAAATAAAGAGCTGGGAAGTTGATCGGTGAAAGAGATACAGATTGGAGAAAGGGGAGTTTGATAGGAGAGGACAGAAGGCCATGGAAGAAAGAAAAGGAGGGGGAGAGGAGCACCAGAGGGAGGCGATGGGTGGGCAAGGAGATAAGGTGAGAGAAAGTAAAGGGGATGGGGAATGGTGAAGGAGGAGAGGGGCCATTACCGGAAGTTCAAGAAATCGATGTTCATGCCATCAGGTTGGAGGCTACCCAGATGGAATACAGGTGCTATTCCTCTAAACTGAATGTGGCCTCATTGCAACAGTAGAGGAGGCCATGGATTGACATATCGGAATGGGAAGTGGAATTAAAATGGGTGGCCACTGGGAGATCCCACTTTTTCTTGCAGACGGAGCATTGGTGCTTGGTGAAGGGGTCTCCCAAACTACATCCGGTCTCAATTATACCAATGCCTAAGAAGAATGTGGAAACCTGCCTCAATGACTATAGTCAAGTACATCCACGGTGATGAAGTGCTTTGAAGGGTTGGTGATGAAACATATCAACTCCTGCCTGAGAAGCAACTTAAGCCCACTTCAGTTTACATACCTGCACAACAGTTCCGCAGCAAATGCCATTTCATTGGCCATACTTAGGTTTGCCGACAAAACCACTGTCGTTGGCTGAATCAGCATATAGGATGGAGCTTTAAACTAGAGGTATAGAAGAGTAGGAACCAAAGTGCTAGAACAGTCAATGAAAAGGTTGTAGAGACAGATGTTGTTAAGTCCCCAAACAAAGTTAGGAATCAAAAGGTTCAGCATGGTGCAAGTACTGTCCTGAGCTGTGTATACTTCAATGCAACCAGAATTGTTGGAAAGGCAGAAGAGCTCAGGTCAAGGATCAACTCCTGGAATTATGATATTGCTGCTATTACTGAGACTTGGTTGCAAGAGGGGCAGGACTCAATATTCCTGACTTCTGTGTTTTAAACATGACAGAGTGGGAGGAATTAAAGGAGGAAGGGTGGTGTTACTTGTCAGAGAAAATGTTATGGCAGTGTTCAGTCTGGACAGACTGGAGAACTTGTCTAGTGAGGCTTTATGGGGGCAACTGGGAAATAAGAAAGGTTAATGGGGCTGTATTACAGACCACCCAACAGTCCTAGGGATTTAGTTGTAAGAAACATAAGGTTGTTACAGTAGGTGATTTTAACTTTCCACATATTGACTGGGACTCCCATACTGTAAAGGGACCAGATGGGAGAGGGTTTGTGAAATGTGTTAAGGAAAGTTCTTGATCAGTATGTGGAAGTCCCAATGAGAGAGGGAGATATTTGATCTATTAGTGAATGAGACAGGGCACGTGACAGAAGTGAGTGATCATAATGCCATTAGTTGCAAAGTAAATACGGAAGAAGATAGGTCTGGTCTGTGGGCTGAGACTCTAAATTGGAGAAAAGCCAGTTTTGATGATATCTGAAAGGACAGGGAAGTGTGGATTGGGACAGACTATTTCCTGGCAAAGATGTACTTGATAAGTGGGAGGCCTTCAAAAGTGAAACACTGAGAGTAGAAAGCTTTTACGTGCCTGTCAGAATAAAATGTAAAGAATACAGGTTTAGTGAACTTTGGTTTTTGAGAGATATTGAGGCCCTTATAAGAAAAAAAAATGAGGTGCATAGCAGGTATAGGCAAGTAGGAACAGATGAGATGCTTATAGAGTATAAGAAATGCAAGAGAACACAAGAAAGAAATCAGAAAAGCTAAACAAAGGCGTGAGGTTCCCCTAGCAGACAAGGTAAAGGAGAATCCTATGGGATTCTAAAGATGCGCTAAGAGCAAAAGGGTTGCAAGGGACAAAATTGATCCTCTGGAAGATCAAAGTGTGAATATATGTGAGGAACCAAAAGCAATGGGGGAGATCTTAACTGGATGTTGTGCATCTTTATTTACTTGGGAGAAGGACATTGACTATCGAAGTGAGGCAAAGTAACAGCGAGGTCATGGACCCTATGGAGATTACAGGAGGTGTTTCTGTCTTGAGGCAAATTAGGGTGGATAAATCCTCTGGGCCTGACAGGGTGTTCCCTTGGACCCAACAGAAGGCAAGTGCAGAAATTGCTGGGGTCTTAGCAGACTTATTTAAATCACCTTTAGTGATGGAGGAGGTACCAAAGGATTGGAGGATGGCTAATATTGTTCTGCTTTTTAAAAAGGCTCGAAAAATAAAACAGGAAGTTATAGGCCAGTGAGTCTGACATGTGTGGTATGAGTGTTATTGGAAGGTGTCCTCAGGGATTGGCTATATGAGTATTTAGATGGACAGGGACTGATTAAAGATAGTCAGCATGGCTTTGTGTATGTTAAGTCGAGTTTTTTTAAGAAAGCTACCAGGAAGGTTGATGAATGCAAGGCAGTGGATGTTGTCTACTTTAGCAAGGCCTTGCACAGGGACCTACATGGTAAAGGAGGTTCAGTTGCTCGGTGTTCAAGATGAGGTAGTAAATTAGATTAGATACTGGCTTTATGGGCGAAGCCAGAACCGTGGTAGCAGATGGTTGCATCTCTGACTGGAGGCCTGTGACTAGTGGTGTGCCACAGGGATTGGTGATGGGCCCATTGTTGTTTGTCTCTTATACCAATGATCTGGATGATAATGTGGTTAGCTAGATCAACAAATTTGCCGATGACACCAAGATTGGGGGTGTAATGGACAGCAAGGAAGACTTTTATGCCTTGCAGAGGGATTTGGACCAGCTGGAAAAAATGGGCTGAAACTGGCAGATGGAATTTAGTACAGACAAGTGTGAGGTGTTGCATTTCAGTAGGACCAACCAGGGTAGGTGTTACACAGTGAATGGTAGGGCACTGAGGAGTGTGGTAGAACACAGGGATCTAAGAATACAGGTCCATAATTTATTGAAAGTGGTGTCACAGGTAGATAGGGTTGTAAAGAAAACTTTTGGTACATTGGCCTTCATAAATCAAAGTACTGAGTACAGGAGACGAGATGTTATGTTGACATTGGTGAGGCCTAATTTGGAGTATTGTGTGCAGTTTTGGTCACCTACCTACAAGAAAATTGTCATTAAGTTTGAAAGAGCACATAGGAAATTTAAGTCTTGACTGGAGAACCTGATTTATAAGGAAAGGATTGAAGAGGCTAGGGCTTTATTCCTTGGAACATAGAAGATTCTGGGGAGATTGGGGATAGGATAATGCAAGCCGGCTTTTTCCACTGAGGTTGGGTGGGACTACAACTAGAGGTCATGGCTTAAGGGTGAAAGGTGAAAAGTTTAAGGGACAGTTTCTCCACTAGTCTCATCCCGCAGAGACTAGTGGAGAAACTGTGGCTGCTTGGCCTTAGCACTGCCATGTGTCGCTGGATTCTGGATTTCTTGACAGAGAGACCACAGTCAGTCCGTGTTGGCAGGAACATCTCTGACTCCATCACACTGAACACTGGATCCCCACAAGGCTGTGTGCTTAGCCCATTGTTGTTTACACTGCTAACACATGACTGTGCAGCCAGATTCAAGGAGAACTTGATCATTAAGTTTGCAGACGATACCACAGTGGTGGGGCTCATCAGCAAAAATGATGAAACTATGTACAGGGAGGAGGTCAAACACCTAGAGAGCTGGTGCAGGGATAACAACTTGATGCTAAATGCCACCGAAACCAAGGAGATGATCGTCGATTTCAGACGGTCTCAGCCTGAGCACACACCCCTCAGCATCAGCGGCTCCACAGTGGAGAGAGTGGAAAACATCAAATTCCTTGGGGTGCAGATCTCGGACAATCTCACCTGGTCCAGGAACACCACTGGAATTGCAGAGATTGCAGCTTCTGAGGAAGCTTAAACAAGCATCACTCCCCACTAACACCTTAACTACATTCTACAGAGGCGTGGTTGAGAGTGTGCTGACCTGGTACTCCAGCTGCGGTGCTGTTGACAAAAAAGCCTTGCAGAGGGTGGTTAGGGGAGCAGAGAAGGTTATTGGGGTCTCCCTACCTTCTGTCCAAGACCCCTTTCAGAGTCGATGCCTCCAGAAGACATGGTACATCATTAAAGACCCCTCACACCCTCTCCATGAACTGTTTGTTCTTCTGCCATCAGGCAAACGTTACAGGGGCATCAAAACTAAAACCACAAGGCTACTAAACAGCTTCCTCCCACAGGCAGACAGACTGCTAAATAGCTACTCCACCTGACTCTGCTTTGGACACTTTTAACTTGCACTGGACACTTATAACTGATTTAACCGACATGTGGCTGTTGTGTTTTACTATTTATTGTTATGTTTATTATTTAGTGTTGCGATTGTTATGTTATGATTGCACTGGCCCTGAGGAATGCTGTCTCATTCTGCCCTGCAGAGCTGATGTATGGTTAGAATGACAATTAAGTTTTTTGAATCTTAATACTTCTTCACTCAGAGGGCGGTGAGAGTGTGGAACGAGCTGCCAGCACAAGTGGTGCATGCAAGCTCGATTTCACAGTTTGAGTAGTTCGGATAGGTACATGGATGGTAGGGGAATGGTGGGGGGGGGGGGAACTAAGACAGTTTAAATAGTTTTGCATGGACAATATGGGCTGAAGGGCCTACTTCTGTTTTGTATTCTTCTGTGACTCTAATGAGAACATGAGATAGAGAATCTTTGAAAGTGAGTCCATTGGTTGTGAAAACAATTCAGTGATGGGGCAAATGAAGTTGAGTGAAGTTACTGCATGCTTCTCGATTAAATCCCATCTGATCCCCCTTCACAAACAAGAAAGAATTAGCAGATGCTGGAAATACCCCTCCCCCCATCCTTTACTTCATCAAGTATTTGGTAATCTCTCGCAAATGTCCATTTCTTGTCGGCCAACTTGAGCTCACTCTTTAAATATACACAGGCATTGCCCCTTTAATACAAAGTGTCCTGGGAATAAGGAAATAGTTTGATCGGCAATTTGACTGCCCAATCAAGTAAAAGAAATCTGGAGGACCGCGTCATCATTAGGCCAATCAGACGGATGTGGGGGGTTGGCCATAATACGCAGTCAAAAGTTGGCTGAGTTGTTTGAAGTAAACTTCCAGGAAGTTGCAGCGGTTGGGCTGCAAGCTGTGACTATGGTCAGCCCAGTCAGACCCGGAGAAATCATTCATCTGAATGTGGGAGGAAAGAGGTGGGTGATGAATTTTAACGCGCGTTTGTCACAGTGGAGAGTGTGGGACACTTTCAGTCTGCACCGCTTCCATTACAGTAACGCTGTTCAGCCTGCTCTAAATATTGTATTGTTCAATGTCGTTACTTCCACCCGCAGCGTGTTCCTCCGATACCCTTTTTTTATGTTCAGACAGTTAAACGGAGAAAACTTTTCTCTATCCCCGTTCACCTCCTTTGAGTGGACCAAAAGTGACCCTTTTGTTGGGTGGCGTTGTAGCCAACACGGGAAGCGCGGCGTTTTAGCTTGTACACACCACCGACCACCTCACTGATTTTTATGGTATCGTGGCCAATTATTACCTACAAATGACGCTGTTGGAGTAATTGTGCTGACCAGAGAGAGCCTTGACATCCTTCCTATAACGGGGCGACAAGAATACTCCCGATGTGGCCTAACCAACCTTTCTAAAGGTGAACACCAACTTCCTGACTTCTCGACAAAGCATAAGACCATAAGGCATAGGAGCGAAATCAGGCCATTCAGCCCTCCAAGCCTGCCCCTCCATGGTTGTCTTATTATCCCTCTCAACCCCATGCTTCTGCCGTCTTCCCATAACTTTTGTTGCCCCGACTGATCAGGACTCACTTCCTCAGAGAGAACGGGCGGAACCGTAGCGTAATGAAAGATGACAGGGTGGGGTTCTGTCCGCCCTGACAGAACAGTTACTATTTGGATCGGAACTCTTTAAGCTGAGTAGTATTTTGCTGCAGGTGTGTACTGAATATTTCACAGAGTCGGGAAATGGGCCCTTCGGCCCATCGAGTCCTTACTGAGTATCCCTTTCAGAACGAGTCCAATTAACATCTAACGTACAGTACTGGAACAGTCCCCTCGGCCCACAGTGTTGTGTCGAACCAGCTAAAAAAACTCGTCTCTCCTACTTTCACATTATATATATATATCCCTCCATATTTTTGGATTTCATGTGCCTATCCAAACGTCTGTTAAAAGCCTCTAATATATTTGCCGCCACCGCTGTACCAGGCAGTGCATTCTAGGCATCCGCCTCTCTCTGAATTAAAAAAAAACTTGCCCCTTACCTCCCCTTGCTCTCGCCTTCCTTGCATGCCCTCTGGTATTAGAAAATTCAGCCTTTGGACTTTCTGTCCACTATACCTATGTCTCTGATAATCCTGGAAAGCTCTATCAGATCTCCCCTCAGAAGAGACAGGTGATGGCCTTATAGGTTTAAGGACCGTGTGAAAGCCATCCTCATGCATGCTGACATCGCAGCTCGAACAGAGAGTTCAGGACCAGGCTGGATGGCGGGCCTAGAATAGTCACCGTAGTACAGATCTGGTTGCTGTTTGTGAGGGGAGTAAATGGCCACACCGGTTGGTCCAACAATGACTGGACGGTTTACCAGCCTTCACTATCAACGCTTATGCCTTCTTAGAATTGGACTGCAAAGTCACCTCAGAACACACAATTGATGAGCTGCACAGACAAACATTATTGTCGGAAACGATGGACAACCAACACTCACTCACTCACAAACACACTCACACACACAAACACACTCATTCACGCACACACTCATGCACACACACACAAACATACTCTCACTCTCACACACACACACACACACCCCCCACACACACACAAAACACACACAACACACACCACACTCTCACAAACACACTCACACACACATGTGTAAGAAAGGACGGAAGAAAGAAAAGGGGGAGGAGACCAGAGGGAGGTTAGCAAGGAGATGAGGTGAAAGAGGGAAAAGGTCGGGGGGGGGGGGGGGGGTGACATTACTGGAAGTTTGAGAAATCAATGTTCATGCCATCGGATTGGAAGCTACCCAAACGGAACACAAAGTGTTGTTCCTCCAGCCTACATGTGGCCTCATCACGACAGTAGAGGAGGCCATACATTGACGTATCAGCACGGGAGGTGGAATTAAAATGGGTGGTCACTGGGAGATCCTACTTTTTCTGGTGGATGAAGCGGTCTCCCAATCTTTTTCGGGTCTCACCAATTATAGAGGAGGCCACACTGGGAGAATCATACACAATATAGGAACATAGAACATAGAAAATAGGTGCAGGAGTAGGCCATTCGGCCCTTCGAGCCTGCACCGCCATTTATTATGATCATGGCTGATCATCCAACTCAGAACCCCGCCCCAGCCTTCCCTCCATACCCCCTGACCCCTGTAGCCACAAGGGCCATATCTAACTCCCTCTTAAATATAGCCAATGAACTGGCCTCAACTGTTTCCTGTGGCAGAGAATTCCACAGATTCACCACTCTCTGTGTGAAGAAGTTTTTCCTAATCTCGGTCCTAAAAGGCTTCCCCTCTATCCTCAAACTGTGGCCCCTCGTTCTGGACTTCCCCAACATCGGGAACAATCTTCCTGCATCTAGCCTGTCCAATCCCTTTAGGATCTTATACGTTTCAATCAGATCCCCCCTCAATCTTCTAAATTCCAATGAGTACAAGCCCAGTTCATCCAGTCTTTCTTCATATGAAAGTCCTGCCATCCCAGGAATCAATCTGGTGAACCTTCTTTGTACTCCCTCTGTGGCAAGGATGTCTTTCCTCAGATTAGGGGACCAAAACTGCACACAATACTCCAGGTGTGGTCTCACCAAGGCCTTGTACAACTGCAGTAGTACCTCCCTGCTCCTGTACTCGAATTCTCTCGCTATAAATGCCAGCATACCATTTGCCTTTTTCACCGCCTGCTGTACCTGCATGCCCACTTTCAATGACTGGTGTACAATGACACCCAGGTCTCGTTGCACCTCCCCTTTTCCTAATCGGCCACCATTCAGATAATAATCTGTTTTCCTATTTTTGCCACCAAAGTGGATAACTTCACATTTATCCACATTAAATTGCATCTGCCATGAATTTGCCCACTCACCCAACCTATCCAAGTCACCCTGCATCCTTTTAGCATCCTCCTCACAGCTAACACTACCACCCAGCTTCGTGTCATCCACAAACTTGGAGATGCTGCATTTAATTCCCTCATCCAAGTCATTAATATATATTGTAAACAACTGAGGTCCCAGCACTGAGCCTTGCGGTACCCCACTAGTCACCGCCTGCCATTCTGAAAAGGTCCCGTTTATTCCCACTCTTTGCTTCCTGTCTGCTAACCAACTCTCCACCCACACCAATACCTTACCCGCAATACCGTGAGCTTTAAGTTTGCACACTAATCTCCTGTGTGGGACCTTGTCAAAAGCCTTTTGAAAATCCAAATATACCACATCCACTGGTTCTCCCCTATCCACTCTACTAGTTACATCCTCAAAAAATTCTATGAGATTCGTCAGACATGATTTTCCTTTCACAAATCCATGCTGACTTTGTCTGATCATTTCACCACTTTCCAAATGTGCTGTTATCACATCCTTGATAACTGACTCCAGCAGTTTCCCCACCACCGATGTTAGGCTAACCGGTCTATAATTCCCCGGTTTCTCTTTCCCTCCTTTTTTAAAAAGTGGAGTTACATTAGCCACCCTCCAATCCTCAGGAACTAGTCCAGAATCTAACGAGTTTTGAAAAATTATCACTAATGCATCCACTATTTCTTGGGCTACTTCCTTAAGCACCCTGGGATGCAGACCGTCTGGCCCCGGGGATTTATCTGCCTTCAATCCCTTCAATTTACCTAACACCACTTCCCTACTAATATGTATTTCGCTCAGTTCCTCCATCTTACTGGACCCTCTGTCCCCTACTATTTCTGGAAGATTATTTATGTCCTCCTTAGTGAAGACAGAACCAAAGTAATTATTCAATTGGTCTGCCATGTCCTTGCTCCCCATAATCAATTCACCTGTTTCTGTCTGCAGGGGACCTACATTTGTCTTTACCAGTCTTTTCCTTTTCACATATCTATAAAAGCTTTTACAGTCCGTTTTTATGTTTCCTGCCAGTTTTCTCTCATAATCTTTTTTCCCCTTCCTAATTAAGCCCTTTGTCCTCCTCTGCTGAACTCTGAATTTCTCCCAGTCCTCAGGTGATCCACTTTCTCTGGCTAATTTGTATGCTTCTTCTTTGGAATTGATACTATCCCTAATTTCTCTTCTCAGCCACGGGTGCACTACCTTCCTTGATTTATTCTTTTGCCAAACTGGGATGAACAATTGTTGTAGTTCATCCATGCAACCTTTAAATGCTTGCCATTGCATACCCACCGTCAATCCTTTAAGTGTCATTTGCCAGTCTATCTTAGCTAATTCACGTCTCATACCTTCAAAGTTACCCCTCTTTAAGTTCAGAACCTTTGTTTCTGAATTAACTATGTCACTCTCCATCTTAATGAAGAATTCCACCATATTATGGTCACTCTTACCCAAGGGGCCTCTCACGACAAGGTCGCTAATTAACCCTTCCTCATTGCTCAAAACCCAGTCCAGAATAGCCTGCTCTCTAGTTGGTTCCTCGACATGTTGGTTCAAAAAACCATCCCGCATACATTCCAAGAAATCCTCTTCCTCAGCACCTTTACCAATTTGGTTCACCCAATCTACATGTAGATTGAAGTCACCCATTATAACTGCTGTTCCTTTATTGCACACATTTCTAATTTCCTGTTTAATACTATCTCCGACCTCACTACTACTGTTAGGTGGCCTGTACACTACTCCCACCAGCGTCTTCTGCCCCTTAGTGTTACGCAGCTCTACCCATATCGATTCCACATCTTCCCGGCTTATGTCCTTCCTTTCTATTGCGTTAATCTCTTCTTTAACCAGCAATGCCACCCAACCTCCCCTTCCTTCATGTCTATCCCTCCTGAATATTGAATATCCCTGAACGTTGAGCTCCCATCCCTGGTCACCCTGGAGCCATGTCTCTGTGATCCCAACTATATCATAATCATTACTAACAATCTGCACTTTCAGTTCATCCACCTTATTACGAATGCTCCTTGCATTGACACACAAAGCCTTCAGGCACTCTTTTACACCTCTCTTAGTCCTTTTACAATTATGCTGAAAAGTGGCCCTCTTTAATGCTTGCCCTGGATTTGTCGGCCTGCCACTTTTACTTTTCTCCATAGTACTTTTTGTTTCTACCCTCACTTTACACCCCTCTGTCTCTCTGCACTGGGTCCCATCCCCCTGTAGTGAACTAACCTCCTCACGCCTAGCCTCTTTAATTTGATTCCCACCCCCCAACCATTCTAGTTTAAAGTCACCTCAGTAGCCCCCGCTAATCTCCCTGCCAGGATATTGGTCCCCCTAGGATTCAGGTGCAACCCGTCCTTTTTGTACAGGTCACGCCTGCGCCAAAAGAGGTCCCAATGATCCAAAAACTTGAATCCCTGCCCCCTGCTCCAATCCCTCAGCCACGCATTTATCCTCCACCTCATCGCATTGCTACTCTCACTGTCGCGTGGCACAGGCAGTAATCCCGAGATTACTACCTTTGCGGTCCTTTTTCTCAACTCCCTTCCTAGCTCCCTATATTCTCCTTTCAGGACCTCATCCCTTTTCCTACCTATGTCATTACCTATTTTTCCTACCTATGTCACTACCTATTTGTTCTGCTTTCAAGGATAGGTGCCAGAAGGGAGATCAGTAGGGAGGGATGACTGGACAAGAGAGTTGTGTCGGGACCAATCCCTATGGAAAGCAGAAAGTGGGGGAGAGGGAAAGATGTGCTTGGTGGTGGGATCCCGTTGCAGATGGTGGAAGTTGTGGAGAATTATGCGCTGGACACAGGCTGCTGGGGTGGTAGGTGAGGACAAGAGGAACCCTATCCCTGGTAGGGTGGCGGGAGGGTGGAGTGAGAGCAGTTGTGCGTGAAAGGGCAGCATTGATGGAGGAGGAAGGCAAGCCCCTTTCTTTGAAGAAGGAGGACATCTCCTTCATTCTGGAATGAAAAGCCTCATCCTGAGAGTTGGACTCCAAGCCTGGTCCTGCGTGGTCGGTAGTCCCTGATGATAATTTCCTTATAACTCTTATCCTCCAGTCCTGGCAACGTCCTTGTAAATTTTCTCTGTACTCTAAAAATATATTGTCCTGCACATCTCCCTGAAACTTTCCTCCAATCATATGTCTATTCTGGGAAAGAATGTTGTTGTGTACCTAATGTATACCTCTTCTAATGTTATAAATTTCATCAGGTCTCTGCTTGAAAGGTAATAATTTATTTGTCCCCCAACATCTCCTCAGAGCTAATACACTTTGCACCTTTTTAAAAATATTTCCTTCAATCCATAATCCTGATTATTTTAGTTTATTGTGCACTGTTGAAGTTATGAAAATCCAGCAAGAATCATCAGTTCCATTGAAACCACATGTCCTAGGTTTCCAGTATACAAACAGCTTCCAGCGACCATGACTGACATCTTGCAGGCAGCTTACAAAACTACTGGATGCTTGCCTTCTTCTGGATATACTTCTGAACTGTGATCGATTGCATCCTGTAATTTCCCTTTAAGAACTTTTTTTTGGCCGAGTGAACGATCTGAAACTTCTGTGACCTCCGGGGATTCAATGTGAAATGGAACTATGGCTGTCACTGGGGGCGGCTGCATCGATTTCCAATGGCAGAATGAAAACTCGTGATCGGCTCCATTACTCCACGCTGATTGAAGCATCAAGCGAGACTAAAATCAACGAGGACGAGATCAGAAAATGAATGGGTGTTCGGTGCCGTCTGCCAACATCTGATTGATTTCCGGCTAGTTGCTGCTGGCGGAAGGTGCAGGAGCCTTGGTTCCCACGTCCGATTGCCCGGCGCCGCGTGGATGGGGACTCACTTCTGCTTGTAGTTTGATGCTGAATGTGGTTTACTGTTTGCACGGTTTGATCGCGGTGCTTCAGAGCAGAACTGGATCTGCGGCTGTGGCTACAGACATCGGCGCAGCACTGACTCAGTGGCAGCAGCCATGGCCGTCGGCTCCTGGAACGGCTTCACTCACCTCGGTGGCTCCTGGCTGAGACTCACTTGGGGACCCTGCGGTTTGATGTTTAACGTTCTGTCTGCTACCTCGTTAGCTTTTTGTTTGTGTGATTTGTTCTTTTTTTTTTACATGTTTGATCTTTGATGTATGGAGTTTTTCTTTAAATGAGTTCCATTGTGTTTTTTTGTTTTGTGGCTGTTTGTAAGGAGATGAATCTCGAGGTTATATATTGTATACATACTTTGATAATAAATGTACTTTGAATTAATAACCCAAAGCTTGATGGTAATCTTTTGCAGGGTCAGAGAATGAATGCAAATCCTTTGCTAGTCCAGGGTTGGATATAGTGACAGGTGACTGATTGCTGTATTTGAATATCCTCTATAGGTTCAGTTCCTCTCGACAAACCCTCACATGGATCCCAGACTCTTTCTTCTCAAGGTAAGTTGTACTTGCTGGTGCAGTCTGCAAACCGTCATCTAGATTGGCAGTTGGTTTAAAAATCAAAGCTTGATTCTCCCATTCATGATTTGTTCAACAAGATGTCATGCAAATTTTGTGGATTACATGTTAGCATGGAAAAAGAATATCTTGAATAGTCATAGTAGTCAAATTGGTTTTCATTTCCCCCTGGGATCAATAAAGTATGACTATGACTACTATGACTATTCAAAATATTCTTTTTCCATGCTAACATGTAATCCACAAAATTTACATGATATCTTGTTGAACAAATCATGAATGGGAGAATCAAGCTTTGATTTTTAAACCAACTGCCAGTCTGGATGAGTAGATAGTGTCATTAAGAATGCTTTGGCGCTTTGGCCGTCATGAATGAAAGTATTGAGTACAGGAGATGAGATGTTATGCTGAAGTTGTGTAAGACATTGCGGAGGCCTAGGTTGCAGTATCGTGTAGTTTTAGCCACTTACCAACAGGAAAGATGTAAGTAAGTTTGAAGAGAGAAATGTTGCTGGGACTGGAGGAACTGAGTTACAAGGAAAGACTGAATAGGTTAGAACTTTATTCCTTGGAACGTAGAAGATTAAGGGCAGATTTGATAGAGAAATACAAAATTATGAAGGATATTGGTAGGGGAAATGCAAGCAAGCTTTTTCCACTGAGATTAGTGTGGACTAACAATTAGAGGTCATGGATTAAGAGTGAAAGGTGAAAAGTTTAAAGGGAACATGACAGGAAACTTCTTCGTTCAGAGGGTGGAGAGAGTGTGGAATGAGCTGCCAGTGCAAGTGGTGAATGTGTGCTTGATTTCAACAGTTAGTAGGTATGTGAATGGTCGGGGTATGGGAGGCTTTGGTCCCGGTTCAGATCATTGGGAGTAGACAGTTTAAATGGTTTGGCACGGACTGGATGGGCCTGTTTCTGTGCTGTACTTTGACTGTGAAAGGCAAGAAAAGCAGAGCAAAACGAAGAAGGTAATTTTCAGAGTGGCGTTTGATCCTGTGACATGTCAACACTGACGGCCTTGAGGCCACGGTCCATATTCTGACAGACCAATGTGCTGTTGGGGTCAGGGACATGGGGTTAATGCACGGGTGCAAGTGGGCAGGGCAATGAAAGGGTCCTTGAATGGAAATTCAGGGTTGGGGCAAAGTGTGGGAGCTTGCGTGAGATGCTCTTGCATGTGGCTTGGGGAATGTGGTGTTGGATGCGGTGAGTGTTGCTGGATTTTGTGTGGGGTGGAGCTTTTGAGTTGCACAGGGAAAGGGGTGGAGTGGGATTGATTCTGTGGATGTGTGATGGATGGGGGATTAGGGGTATGTGGATGAGGGGATGGTTGGATCTGAATGTTAAAGGGCAGGAGATTTTTCTCTGGCCATTGAATCGTTACTCAGATTTCTGCTTCACAGCCTCCTGAGTGGACGGATCTGCAGCATGAGGGATGAAACCGGAGCTGTAAGTAAAGCTGGCATCAGCCTCAAACAATATTGGAGTAGGTTCACTGGTTTAGACAAAGGAAAGTGTAAATATTGCAACACACACACAAAATACTGCAGGAACTCAGCAGGTCAGGCAACACCTATGGAAATGAATAGACACTCAATGTTTTGGGCCGAGACTGAGAAGGAATGGGGAAGATGTCAGATGAAAAGGCGTGGGGGAGGGTAAGGAGGCTAGCACTGGACACAATAGGTGACCCCAGCAGATCTGGAAGTGAAGTGTTGGCTCATCTGGAAGGATTGTTTGGGGTCCTGAATGGAGGTGCGGGTGGTGGAGAATGGGCAGGTGCAGCACTCGGGCTGCTTGCAGGGATAAATGCCGGGAGGGAGATCAGTGGGGAGGGATGAATGGTGAAGGGAATTGCGGAGGGAGTGAGCCTTGTGGAAAGCGGAGGTGGGGAGGAGTTCAAGTGTTTGTTGGTAGAATCCCTTTGGAGATGGTGGAAGTTGTGGAGGATGCTGATTAAATATTGACGTAGTTTCAATGTTTTTTTTGCTCTAGATTTTTATTGATCGTGATCCAACTATGTTTGGTACAGTGCTGAATTTTCTTCGTACCAGAGAGCTGGATGCCAGGTAATGCCCATAATGACTGACAGCGAAGAGTTAAATGGCGTGAGTCAGAGATAACGATTCGTAGCCTGAAAACGCTGTTGCAATCAGATTGTGCTGCTTGCTCGAAAGGAGGCGGGAAGGAGGCTTTGATGTTTCTATCATTCATTCTATGGGTTTTCTTGTTTCGCAGATATCTGCAAAGAGTAAGAATTTCAGGTTGTCTACTGTACACCTTCTCTGATATTTGAACCTGAGCATTTTACACTGTAGTTTTCCCTCTTGAGGTATTTGTTGAAAATAGATGGCACAGTAAGGTATGGTTGCAAACAAACTGCTGTTCTATTAATAGTCTAGTTTCTCTCTGGTCACCATTACTGAAATTAACTTTTATTCTATAAGTATGGCCGTTTCCAAGCTGTTGAGGTGGGTGATTGGAGCTCATATTGAACCAAGCTTCGAGCACTCCATAATACCAACCATCATCATTACATGCCATGTCGTATGAGGTGGGCGATCGTGGTTCCATGATCGTGATTCTTGGCAAATGTTTCTGAAGAACTGGTTTGCCATTGCCGCCTTCCGGGCAGTGTCTTTACAAGACGAGTGACCCTCTCCCCAGCCCCCATAACCATTATCAATACTCTTCAGAGATTGTCTGTCTGGCATCAGTGGTCACATAACCAGAACTTGTGATATACACTGGCTGCTCATATGACCATCCACCACCTGCTCCCATGGGTTCACGTGACCCTGATCGGGGCGGGGGGGCGTGTGGTGGGGGAGGCTAAGTAGGAGCTACACCTTGGCCAAGGGTGACCTGCAGGTTAGTGGAGGGAAAGAGTAGCTTACACCTCCTTTAGTAGAGACGTATCTGCACCCCACCACCTGTATATTACTAATCATCCACTTCATATGGCAGCAAACTGATGGAGTAACTGACTTGGGTTTTAAATTCTGTTAAGTTAATCTTGATTAAAAGGATGGTTTCAGTAGAGACCTAAAGGTGATTCAAGATCCACAAACACCAAACTCTTATTTTTCTATGTGAACTGTCCCACTGGTATTCGGTTTTAAGAGGTCAGGATGTCAAGGCCTTGTATACTGTACATCAGTGTTAAAGAGAAAACTGAATTCTTGCAACCATATTCTTCCAGGAGTGACAAGTACAGGACTTATTTTGTCTTATTTTGAGTTCTGTATAATAGAATTTACACTATATGACCATAAATTGTAGGAGCAGATGCCATTGGGAAGAATAGATACTATATGAAGGATATATTTTCCATTATAGATATAACCTCCAGATTCTTGCCTTGTCCCAAAATCCCTTCATGCTCTGACTAATCAAGAATCTATTAACCTCTGCCTTAAATATACCCAATGACTTGGCCTCCACAGCTGCTTGTGGCAACGAATTCTGCAGATTCACCACACCCTGGCTAAAGAAATTCCACCTCGTCTCCGTTCTAAATGGATATCCTTCTATAATGAGTCTCTGGTCTTAGATTCTCCCACCATAGTAAACATCCACTCCACATCCACTCTATTGAGGCCTTTCAACATTCAATAGACTTCAATGAGGCTACCCCTCATTCTTCTGAGTTCCAGAGAGTACAGGCCCAGAGCCATCAAACTCTCCTCATGTGACAGGCCTTTGAATCCTGGAATCATTTTCATGAGCCTCCTTTTAACCCTGTCCAACGTCAGCACATCCTTTATTCTCCAAATACAATCACAGTGACTGTGTGTACTAAATACAGTAAGTGGTGTTGGGATCAGACAATATCCCAGTTTATAGTACTGAAGGACTGTGCTTCCAAACTAGGCAAGTGTTCTAGCAGAATTTCAACACTGGCATCTACCCAACAGTGTGCAAAGTTTCCTGGGGCTGTCCGTTCACAAAAAGGCAGGACCAATCCAACCAGCTAATTGTTAGCCAATCAGTTTACACTCACTCATCAGCAAAGTTCTTAGCAGTTGGTGTTGGTAATGCTATCAACTGGTAGTACCTAAATTACTCACTGATGCCCAGTTTGGAGTTTTGTATCTGGATTGCTTGGCTCCAGACCTCGTTTCAGCCTTGGTCCAAACACAACTAGAGAGCTGAATTCCAGAGGTGAGATGCAAGTGACCGTTTTGATGTCAAGCTGCCATTGAAGGAGAAGTGGCATAGGGTGTTGTTTCAGGCTGTCGGAGGTCATTATTCCCAACCCATGACATTGCTGCAGGAACCCCAAGTCTCCAGAAGACCTAGGAGTAGAATTAGGCCATTTGGCCCATCGAGCCATGGCTGATTATAATCCCTCTCAACCCATTCTACTGCCTTCTCCCCTTTGACGCCCTGACTAATCAAGTACCTGATAACCTCCGTCTCCAATCAGCTTTAATCACCATATTGGTGACATGACCACCTCCACCTTTTCACCATGAGGTCTGAAGTGCGAATGGCTGTTTCTTTGACAGCTCCTCAACAGATGTAGCAATCTGTGCTGGGACATTGATGCAAAGTTCATTCATGGAAAGTAACATTTAATGTCACAGCAATGTCAGGTAACAATTATCTCCAGCAAGACATTCCAATTACTTCCCCTTGATTTTCAGCTTCATTGCCTTCATCTGCTCCAGGCTTTCTGGAGGCCCACATTAACCAGAAATTGCACTAGACCTGCTCACGGTCTGGGTATCCTGTACTGAATGTATTGCCTTATGACACCCAAAGTGTTTCCAGTATCTGTATTATACAAGACAACAGTATATGGCCTGCCAGCCCATGAACCTCCACATCTAACACATCATCCTCCAGATCCAACACATCATCTCCCACAACTTCCACCATCTCCAAAGGGATCCCCCCACTAAACATACCTCCCTCCCGCACTTTCCGCAGGAATCACTCCCTCCGTGATCCCCTTGTGCATTCGTCCCTCCTCACTAATCTCCCTGCAACTGGACCAAGTGCCACACCTGCTGATACACTTCCTCCCTCCCCTCCATTCAGGGCCCCAAGCAGTCATTCCGCGTAAGGCATCACTTCACCTGTGAATCTGCTGGGGTTGTCTGTTGTGTCTGGTGCTCCCGGTGCAGCCTCCTCTACACTGGTGAAACCTGTGGTGAATTGGGGACCGCTTCGTCAAACACCTCTGCTCCTTCCCCCTCAAGAGAGACTTCCCGGTGGCCAGGCGTTTCAATTCACGTTCCCATTCCCATTCCAATACGTCTATCCGTGGCCTCCTCCACTGTTCTGATGAGGCCACCCTCAGTGGAGGAGCAGCACCTTATATTCCGTCTGAGTAGCCTCCAATCAGATGACATAAATACTGGAACACACATCAAAGTTGCTGGTGATCGCAGCAGGCCAGGCAGCATCTCTAGGAAGAGGGACAGTCAATGTTTCAGGCCGAGACCCTTCGTCAGGACTAACCGAAGGAAGAGCTAGTAAGAGAGTCCTGACAAAGGGTCTTGGCCTGAAACGTTGACTGTACTTCTTCCTAGAGATGCTGCCTGGCCTGCTGCGATCACCAGCAACTTTGATGTGTGTTGCTTGAATTTCCAGCATCTGCAGAATTCCTGTTGTTTGCGTAATATACATCCTGAAATGCTTTTTCTTCACAACCATCCATCAAAACAGAGGAGTGCCTCCAAAGAATGAATGACAGTTAGATGTTAGAACCCCAAAGTCCCCCCCCAGCTCCCCTCCTTCCCGCGTGTAAGAGACAGCAAGCAACAATCCCCCCACTCTCCCCACCAACAAAAAAAAGCATCAGCACCCACCACCAAGCACTCAAGCGTGAGCAAAGACACAGGCTTGCAGTACTCCAAAGACTACATTGTTCACCCGGCATTCGACATACCACAGGCTCTCTCTCTCCCTATTAAGGGAGAAAGAGGTGTCTCCGTTTCACAGGGTCGTCACGAGCAGTGGGGGTTTGTGAAAGAGCCTCCACCTTCTGTTCGCCAAAGCAAGCATAAAAGGCATTGAGCTTATCTGGGAGTGAAACCTTGCTGAACTTAGTGCTAACACGAGGAATTCTGCAGATGCTGGAAACTCAAGAAACACACATCAAAGTTGCTGGTGAACGCAGCAGGCCAGGCAGCATCTGTAGGAAGAGGTGCAGTCGACGTTTCAGGCCGAGACCTTTCGTCAGGACTAACTGAAGGAAGAGTGAGTAAGGGATTTGAAAGTTGGAGGGGAAGGGGGAGATCTGAAGTGATAGGAGAAGACAGGAGGGGGAGGGATGGAGCCAAGAGCTGGACAGGTGATTGGCAAAAGGGGATACGAGAGGATCAAGGGACAGGAGGTCCGGGAAGAAAGATAAGGGGGGGGGACCCAGAGGATGGGCCTCCTGTCCCATGATCCTCTCATATCCCTTTTGCCAATCACCTGTCCAGCTCTTGGCTCCATCCCTCCCCCTCCTGTCTTCTCCTATCATTTTGGATCTCCCTCTCCCCCTCCAACTTTCAAATCCCTTACTCACTCTTCCTTCAGTTAGTCCTGACGAAGGGTCTTGGCCTGAAACGTCAACTGCACCTCTTCCTAGAGATGCTGCCTGGCCTGCTGCGTTCACCAGCAACTTTGATGAGTGTTGCTTGAATTTCCAGCATCTGCAGAATTCCTGTTGTTTGCACATAAATACTGGATTTTTTTTTTTTCCTCCTCTTCTGGTTTAAAAAGAGAATCTCTCCTCCCCTCCTCTTCCCCATTCTTGCTTCTTACTACTTCTCACCTCCCCTTGGTGAACCTCCTCTTTCCCTTTTGCCTGTGGTTCACTCTCCTCTCCTGTCAGATTCCTTCCTCTCCAGCCCTTGGACCTTTCCCACCCATCTGGTTTCACCTATCACCTTTGAGCTAACCTCCTCTCCCCACCTCTTCATCTGACATCTTCCCCCTTCACTTTCAGTTTGGAGTATGGGCCTTGGTCTGAAACGCCAACTGTTCAGTCGTCCCCTGACCTGCTGAGCTCCTCCAGCATTTTGTGTTGTGTTGCTCTGAAATGTGTGATAGTATATTCTCCACCTGCCTGGGTCTGCACAGTGCCGGTAGCTCTCAGGAAGCGGCCCATTTGATGACAGTGGCTGGAGCATGTTCTACCTTCACAATACCCTGCAGTTACTTGCTCATGACGTTCTGATTGCACCTCCTGAACCCAGGAGCTCTACCACCCAGAAAGTAAATAAGAACACCACCACCTCCAGATTCCCCTCCAAGTCATCCACCATCCCGCTGTGAACATACGGCACCAGTCCTTGATTGTCCCTTGGTCTAAATTCTGGAAGTCCCCCTTCAGGAGGAATTCGGTACTTTCACCAGAAAGAAAACAGTGTTTCACAAGTCTAACTCAACATCACCTTCCTGGGGGCGTTCATGACTGTACATAAGTTGGTTTGCCAGCAATTCCCGAATTCAAGAGTATAACTCAGTCACCTTCCTGAGGGTGCTTAGACATGTACGTAAATGACCACTTTGCCAGCAATTCCCAAATCCTGAAAATAAATACGTGCTGGACCTTGTATGTGATGTCCACATCAAGCAAAGTAGAATTAAACCAATGCCACAATTATTAATTGTTACATTTATGTCTTTTGTTTAATAATCTGGAATTGAAGAATTGAATTTATTTGTTTGCAGAGATATCAATATTGGATTGCTTCGTCATGAGGCTGAATTCTATGGAATTTCACCACTAGGTGAGAAAAATATTATATCAATGTTTCTGAAAGTATAGGCAGAGTCCAAATCAAAAATGACCTTGGCATTCAGCCGGTACTGTGTGCCCTGGATCCAACTCAGAGTATGTCTGTGTTGGTTGGTGGTTCCCCCTTCAGTTCAGATGTAACCTTGTGTAGACTCATAAACACAAAATAACCTGCAGATGCTGGGATCAAAGCAACACTCACAACACGCTGGAGGAACTCAGCAGGTCGGGCAGCATCCGTGGAAACAATCAGTCAACGTTTTGGGCCGGAACCCTTCATCAGGACTGAAGAGGGAATGGGTAGAGGCCCTATAAAGAAGGTGGGGGAGGGTGGAAAGGAGAAAGCTGGTAGGTACCAGGTGAAAAACCAGTAAGGGGAAAGATAAAGGGGTGGGGGAGGGGAAGCAGGCAGGTGATAGGCAGGAAAGGTGAAGAAGGAATAGGGGAAAACACAATGGGTAGTAGAAGGAGGCGGAACCATGAGGGAGGTGATAGCAGCTGGGGGAGGGGCAGAGTGAAACTGGGATGGGGTGCGGGAGGGGGAGGGAATTACCGGAAGTTGGAGAATTCTATGTTCATACCAAGGGGCTGGAGACTACCCAGACGATATATGAGGTGTTGCTCCTCCAACCTGAGTTTAGCCTCATGGCAGTAGAGGAGGCCATGTATGGACATATCCAAATGGGAATGTGTAGCAGAGTTAAAGTGGGTGGCAACCAGGAGTTCCTGTCTGTTGTGGCGGACAGAGCAGAGGTGCTCGACGAAGTGGTCCCCCAATCTGCGTCAGGTTTCACCGATGTAGGGGAGGCTGCACCGGGAGCACCGGATGCAATAGATGACCCCAACAGACTCACAAGTGAAGTGTTGCCTCACCTGGAAGGACTGTTTGTGGCCCTGAATGGTGGCAAGAGAAGAGGTGTAGGGACAGGTGTAGCACTTACGCTTACAGGGCTAAGTGCCAGGTGGGAGATCTGTGGGGAGGGACGTGTGGACCAGGGAGTCGCGGAGGGAACAATCCCTGCAGAAAGCGGAGAGGGGTAGAGAGAGAACGATGTGCTTAGTGGTGGGGTCCTGTTGAAGGTGGCGGAAGTTGCAGAGGATAATGTGCTGGATCCGGAGGCTGGTGGGGTGGTAGGTGAGGACAAGGGGAACTCTGTTCCTGTTGTGGTTGCGGGAGGATGGGGTGAGGGCTGAAGTGCGGGAAATGGAGGAGATGTGGATGAGGGCATCATTGATGACGGCAGAAGGGAAACCACGATCCTTAAAGAAAGAGGACATTTGAGATGTCCTAGAACTGAAAGCCTCATCCTGGGAGCAGATGCGGCGGAGACGGAGGAAATGGGAATAGGGAATAACAGTTTTGCATGTGGCAGGGTGGGAAGAGGTATAGTCGAGGTAGTTATGAGAGTCAGTGGGCTTATAAAAGATGTCAGTGGACAGTCTGTCTCCAGAGATGGAGACTGAGAGATCGAGAAAGGGGAGAGAAGTGTCTGAGATGGACCAAGTGAATTTGAGGGCTGGGTGGAAGTTTGAAGTAAAGTCGATGAAATTGACGAGCTCAGCATGGGTGCAGGAAGCAGCACCAATGTAGTCGTGAATATAGAGAAAGAAAAGTTGGGGAGCAGTACCAGAATAGGTTTGGAGCACAGACTGTTCTGCATAACCAACGAAGAGGCAGGCATAGCTGGGGCCCATGCGAGTGCCCATAGCTACACCCTTGGTCTGGAGAAAGTGGGAAGAGCCAAAAAAGAAGTTATTAAGTGCGAGTACCAGTTCCGTCAACCAGAGGAGGGTAGTGGTGGTGGGGAACTGGTGAGGTCTATTATCCAGAAAGTAGCGGAGTGCTTTGAGGCCTTCTTGATGGGGCATGGAAGTGTATAAGGATTGGACATCCATAGTAAAAATGAAGCGGTCGGGACCGGGGAACTGGAACCTTCACCCTCCCCCCACCTTCTTTATAGGGCCTCTGCCCCTTCCCTCTTCAGTCCTGACGAAGGGTTCCACTCTGAAATGTTGACTGATCGTTTCCACGGATGCTGCTGAATCTGCTGAGCTCCTCCAGCGTGTTGTGAGTGTTGCCTGTGTAGACTCACTTGCTTTGCAAGAGAACCCAAAGCTCCGTAAATATGATGGCCTCCTTCTAGCACCTGCTCCTTAGTCTTGCTTTTTGTCTCACTAGCTCAAGGCACAGAATCAGAATCAGATTTAATATCACCACCATATGTCATGAAATTTGCTGTCTTTGTGGCAAAATAATATATAATAATAGAAAACAACGTGAACATATAAAATTTAAGTAAGTAGTGCAAAAAATAGAAATAAAAAAGGAGTGAGGTGGTGTTCATGAGTTCAACGTCCATCAGTTGGCAGGGGGGAAGAAGCTGTTCCTGAATCATTGAGTGTATGCCTTCAGGCTTCTGTACCTCCTTCCTGATGGTTGCGATGAGAACCGGGCAGTTTTGGGTGATGTGTGTCCTTAATGATGACACCACCTTTTTTTTTGAGGCATCACTCCTTGAAGATGTCCTGGATAATGAATAAATTCTTCTCAGGCTTCCAGCCGGGTACAGATATCGATTATAACCGATGTTTCGATGACACACGCTGCCATCTTCATCAGGGATGAAGATCAGATGAAGCCCAAGAAGAGTTTGTCATATACGCCAGGAAAGTTGCAGAGTGGAATTAATTGGCTGGTAGAGTGGTCAGAGCAATGGAAATTTAAGACATTGAAGCAGGCAGAATTAGGCCATTCGGCCCATCAGATCTGCTCCAGCATTGGCTGATTTATTATCCCTCCCAACCTCATTTTCCTGCCTTTTCCCCAGAATCTTCAACTCCCTGAATAATCAAAAATCTATCAACCTCTACCTTAATTATACCCAATGACTTGACCTGCACAACCATCTGTGGCAACAAATTCCACAAATTCACCACCATCTAGCTAAAGAAATTCCTCCTCATCTCTATTCTAAATGGACATCCCTCAATTCTGAGACTGTGCCCTCTGGTTCAAGACTGTCCCACCATAAGAAACATCCTCTCCATGTCCACTCTACCTCCACCTTTCAGTGTTTGTTCGGTTTCAATGGGATCCCCCTTCAATGAGCCTAAACTCCAGTGAGTACATGCTCCAAGCCAACAAACTCTCCTCATGTGTTAACCCTTTAATTCCAGGGATCATTCTCATGGAACTCTTCTGGACTTTCTCCAATGCCAGAACATCTAGATAAGGGGCCCAAAACTGCTCGCATTACTCCAAGTGCAGTCTGACTAATGTCTTATAAAGCCCTAGAATTACGTCCTTGCTTTTATATTCTAATCCTCTCAAAATTAATGCTAACATTGCATTTGCCTTCCTCACCACCAACCTGCAAGTTAACCTTAGGGAACCCTGCTCACAAGACCCTTTGTACCTCATTTTTGAATTTTCTCCCCATTTAGAAAATAGCCCACATCTTTATTTCTTCTGGCCAAAGTGCACTTCCCTGCACTATATTCCATCTGCCACTTCTTTGCCTATTCCCCCGATCAGTTTGAGTCCTTCTGCAGACACCTCAACACCCTCCACCTAACTTCGTATCGTCCACACACTTGGCCACAGACCCATCAATTCCTTCATTCAAATCATTGACATAATAACGTTCTTAAAGAGTGGAGTAACCTTGGCACTTTTCCAGTTCTCAGGAACCATTCCCGAATCTAGTGATTCTTAAAAGATCATTACTAATGCCTCCACAATCTGTTCAGCTACCTTTTTCGGAACCCTGGGGTGCAGTTCACCTGGTTCAGGTGACTTACCTGCCCTCGATTTCCCTTAATAATTACAAGCTGATGGACTTTAGGAGGCACATACGTAGTGGTGGGGCCCTCAGGGTCAAAGGGACCTTGGAGGAGTGGGAATATGATGAGTAAACTTACAACTGGCGCTGAAATTGGCGATCTTGTTGACTGAGGATGAAAGGTTGGGTTAAAGAGTACCACTGATAGTCTAGAAAGTTAAGCAGAGCGATGGTAAATCTAACTTGATTCTGACAAATATGAGGTGATATTTTCTGAGAGGCCTAATACAAGTAGGACATAACCCATGAAAGGGATAGGGCCTGAGAGAGCAACAAGGGGGCATATACCATGAAAGGGATAGGGCCGGAGGGAGCAACAGGGGGGCATATACCATGAAAAGGATAGGGCCGGAGGGAGCAACAGGGGGGCATATACCATGAAAAGGATAGGGCCTGAGGGAGCAACAAGGGGGCATATACCATGAAAAGGATAGGGCCGGAGGGAGCAACAAGGGGGCATATACCATGAAAAGGATAGGGCCGGAGGGAGCAACAAGGGGGCATATACCATGAAAAGGATAGGGCCGGAGGGAGCAACAAGGGGGCATATACCATGAAAGGGATAGGGCCGGAGGGAGCATTGAAAAGGCATTGAGGCATGCAAGCCTCCAAAACCACAGCAAGGTTCTGGTCTTCTTAGAGGAGATTTCCTCCTTACCTACTGTAAAATCTCTCACCATCCACATCTATGTTTCTTGCAAGTTAGCAATCCTATTTTGTCTGTCTTTTTACGGTAATTTTATTTGTTCTGTTCCCAGTTTTGGTTTATTCCATATGTATACATTCAGTTCCCATACCAACCACACTCTCTCCTCTGCCCTGTGCCTGAATCTGATCTTCATTTCTCCTTCCTACAGTCCGTCGCCTGGAATTGTGTGCGGATTTGGAGCGCTCTTCCTGTGGAAGCGTCCTGTTTCACGGATATCTCCCACCTCCAGGTACGGCTGCTTGTCTTCACCCCTGCTTCATTAGTTTTCATAGGGTACTCCAGTAACTGTTTGACTGAACAAGTGAAGATCTGATCAACACGGAGAATGTCCAGGAATTTTAAAGAGTTAAAGACTGTTTTGGTTTCTTGATTTCAGAGGTTCTGGGATTGCCTGAGTTGAGGGCTCAGAGAACTTGGGAATTAGTTTTAGCATTCTTCTGGGTGGAAAGGGTGTGGAAATTGGACTTTCTTGATGGGAAGGATCTGGAAATCTCAATGTGAGTGCTCCAGTTTCTCAATTGGGGAGGTGGTTTGGTTGGGTAGTAGCCGTTACTTAGGAGAGCTTAGTTTTCCAGAAGGGTAGGTCTTACACCCTGAATGAGAGGGCACTGAGGAGTGCAGGAGAACAAAGGGAGTTGGGAATACAGGTTCACAATTCATTGAAAGTTCCTTACAGGTAAATGGGGTCATAAATAAACCTATTGGCAATTTGGCCTTCGTAAATCAAAGTATTGAGTACAGGAGATGGGATGTTATGTTGAAGTTGTGTCAGACGCTGGTGAGGCCTTACTTGGAGTAAAGTGTGCTGTTTTGGTCACCTACCCACAGGAAAGATGTAAATAAGGTTGGAAGAGTGGAGAAAATTTACAAGGATGTTGCTGGGACTAGAGGACCTGAGTTGTATGGAAAGATTGAATAAGTTAGGACTGTATTCTTCAGAACGTAGAAGACTGAGAGGAGATTTGATAGAAGTATGCAAAATTATGAAGGATATAGATAGGCTAAATGCAGGCAGGCTTTTTCCACTGAGGTTGGGTGGGACTACAACCAGAGGTCATGTGATGCGGGTGAAAGGTGAAAAGTTTAAGGAGAACAGGATGAGAAACTTCTTTGCTCACAGGGTGGTGAGAGCGTGGAACATGGAACGAGCTACCAGCGCAAGTGGTGCATGTGGGTTTGATTCCAACATTTAAGAGAAGTTTGGAAAGGTATATGGATGGTAGGGATAATGGAGGGCTATAGACCTGGTGCCGGTCAATGGGAGTAGGCATTTTAAATGGTTCTGTACAGACTAAATTGGCCGAAGGGCCTGTTTCTGTACTGTACTTTTCTGTGACTCTAAAGGGTGTGATTCTGTACCATTATAACAAGGGAAGGTGATCAATAAATACTCATGGCTCACATCAATACCATTCATTACAAATGTGTGGAGGAAGTGATTTGATACATTCTCTGACAAGGTCAAAACTGACTTGTGGAAAATACCTAGCAACAGCCTTATTTCCATTTCATTCGGTTTTCGTTAAACCCTTGGACTCCTGGCTTCTCTGGCAGTTTTGTGTCATTGCCTTCCCAAAGTTGGGACCATTCTGGTTTCTCAAAGGGAGGGTTATGAAATTTCGGACCACTCTGGATAATGGCTTCTTGACTCAATAGCTTTGTCTCTCTCTGTAGTGATCCCAGCCATGAGAAGGAACCGGCACAGCCTGGCTAGCCCGCAGATAGTGGGGCCTCGGCTTGAGGGCACTGACCGAGTACCTGTGCGCAGGAGCAACACCATGCCACCCAATCTGGGCAACGCTGGCACTGTTGGGAAATTCCTGGAGCAGCGCGGAAGCGGTTTGTATGCAGCGTGAAGTCCCTGTGGGCTCGTGGTCAGAGTGACTGGTGCATTCGCTCCCTTCCTTGGGCACTGCAGCACGTCGGTCAGCGAGTCGAGTTCTCGGTCCTCGAACTTGTAAACAGATGATGCTGTGTGTTGGCATTTCTAAGAGCTGTGACCATTATCTGACAAGGCATTTAGTGAAGAACAAAGGAGGCAGTCATATGGGAGTCAGGAAGTGTCAGGGCCTAGATTTTAATAGAATTGAGTGCAGTCTTAAAAGATATTTGAATAAAATACTTGAAATGCAAGGCAAGTTAGGCTTCATCTATATGAGAACCATATGTTTTTCAGCATAAAAAGCCAGTTTAATCACATCCTGCTTATAGCGTGGTAACCAGAGCTGGGCACACTATACCAGGTGAAGTTTCATTAGCTACTTGTATGGTTGCAACATGACTATAAGATAGAGGAGCAGAATTCGGTTATTTGGACCATCAAGTTTGCTGCACCATTTCACCACAGCTGATCCAATTTTCGCTCTCAGCCCCAGTCTCCTGCCTTCTCATCATATCCCTTCATGCCCTGACTAATCAAGAATCTATCAACCTCTGCCTTGAATATACCCAGTCACCTGGACTCCACGCCACCTGTGACGATGAATTCCACAGATTCACCACTCTCTAGCTAAAAAACTTCTTCCTCACCTCTGTTCCAAAAGGCTGCCTGTAAGATTGAAGCACTTTGTTGAGTTTGGTGAGTGAGACAGAAAACTACAAAATTAAATATCGAACAAACAGATGCTTAGTTAAAATTACACGTGGAGCATACTTTCCAGAAGGTTCTATGCAGCGTGCATCAGACAAAAGGGAGAGAAAAAGAAACTGCGGCTGCCGATGCCCCAACGGATTTGTTATACTTGCGTGACGCACCCTCAACTCCAGTAATGATTATTCCAAAGTGGAATCTTTTATTCAACCCTTTATTAGCAAATAACAAACATACAATATTGAAGCGATGAAACTTGGGCATACCCAAGTGTAAGCTAAGCGTAATTGAGTGTTTTTGAGTGCTCAGCAAGAGATATGATATCTGCCAGACTCAGATACAAACTACCCTGAACATAGCATGAATACGGAACTTATTCCCTTCGCTTTTACCATGTCCCACTCATGTAACTAGTTACCATAATAAACCCCGCAATGCAGAATAGAGATAGATGCAGATAAATCACCTTCACCATCCAGTCCACCCTGTGTTCTCATTTTCTGGGGAGACACAAGTCAAGCATCTGGATGACGTGGTCTTTCCATCAGAGTTGGCTCATGTCTCCCCAGACAGATCCTTTACTCCCAGTTGAAGGAAGGTCAGCAGTCCCCTAGTGGACAAAGGAAAGGCTTCAAAGATAACATCAAAATCAGCCTGAATAAGTTAAACATGACATCTAAAAACTGGGAAGCCATTACACTCGGATATGCCTGGAGGAAATCTGTTCAAGAGGGAGCTGGGCTACCTGAGATCGATCTGTTGTGCTGCAGAGAACAAACGGCAAAAATAAACGGAGAGACTGAACAACCAAAACACCCAGGCACTAGCCACAACCACCACTTACTCTTGCCCACACCACATCAGAATATGTGGATCCTCGATCCTGAGGACTCACCAATAGACCACCCCAGAGAACATCATAGGCAAATCAAATGATTGCACTGACGAGCAGTGCTATGTACCTGTAGCCATGGGTTTCTTTGATCGACTGTTTACTATGCAAGTCCTCCATGGTTTAACTTGCCAAATGCAACCAGTCTGAGATAAATTCCACCTCTCATTGGCCAATCTCCCCAGTTTGTCACTATCCAGTACACCACCAATTTTGGGTTAATGCTTTCGTTTCATTTCCGCAAGCTGAATAATTCCGGCTTTTTCTTCCTGAATCTTGACTTCTTCCTCGGCAGAGGTGAAGGACTTGGCCAGTGGTGTCAGAGTAGTCCAGTTAAGTAGTTGTTGTGCACTTTTTTGGTGGTACACGTCATAGCCACTGTAGTGGTGGTGAGAATGAATTTACATTCCTGAATCTGTTAGAGAAGGATCACCCATGGTTATTTGAGACCAACGTTCCCTTTAATTTTATTTCTTACAGCTGTGAAGACCAATCATTGCTCTGAGCAGGAAATTTTTGCACGGCCTGAAAAGTGTGTGGCGCTGTAATATTTTAAATAATATGCATGCTATGAATTGTTCATTTTTGCGCCTTGTGGCACATCGGCGGCATTTTTGCTGTTTCCTTAGCATTTGACTTTTTTACGAGACTGAGTTGTTACCTTGATGCTCAACCCAGCACGGATAGAAAGCGTGCAAGGAGCCAGCCACGTTCAGACTCGGGACACTTCGCCTCGAAGTCTGGTGCTGATGTCACTCACCACCGGCCAGCTGATGAATACTTAGACTAAACATTGAAAAACCACCTACTTTTTAAAAATTAATTGAAGGGTATAATGAAAAACAGTATAACAAAGAAAATCTTTCGCGTTTCATTAACTTTTTCTTGTCCTTCTTTATTACAAATCCATTGTCTGTAAACACTCTCCAGAATAATTTTGCATCCAGATGAAAGATTCACCTTAATGGTCATTAGCTCATCCAAATGTTCCTTTTTTAGTCTGTTTCAGGATTTACGTTTGATTCAATTCATAAGACTGAATCCACGTTTGCAGTCAGCATCAGAAGCTTGATATGTCCCAACGATGTAAACAAGAATTGATAGTTATTCAAATTTTTTGTTTCTAAGTATGTAGTTCCAACATATCAGTGAGCGTCTTAGTTGAACTAGTCTTAACTTTCTCAAATGACAAATTTGCCATCACGGTATTGCTTTGTTATTTTTGAGGCAATAATAGCTGAGTTTTTTTTTGTCAGTCATACAACAATTGATAGCTTAGTCCCAGGCTGGGAGTGAGGCCTCTGCCCAGCTGTTCGTGCTCTCTACTGTTGGGTGCCATATTGACAACTAAGGGCTACAGTGATTATTTGATCTGTAAAATAAAGGGCAGTCAATGTGTGCTGTGAATAGCAACACACATCAAAATTGCTGGTGAACGCAGCAGGCCAGGCGGCATCTCTAGGAAGAGGTACAGTTGACGTTTCAGGCTGAGACCCTTCGTCAGGACTAACTGAGAAAGAGTTAGTAAGAGATTTGAAAGTGGGAGGCAGAGGGGGAGATCCAAAATGATAGGAGAAGACAGGAGGAGGAGGGATGGAGCCAAGAGCTGGACAGGTGATAGGCAAAAGGGATATGAGAGGATCATGGGGCAGGAGGTCCGGGGAGAAAGACAGGGGGGGGGGGGATCCCAGAGGATGGGTAAGGGGTATAGTCAGAGGGACAGAGGGAGAAAAAGGAGAGTGAGAGAAAGAATGTGTGTATAAAAATAAATAACGGATGGGGTACGAGGGGGAGCTATGCCTGCCTTTTTGTTGGCTTTGTGGAACAATCTATGTTCCATGCCTATTCTGGTATCTGTCCCCCACTTTTCCTTCGCTACATCGACGACTGCATTGGTGCTGCTTCCTGCACGCATGCAGAACTCGTTGACTTTATTAACTTTGCCTCCAACTTTCACCCTGGTCCATTTCTGACACGGCCCTCCCCTTTCTAGATCTTTCTGTCTCTGTCTCTGGAGACAGCTTATCCACTGATGTCTACTATAAGCCTCTCACAGCTATCTGGACTATTCCTCTTCTCACCCTGTCTCTTGCAAAAATGCCATCCCCTTCTCACAATTCCTCCGTCTCCACCGCATCTGCTCTCAGGATGAGGCTTTTCATTCCAGGACGAGGGAGATGTCCTCCTTTTTTAAAGAAAGGGGCTTCCCTTCCTCCACTATCAACTCTGCTCTCAAACGCATCTCCCCCATTTCACGCACATCTGCTCTCACTCCGTCCTCCCGCCACCCCACTAGGAATAGGGTTCCCCTGGTCCTCACCTACCACCCCACCAGCCTCCGGGTCCAACATATTATTCTCCGTAACTTCCGCCACCTGCAACGGGATCCCACCACTAAGCACATCTTTCCCTCCCCCTGCTCTCTGTTTTCCGCAGGGATCGCTCCCCACGCAACTCCCTTGTCCATTCGTCCCCCCCATCCCTCCCCACTGATCTCCCTCCTGGTACTTATCCTTGTAAGCGGAACAAGTGCTGCACATGCCCTTACGCTTCCTCCTTTACCACCATTCAGGGCCCCAGACAGTCCTTCCAGGTGAGGCAACACTTCACCTGTGAGTCGGCTGGGGTGATATACTGCATCTGGTGCTCCCGATGTGGCCTTCTATATATTGGCGAGACCTGACGCAGACTGGGAGACCGCTTTGCTGAACATTTACGCTCTGTCCGCCAGAGAAAGCAGGATCTCCCAGTGGCCACACATTTTAATTCCACGTCCCATTCCCATTCTGACGTGTCTATCCACGGCCTCCTCTACTGTAAAGATGAAGCCACACTCAGGTTGGAGGAACAACACCTTATATTCCGTCTGGGTAGCCTCCAACCTGATGGCATGAACATCGACTTCTCTAACTTCCACTGATGCCCCACCTCCCCCTCGTACCCCATCTGTTATTTATTTTTATACACACATTCTTTCTCTCACTCTCCTTTTTCTCCCTCTGTCCCTCTGAATATACCCCTTGCCCATCCTCTGGGCCCCCTCCCCTTTCCTTCACCCTGGACCTCCTGTCCCATCATTCTGTCATATCCCCTTTGCCAATCACCTGTCCAGCTCTTGACTCCATCCCTCCCCCTCCCCCTCCTGTCTTCTATCATTTTGGATCTCCCCTTCCCCCTTCCACTTTCTGATCTCTTACTAACTCTTCCTTCAGTTAGTCCTGACGAAGGGTCTCGGCCCGAAACGTCGATTGCACCTCTTCCTAGAGATGCTGCCTGGCCTGCTGCGTTCACCAGCAACTTTGATGTGTGTTGCTTGAATTTCCAGCATCTGCAGAATTCCTGTTGTTATGTGTGTTGTGAATAGATGTTTTCTGGTGAGCATGCTGTCAGATGTTAGTAATTTTTCATTCTCCAGGTTCTTAGGAGTCCAAGACAAGTGAAAACTTGTTGCTTCAATGATCATTTATTTTAAAGTTTAAACAAAGGAACAAAAACAGAGCACCTGGAACTAAAGCAGACAAAAGGAAAGATGATACAAAAAAGATGGTGCCTTTGGAAAAACTTGGCACTCTTATAGTTCAGATAAGACAAATTCCTTAGATAAGAGGAATCAATCACAGCTTATCATGTGTTATCACTTAACAAATTAAAAATTAAAAGGTGTTAAACTATTATGTAACTGCTGTACCACATTTCTGCCAGTAGGTGGAGACAAACCCCACACATCTTAAGCAATATGTGACTGCTAAAAATGCAAATTGTATCAGTTTAAAAAAACTGCAATTTCAGTCTTGCATTAATTCAACTAATATAATTGAAAGCATTAAAAACAATGGACTCCAACAATGCAATTTTTCACTCAGGTAGTGAATGTTTAGACTTTTCTTCCAGAGGACCGTGGAGCTCAGTGGCTAATTGCATTCAAAGGGGGGCAGAAAAGTGGAGTTGAGGGTGAATTCTGACCACAGTCTTGTACTGGAGTGGATTAGAATAGGATCAAAAGGCCAGATGTCCCACATTAGCTCCTGTTCATGTTCGTTTCTCATCTCTCTCAGGGTCACCGTCTCATCCTGGCATGGTGCGGATAGTGAGAGGGCATCACAACTGGATCGCGGTGGCCTATGCGCAGTTTGTGGTGTGTTACAGGTAGGTGTGGGTAAAATCCAAAGTTATTGTTGCTTCCCAAAGCTGTCTTGCCTCCTCAGTAGGGGAAAGATGTTTCTTGTACTCATTGAGAAACAATGCTGAGTAGGTCCTTTCATCTCTTCGAACTGCACCTCCCAGCAACCCCTGGCTTAATCCTAGCCTAATCACGGGACAATTTACAATGACCAATTAACCTACTAACCGGAACTTGTTTGGACTGCGGGAGGAAACCCACGCGGTCAGGGGAGAACATGCAGACTCCTTACTGACAGTGACGAAAATTGAACACCGGTGGCTGGTGTTGTCAAGCGTTATGCTAACCACTACACTACCATGCCGCCCCAAATCTCTCTCAGAATAGGGGTGAATCTTTGGAACGGTCTTCCCAAGAGGCCCTGAGTATATTCATGACAGGCATGAGTTTTTTGTGACATCAGAGAACATAGGTTAAATGCAGGAAAGTGGTGCAGAGGTTGCAGATCCACTGTGATCTTGTTGAAAATCAGCAACAACTCAAGGGGACAAATGGCCTTGTCCTGTTTCTGTATCTTATGGTTCCAGGATTGAAAGGCTTGTCACCTGAGGACCTTTTGATGGCTCTGGTCCTGTACTCACTGGAATTCAGAAGAATGAGGGATGACTTCATTGAAACCTATTGAATGTTGAGTGGATATGGAGAGGATATTTCCTATAGTGGTGGAGTTTAAGACCCGAAGAATAGAGGGGTGTCCTGTTAGAACGAAGATGAGTTCCTTTAGCCAGAGAGTGGTGAATCCATGGAAATCATTGCCATGGGTGGCTGTGGAGGCCAAGTCATTGGGTATATTTAAGGGGGAGGTTGATAGATTCTTGATTAGTCAGGCCATGAAGGGATATGGGGAGAAGGCAGGAGATTGGGGATGAGAGGGAAACGGACCAGCTACGATGAAATGGCAGAGCAGACTCGATAAGCCAAATGGCCTAATTCTGCTCCTACATATATAACTTATGGTTATTCCTTCCTTTGTGCTGAGGTCTGGCTCCAGGGACTGACCAGTTCTCATAGTCTGGTTTCTGAAAAATACCAGGACCCATTTTAGATCATTGATGGATATGAGGAAGTATATTGCAGAGGACCTGGCCTTAACCTCATCAACTCAAGTTTATTGTCATTTAAATATGTCCATGTATACTGTCAAGTGAGACGTTTCACCAGACCGGGGTATAAACCACAGTAGTACACATTACACACAATAACTTAGGAAAGAGAAAATTAAATCTAGAAATGAATTATGCATAGATAAATTAAAGTGCATAAATTAAATATTATAGGGTTCAGTACAAGTTATTTAGAAACATTTCAAATGTGATGTGGCAGGGAGTTCAGAAGACTAATGGCCTGAGGGAAGAAACTGTTTCCCATCCTGACCGTTCTTGTCTTTGTGCATCAGAGTCTCCTGTCTGATGGTAGGAATCAAAGAGGATGCTGGATGGATGGGTGGGATCCCTGATAATACTAAGGGCCTCCCAGGTGCTAGGGTCTAGGATATATCAGAGTAGCTGCAGAAGATTCTCGAGGGAAGATGAGTAGCCAGAGGTCATGGTGCACATTCTACCAATGACATGGGTAGAAAGGAGGAGGAGGTCCTGTGCTGTGAGTGTAGGGAGTTAGTGAAGAGGCTGAAGAGCAGGACCTCCAAGATAATAATCTCTGGATTACTCCCTGTACCTCATGCTGGTCAGGGCAGGAATAGGATGATAGTTCAGATGAATGAGTGGCTGAGCAACTGGAACAGGCAGCGGGGTTTCAAGTTGTTGGATAATTGGAACCTCTTCTGGGGTAAGGGTGACCTGAACATGGGAACAGGTTGCACCTGAAATGGAGGGGAGCCAATATTATGGCCGAGAGGATCAATAGCGTTACTTGGGAGGGTTTAAACTAGTTTAGCAAGGAACTGGGAACCGGAGCACCGGGATGAAGAGAAAGGTAGATGTCAGGGCCAGTAAAAACAAGCTGGAGCAAAGTAATAGATATGATGGGACTGATACTTTGAAGTGAGTGTAATTTAATGCTAGGAGTATTATGAGTAAAGGTAATGAGCTTAGACCATGGATCAGTGCATGGAACTACGATGTTGTAGCCATGACAGGGACTTCATTGAGAGAGGGATAGGAAATGGTGCTTAATATCCCAGGTTTCAATATTTTAGTAAAAAGTAGAGAGAAGTAAAAGTGGGGTTGTTGAACTGCTGGAAGCCTGTGACTCGTGGAGTGCCGCAGGGATCGGTGCTGGCTCTATTGTTGTTTGTCATCTATATCAGTGATCTGGATGATAACATGGTTAACTCGATCAGCACATTTGCGGATGACACCAAGATTTGGGGTGTGGTGGATAGTGAGGAAGGCTATCGTGACTTGCAGAGGGTTCTGGACCAACTGGGAAAACGGGATGAAAAATGGCAGATGGAATTTAATGCAGACAAGTGCGAGGTTTTCCACTTTGGTAGGACCAACTCCTTTGCTATGAGTTATAGAGTGAGCAGTAGGGCATTGAGGATAGAATAGAATTGATTTAAATCTTACGTCCATCCCTCAAAGTGAGGGAGTGAAGATCTTTGCGTTATGACTCCGTTACAATGTACAGACGTGTGAATTTATAAGTCTAATGGTTTGTAGGAAGGAGTGTGGTAGAACAAAGGGATCTGGGAATACTGGTCGATAATTCATCGAAAGTAGTGTCACAGGTGGGGAGAGTCATAAAGTGAGCTTTTGGCACATTGGCCTTCATAAATCAAAGTACTGAGTTCTGGAGCTGGGATGTTATGTTGAATTTGTGCAGAATGTTGATGAGCCCTAATTTGGAGTATCATGTGCAGTTTTGGTCACTTACCTACAGAAAAGTTTGAAAGAGTACAGGGAAAATTTACAAGGACGTTGCCGGGTCTGGAGGATCTGAGTTATAAGGAAAGATTGAATAAGTTAGGTCTTTATTCTTTGGAACATAGAAGATTGAGGGGAGATTTGATAGAGGTATACAAAATTGAGGGGTATAGATGAGGTAAATGCAAGCAGGCTTTTTCCACTGAGGTTGAGTGGGACTACAACCAGATCATGGGTTAAGAGTGAAAGATGAAAAGTTTAAGGGGAACATGAGGGGCAACTTCTTCACTCAGAGGGTGGTGAGTGTGTGGAGTGAACTGCCAGCACAAGTGGTGCATGTGAGCTCAATTTCAATGTTTTAAGAGAAGTTTGGATAGGTACATGGATGGTAATGGTATGAAGGCCTAAGGTCCTGGTGCAGGTAGATGGGAGTAAGCAGTGTAAATTGGTCAGCATGGACTAAATGGGCCGAAGGACCTTTTTCTGTGCTGTACTTCTCAATAACTCTAATAATCAGAGGCAACATTGCAGCTGCACTCAAAGGGGAGATGCTGGCGGACTCGTCCTCTGAGTCTATATGAGTAGCACTCAGGAATAGGAAGGGTGAAATCACTCTGATGGGAATGTACTGCAGAACTCCCAGTAGCCACCGGGACAGATATGCAGGCAGGCTAAGGAAAGGTGTAAAAACAGTAGGGTTGTTGTCATGGGGAACCTCAACTTCTTATAATATAAACTGGAACCCTCTTAGTGCAAGGGGTTTAGATGGGGCAGAATTTGTTGGGTGCATCCAGGAAGGTTTTTTAAAAATCAATATGTAGATAGTCTAACAAGAGGAGGGGCTATACTGGATCTGGTGTTGGGTAACGTGCCTGGCTGGGTGAGCAAGCTTTCAGTGGGTGAGCAGTGACCGCCATTCCTTAAATTTTAAGACAGCTATAGTTAAGGGTAAATATGGATGTTATGGGTGAGTACTAAATTGGAGCAGGGTAAATTACGAGGGCATTAGGCAAGAACTAGAGAGAGTTAATTGGAAATAACTTTTTGGGCAAGTCCACATCTAACATGTGGAGGGTGTTATAAAGGCCAACTGCAGAGTTCAGGACAGGTACGTTCCAGTCAGATCGAAGGACAGAGATGCAGGGTGAAATAACCTTGGATGTTGAGAGAGTCAAGAAGCAAAACGAAAAGTATGTAAAGCTCAGGAAGCTGCAATCAAATAGAGCACTGGACGGTTATAAAGAAGCCGAGAAAAAACTCAAGGGGGGAAACTAGGAAAGCCAGGAGGGAGCATTAAAAGCTTTTGGTAAGTGCAAGAATCCAAGGCATTGTATACATAGATGAAGAGCAAGAGGACAACTAGGGAGAGGGGGAGAGGGTAAAACCACTCAACAATAAAGGTGGAAACATTTGTTTGGATGCGGAGGATGTGGGTGAGATCCTTAATGAGTAATGTATATCATAATTTATCGAGGAGAAGGATGTGGCAGTTAAGGAGTCAAGTCAGTGATGGGGAAGTTACTGGAGACAGTTCTTAGGAATAGAATTTATGTGCATTTGGAAAACCAAAACTAATTAGAGAGAGCCAGCATGGTTTTGTGTTGGGCACGTTGCGTCTTACCAACTTGACTTTGACAGGGTTGATTGATGAAGGTAGAGCTGTAGTTGTCTATATGGATTTTAGATGAGCTCATAGGAGCCTCACCTTGAACATTGAGATGCATGGGATCCATGGTGAACTGGCCATTTGGATTCAGAAGTGGTTTGCCCATAGAAGATGGAGGGTACCAGTCAAAGGGACTTACCTGAGCTGGAGGTCTGTGGTTAGTGGTGTTCTGCGGGGATCTGTACTGGGACCTGTGCTGTTTCTGATGTATGTAAATGACCTGGATGAAAATGTAGATGGATGGTTGGCAAGTTTGCAGATGATGTTGATGGGCCAAATGGCCTAATTCTGCTCCTGTATCTTGATGTGAAGATTGGTGATGTTGTGGAGACTGGAGGAGACTGGCGAATATTACAGTGGGATACAGATCAGTTGCAGATATGGGATGAGAAATGACAGATGGAGTTTAACCCGGACAGTTATGAAGTGTTACACCTTGATAGGTGAAAGGAAAGGGGACAGTTAAAAGTAAGGCCCTCCACAGTGTTGATGAGCAGAGGGATCGTGGGATCCAAGTTAATAGCTCCCTGAAGTGGTTAGGGACTAGAGGGCATGAGAGCTTGGACAAACCCGAGTTGTTTTCTCTGGAGCGGTGGAAGCCGTGGAAAGATCATACCGAGGTTTATAAGATTATGAGAGGCATAGTTGGAGCAGACAGACAGTATCTTTTTCCCAGGGTTGAAATGCCTCATACCAGAGAGCATACATTTAAGGTGAGGGGGGGTAATTTCAAAGAAGTTATGAGGGGCAATATTTTTACACAGAGAGTTGTGGGATAGTAACTGTTCTGGAACTTGGTAGGGCGAGTTCTGAGGCTCATATTCCTTCTACCTGATGGCAGCAGCCAGGGAAGTGCATGATTTGGGTGGTGGGGATCTCTGACGATGGATGCTGTTTTCCTACAACAGTGTTTCATGTAGACGTGCTTGGGATGTACTGGGCCAAATCCACTTCTTTCTGTAGGATTTTATGTACCAGGTCATGACACAGTCTGTTAATACCCTCCATTATACATCTATAGAAGTTTAAAGCTGCTAACCTTCACCTCTGATCCTCCAATGAGGACTGGCTCATGGACCTCTGTTTTCCCTTTATTTTTGGAGATCTGATGAAGGTAGAATATAGAATGTGAATGAAACGCCAGGGAATATTGAGGAACAGAGGAACCTCCATCTCTGAAGGTGGCAGCACGTCTAGATAAGGTGGCGAAGCAGGCGGATGAGAATCTGGCCTTCGTTAGCCAGGGCATAGAATACAGGAGTGGTACAATTTCACGGAACATTGGTATGGCCACATCTGGAGTGTTCGGTGCCTTTCTGCTTGTTCACATTATAGGAAGGATGTGAGGTGTTGCCCGGAACGTTTCAGTTATGAGAAGATATGTGAATAGACTGTTTGATTTTGTAGCTATTGAGCTGAAGAGCTGAGACATCATGCTGCAGCTGGACAGGTCCTTGGTTAGGTCAGACTTAGAATGCTGCATGCACTTTTATTCAGTACTCTTGTAGAAGGGTTATGGTAGTGCTCGAAAAAGTGCAGAAAGATGCACAAGGCTTTTAGCTGCAAGGAGAGATTGTTTCAGCTACGATTGTTCTCACTCTTCTGCACCCTTGCCAGCTGAACAATGATTTCCCACTAACATGGCGACCAAAACTCCAAGTGTGGTGTCACTAATGATTTATGTGACTGCAACATACTCTCCCTACTCATAAACATGATGTCCTGACTGATGAAAGACAGCATGCTACATGTCCTCTTCACCACCCTGAAACTTGCATGGCCACTTCCAGTGATCTGTGCACCTGTACTTCCAGGTCCCTCTGTTCCACAGCACTTACCAATGCGCTGCCATTCACTGTAGAGGTTTTACCCTGGTTTGATTGTCCAAAATGCATCACCTCACACTTGTCTAAATTGAAAGCCATTTGCCGCCCCTCAACCTATTGCCCTAACTGGTAAAGTTCTCCTTGTAAGTCATTGTAATTTGTTTCACTGCTAACAAGACCCTTAATTTAGTGTCATCAGCAAACTTGCTAATGGTGCCGTGTACAATGTGACCCGGGGGCCACATTTTAGCTTGCTGAAGAGACCTGTCAAACTGTTTAAGGATGACGGAGTTTAATTATAATCTAAGTAAGATAGACAGAAAAAAACAGAGTGATTCTCATTCTCGTTGGTGGTGGAGCCAAGCACTAGGGGACATGGAATAAATGTGATTGGCAGAAGAACTGAATCTGACTTTGGGAAAGTCGTTTTTTTTAAACACGGTGAGTAATGACTATCTTGAAGGGACTGGTGAAGGAGGTTTAATCAAGTGGTTTGCTGGATAATTATCTGAAAGTGTTTTCAGGGCTAATGAGAGAGGATACAGGAAGGGGATCAGCTGTATTATTCATACATAGAGCCAATCCATCCTTGTGGTATTGAGCTTTTTAGACTGATTCTCTCAAAGTGGGAACGAATCTGCATTCTGTGTGAAGAAGCTTTTATTTCCTCATGTGATACCGTCCCCTGGACATTGTGATCTTTTTCTGAACTTTCTCTTTCACAGATTGAAGGAATCGTCAGGCTGGCAGCAGGTTTTCTCCAGCCCACGTCTGGACTGGGTCATCGAGCACGTGGCTCTCAATGCCAAGGTGATGGGCGGATCCCTCGGCGATAATGACAAAATGGTTGCCGTGGCTTCCTGCAATGAGATTATCCTGTGGGCCATCCATGAGGGCGGCAGTGGCAGCGAGATTGGTAATGGGAGATTTCAGTTCATGCTTCATGAGGGCCATGGATAAGGGGTTATCATTGTGTTAGTGGGGTCACTGACATCCCTGTCCTTACCCACTCTTTCCTGATGAATTGGATGAGGAGGGTCAGGTGACTGTAATATTTGGGAAGCAATAGGACATCTAATAATGGGAGCTAGATGTCATGGTAATTGGTTGTCCATACATGATGGGCATCAGTGGGTGGGAGCTGGGTCAAACAAAGGGGATATAAAATTCCTGCATCCTGCTCTGTACTCTATATGGAAGAAGGAAGAAGATGGCGCCAGCGAACAACGTGACCAAGAGTGGCATCCTCCAGATGGGACACAAAACTACCACTTACTTTCGCATCTTCTTTTTCTGTCAAATGTGGTTTTGCTACCGTTGGAGCCTATGATCTACATTTTGGTGGTGTGATTTTGGGCCAATTGAGCGATCTGGCCCTTTGCTATCTCAGGGTGCTCAGTGAGGCTTGTGGCCTTGAGGTCAGGAAGCCTGGAGATGGGGTGCAGCCCATGATCCACTCAATGTCTTGCCGATTAAAGCGCCACGGAAGATTGGAATCATTGAGGCGAGTGTGCAGAAGATGAGAAAGTTTTCAGAGCTGTCTACCAACCTGTCGCTCGCTGCTGCCCGAGGAAGGTGTCGGTGTGCGACAGGTGCCCTCTCCCACTCCCAGGCCCTCGCCCTCGCTCGCTGTTCCCGAAGGAAGATCCCTGCATTCAGATGGTCTCTCTTTCCCCCTCAGTGCTTTCAGAAGATGGAGCCGGAGTTCTGGGTCTTGGGCAAAGTTTAATTGACACTGTTTTTGGATTTGACTCTGTAGTTCACATTATGATGTGTTTCTGGTTTATGGTTGCTCCCTTTTTTTATTACTAATCTGGGCAATTTTGAATCAGGGTGGCCTGCAGTTAACGAACACTGAGCTGAACCGAGTACGCCTGGACTCTTTTAATTTTGTGTTTAGTATTCTGTGTTTTTCACTGGTTTTTTTATTGTCCTAAGCGCAATTATTTTTTGCATGTGGGGTGGCGGGGTTTGATAATTTTCTATGAATGGGTTCCATGATTTTTCTTTGTTTCATGGCTACCTATGGGAAGACGAATCTCAGGGTTGTATACTACATACATAGTTTGATAATAAATGTACTTTGAATCTTGAATCCTTCTGTCTCTGCAGGAACCTTTGCACTGGGACCTCCACTTGAAGGGTTATTCTTTGTGGGGAATCAGCTAATTGCAACAAGTCACACAGGGCGGGTTGGAGTGTGGAATGCAGTCACCAAACACTGGCAGGTAACGTATATTTATATATTAGAGGAAAGGTAAAGCAGTGGCTGATTGGCAAGTGGGAAAGAATGGGGAATGAAGAGAGCCTTTTCAGGTTGGCTGCCAGTGACTAGTGATGTTACACTATGTTTATGGTCTATGTTGGGACCAATTGTATTGCATTTTATGCCAATGATTTGCATGATGGAATTGATGGTTTTGTTGCAAAGTCTGCAGATGATATGAAGATAGGTGGAGGGGCAGGTAGTTCTGAAGAAGTATAAAGGCTACAGAAGGACTTCGATTAGGAGAATGGACAAAGAAGTGTCAGGTAGAATACAGTGTCAGGAAGTGTATGGTCATGCACTTTAGTGGAAGAAAATAAAAGGGTTGACTATTTTCTAAATGGACAGAAAATACAAAATACTGAGATGCAAAGGGACTTGGGAGTGCTTGTGCAGGATTCCTTAAAGGTTAATTTGCAGGTTGAGTCTGTGGTGAGGAAGGCAAATGCACTGTTAGCATTAATTTCAAGAGGACTAGAATATAAAAACAAAGATGTAATGTTGAGACTTTATGAAGCATTGGTGAGGCCTCATTTAAGTATAGTGAACAGTTTTGGGCCTTATCCTTAGAAAGGATTTGCTGAAACTGGAAAAAGTTCAAAGCTGGTTCACGAAAATGATTCCAGGATTGAATTGAATTGAATGTATTTTGTACATCATTCACATACATGAGGAGTAAAAATCTTTACGTTACGTCTCCATCTAAATGTGCAATGTGCAATCATAGTAATTTATAATAAATAGAACAGTCGATATAATATAGAGTACACTCAAATCAGCATAAGTTCATCAGCCTGATGGCTTGGTGGAAGAAACTGTCCCGGAGCCTGTTGGTCCTGGCTTTTATGCTGCGGTACCGCTTCCTGGATGGCAGCAGCTAGAATAGTGACTTGGGTCCCCAGTGATCCTACAGGCCCTTTTTACATGCCTGTCCTTATAAATTTCCTGAATCATGGGAAGTTCACAACTGCAGATGCGCTGGGCTGTCTGCACCACTCTCTGCAGAGTCATGCGATTAAGTGAGATACAGTTTCCATACCAGGCAGTGATGCAGCCAGTCAGGATGCTCTCAATTGTGCCCCTGTAGAAAGTTCTTAGGATTTGGGGGTCCATACCAAACTTCCTCAACAGTCTGAGGTGAAAGAGGTGCTGTTGTGCCTTTTTCACCACACAGCTGGTGTATACAGACCACGTGAGGTCCTCGGTGATGTGTATGTCGCGGAACTTAAAGCTGTTCACCCTCTCAACCCCAGATCAATTGATGTCAATAGGGGTTAGCCTGTCTCCATTCCTCCTGTAATCCACAACCAGCTCCTTTGTTTTGCGACATTGAGGGAGAGGTTGTTTTCTTGACACCATTGTGTCAGAGAGATGACTTCTTCTCTTCGTCAGTCCTGAAAAAGGGTCTCGGCCTGAAACGTCGACGTACCCCTTCCTAGAGATGCTGCCTGGCCTGCTGCGTTCACCAGCAACTTTGATGTGTGTTGCTTGATTTTCCAGCATCTGCAGAATTCCTGTTGTTTGACTTCTTCCCTGTAGGCCACCTTGTTATTGTTTGAGATAAGGCCAATCAATGTCGTGTCGTCAGCAAATTTAATTAGCAGATTAGAGCTGTGGGTGACGATACAGTCATGGGTATACAGGGAGTAATGGCTTGTCATATGAAAAGCATTTGATAGCTCTGGACTTATATTCACTAAAATTCAGAAGAATGAGGGGTGACCTTGTTTAAACCTATTGAATGTTGAAATGCCTTGATATAGTGGAGGTGGAGAGGATAGTTCCTATGGTGGGAGAGTCTAAGACAGCCTCAGAATAAAGTAGTGTCCTTTTAGAGCAGAGATGAGGAGGAATTTCTTCAGGCAGAGAGTGGTGAATCTGTGAAATTCTTTGCCACAGGCAGTTGTGGAGGCTAAACCTTTATGTGTATTTAAGGCAGAGGTTGATAAATTCTTGATTGGTCAGAGTATGGAGGGATATGGGAAGAAGGCAGGTGATCAGGGCTGAGAGAAAAATTGGATCAGCCATGATGAAATGGTGGAGTAGATTTGATGGGCCAAATGGCCTAATTTGCTCCAATATATGGTCTTGTATACATTGGTAACTTGGGTTGAAGCGTCCGATGTTGCCATGTTCGCCATGTTTGGCCATTAGCTTGTAGATGTTTCGTCACCAGTTGAGGTGTGATGGGATCTGAAGTTTCATTCATTATGGACTATGCCTTTAAAGAGAGAGAGAGACTGAATACAGCATTACGAAAAGCAGCTGTCTTCTACTGCTAACTGCGTTGCTAGAGAGAGAGAGCGGGCAGAGCCATTCTTCGCTGGCAGCTTGTTTACATTTCTCTGCAGCATGTTTGGACTTTTACAAGGACACTCTCGTTTTCACAGTCAGAGTCTGAGGTGGCATTGGTCATGGAAGGACACCAGTGACAGGGGTGGGGGGGTCGCTGGTTAAAACTTTCAGTAGCCCACAAGGGGTGAGTTGAGTATCGATCCAGAATATTGATAAGTGACTCTCATAAGTTGCTGCATCTGGAAGCACTTGCAGAGAGGAGGGGAGAGAAAGGCTTGAAACAGAAGAAAGCTAGTGACAAAGGGGTCACTGTTTAGACTCTCTCCTAGTAGCCCGTAAGGGTAAGTTTGATTCCAGCGAATACGAATGTGTGATTGTCAGATAGTTTGATCTACAGGAGTGGGTCTTCTGGTTAGGGAATACCACGTGTGTGTTAATCCTTGCCTGGGTGTGGTAGTTCACTGTGGCAAATCACTGTTGGAGTTACTTTGTATGTCGTGGGACTGGATAAGTGGCTATCACGTTGTGTGATTGAGGTAACCTTGTGAAGGCTACCGGTGTGTTTACCCTTGCCTGGGTGGTAGTTTTCCCTTGAAGACGGTACCCTTTGTGATAAGCTACGTTTGACTAACTTGAAAGTGGATTCGGAGCTGACAACTGGAAGATCGACGACACCTGTTTATTTGGATAGCAAAACTTCTCTCTCACCTCAACTCCGTGGATTGAACTGAACTTTCTTACGCACCATCGTAAGACTGAACTCTTGCCACCTGAGCTTGAATAAGTTTGGGAACTTTTATTTTTTTTACACCTATATATGCATAACACTACTAACTCTTGGTTTACCTGGTTTAAGTTACTATATTACGTAGTTACTAATAAAATTGTGATAGTTAAGAGCAAAACCAGGTGTGTTCTATTGCTGCTGATACTTTCACAGGGTTGCGTGTACGTAACAGGTGACATCCTCATTGCGCAGTTGTTGGTGTTTCTGTCTGGGAGTGCTCGCATTTATATAGTGTCCCCCGCCCCCCCACCCTCCATTCGCTTGCCTTGGTCAAAGAGCTGATTGTGGACTTCAGAAAGGGTAAGATGAGGGAACACACACCGATCCTTAGAGAGGAGGCAGAGGTGGAGAAAGTGAGCAGTTTCAAGTTCCTGGGTGTCAATATCTCTGAGGATCTCAACATATTGATTCAACAATAAAGAAAGCAAGACAGTGGTTATATTTCATTAGGAGTTTGAGGAGATTTGGTTTGTCACCAAAACACTCAAACTTCTACAGATGTACTGTAGAGGGCATTCTAACTGGCTGCATCTCCATCTGGTATTGTGGGGGGGGAGTAGTACTGCACAGGATTGAAGTTGTAAAATTAGTCGGCTCCATCATGGGTATCAGTCTCCGTAGCATCCAGGACAGTTTCAAGGAGTGGTGCCTCAGAGGGAGGCTCCCATCATTAGGGAGCCGCAGCACCCAGGACATGCCCTCTTCTCACTGTTACCATCAGGGAGGAGGTACAGGAGCCTGAAGGCACACACTCAATGATTCAGGAACAGCTTCTTCCCCTCTGCCATCCGGTTTCTGAATGGGCAATGAACCCATGAATACTACCTCACTACTTTTTTATTTCTGTTTTTGAACAACAAATTTAATTACTTTATATATATAATTTTTTTAAAATTGGTTTTCAATATTTATCATGTATTGCATTGCACTGCTGCAACAAACACAACAAATTTCACGGCCTGCTCTGGTGATGTTAAAGCTCATTCTGAATCATTTTTCTCCCACAGATTCAGGATGTGGTGCCAATAAACAGTTATGATACTGCTGGCTCCCTGCTGATCCTCGGCTGTAATAACGGATCGATATACTATATTGGTAGGTGTAACACAGGATGCGCCCTGAGTTATGACCCCGCGTACAGAAACAATTCTACGCAAGCTTTCTCAGAAATTAGTAGAAAATTTGTGAAGAAACTAATCATAAAAAAAATCAAATTTGATGCAGTATATGCTCCATTAGTTTCATTCTGGGTGGTGTTAAGGTAAAGAAAAGATATTCTATGTAATGGAAGAACAATAGGAAATGTACCTAGAGTTATATGGTATGAGTAGCTCTCCAAAATGATGGTTCTCCAGCTGCCCGCTTCCCCTCCCCCACTGTTCCACAGCTCCCCGAACCCCCCCCCCCCGACTGTCCCATGGCTCCCCGACCCCCCCACTGTTGCACACCTCCCCGACCCCCCCACTGTCCCCACAGCTCCCCGACCCCGCCCCTCCACTGTCCCACGGCTCCCCGATCCCCCCCCCACTGTCCCACGGCTCCCCGACCCCCCCCCCCACAGTCCTTTTAGCTGGCAACACAGTATTTTTCATCAGCCCAGCCCACCCCACCCCCAATGCTTTACATTCCCTGTTCTGATCTCCTGTGGTGCTGGGTGTTTCAGGATGTTGTGAGCTTGGGCTCCAAAGATTGCTCTCATTGTTAGCTTATTTTTACAGCACAAGTGTGAGATGGGTGAAATCAGGGGTGTTTGGGGTTGTGTGTCAGGTGGGGCAGCTTATCTGTACAGAAAGTTTGGAGAATGAGGCAGGATTCTTCCGTCAACTGCCCGTGTTTCCTGGAACAAATGGCATTTCTGGATAATTGTGATGAGGGTAAGGTTTGTCTAGTGAAATAGTCATATCCCTCATTGCCAGTGTTCTGATTGACTACCTGGTTGTAATGCGTTACCTTGCAAAACGACCAATGTTTTTAGCAGAAGAAATAGGAGACGCTAAGGTGAACTGGTGAAGCCTCTGTGGCGACTTTTTCTAATCTTTGGAATTCTGTTTATGTTGCTTGATTTTCCAGATGTCCAGAAGTTTCCTCTGCGGATTAAAGACAACGATTTGCTTGTTACAGAACTTTACTGTGATCCATCTGAAGATGCCATTACTGCACTGAGCGTCTATCTCACCCCAAAGACCAGTAAGTCCAGATCTGTGCTGCTGCTACTTAAAGTCATTAAAGTCCAGTTAAACTCCAATTTTAATTGGATCAAAGTACTTTTATTATCAAAGTAGGTTTACATTACACAGCCTTGAGATTTGTCTACTTATAGGCAGCCACAAAACGAGAAACACAAAAGAACCTATTTTAAAAAAATCTGACAAACGCCCAATGTGCAGAGAGAAAAAAAGAACACATATCGTGCAAACAGTAAAAGTAAGCAAATAGCATTTAGAACGTTAAAGTGAGTCCACAGACATGTAGGCCGAAGCAGGCCCCCAGCCTCAGTCTCAGTTCAGCACAGGTGTGGTAACCGTCCTGGAGCCTGCAGCACCGCCCTAAACTAGCATTCTACTCCCGTTCTGATGAAGAGCCTCGGCCCAGAACGTTGTCTGTTTATTCCTCTCCACAGCTACTGTCTGACCTGCTGAGTTCGTCCAGCATCTTTTGTGTGTTATTCAGCGAACTGGACCCTAATTACTGTAGTTTACTGCTAGATTTCGTGTTGTAGGCGTTCCTGGACTCTAGTTACTCTTTTTTTCCTTTCTTGCTCTTTTTGAGCGGTTTGATTGGGGCGATTGATGCGGACTGGACCGCTTTGGCGAAGAGTGGTCTTGGTGCCTACATTGGCCAGTGGAGCAGCGCCGAACTGAACGAAACTTAATACTATCGGTTTGATATTCTATCTGTTGTTTGCTAGCTTTTGCTGTCTGTGCAATTTTATCCTTTTTTTCACGGGTTAGATGTCTGAGGTTTTCCTTGAACTGGTTCCATGATGTTTATGTGATGGTGAGTCAGGTTCTGCGGGTCTTCGAGGCGGGGGGCTTGGGCAAACGATAGGGCAGATTGTAACATCGAAACAGTGAGCTGTTGCTCTCCCCTCTCACTGTGGGGCAGGGGTGATATCTCTTCCTCGCTAGTGAGAGAGAGGGCCTGTTTGAGATGTCAAAGTGTTTGGGTGGACAGTAGGTTTAGATGGTCTCGAGGGGGCTTTGCTATTGCTTGCATGGTGGGTGGGGGGGATAATTTTGCTGGAGCAAGCAGGGGGAGGGCTGATATTTTTTCTGCTGCTTGTGTGTGGGGTGACCGTGGGGTTCTAACATTTTCTGTCATTCATTCTTTGGGTTTTTTTCTCTCTGTTTCATTGGTGTCTGTGAAGAGTAAGGAATTCAGGTTGTATACTGCATGCATTCTCTGATATTCAATTGAACGGTTGTGATTTTGATAATAAGAGCACTTTGTCTTGCCTTAGGTAGTATCTGCTCCTTAGATCCAGCTTTTGCTTTTTTGATATCTCACTTTGAGGACTGATAGTTTCTGGTAGCAGCTCTGTAAAGTTCCACGGGACACTTTGCTGCTCAAAGTATTTGTTATGTAAATAATACTTCAGGTTATTTATACATTAGGGCTGAATGCCTCTTTGCTGTGGTCTCTGTGACAGGCGACAGTGGGAACTGGATTGAGATTGCGTACGGGACCAGCTCTGGCATGGTGCGAGTGATTGTTCAGCATCCCGAGACGGTGGGATCAGGACCTCAGCTCTTTCAGACATTCAGTGTCCACCGAAGCCCCATCACCAAGATTCGACTGTCTGAACGTAATCTCATTTCGGGTAGGGAGTTTGTCTCTCCTTGTTAGATCTTCTTCTCGTGCTTTGATTCCTGAATTGACGTATCATGGCAGTGTGGACGCTTTGGGTTTGTATTGCTGTGAGTTTAGAAGAACTGAGGGTTACTTCATTCAGATAGACAAGATTTTAAGAACGTAAGTAAGATACAGGAGCAGAATTAGGCCATTTGGCCTATCAAGTCCGCTCTGCCATTTCATCATGGTTAATCCATTTTCCCTCTCAACCCCAATCTACTTTCTTCTCGCCATATCCCTTCATGCCCTGATCTAACAACCTCTTCCTTAAATATACACAGTGACTTGACCTCCATAACCATCTATGGCAACTGATTCCTCAGATTCACCACTCTCTGGCTAAAGAAATTCCTCTTCATCTCTGTTCTAAACGGATATCCCTCGATTCTGGTCTTAGGCTCCCCCACTGTAGGAAACATCCTCTCCACATCCACTCTATCGAGGCCTTTCAACATTCAGTAGGTTTCAATGAGGTCACCCCTCATTCATAAGTACAAGCCCAGAACCATCGAACATTCTTCATATGACAAGCCATTCAATCCTGGAATCATTTGTGTGAACCTTCTTTGAACCCTCTCCAGTTTCAGCACATCCTTTCTAAGATAAGGGGCCCAAAACTGCTCACAATACTCCAAGTGAGGCCTCACCAGTGTTTTAGAAAGCCTCAATGTTATATCCTTGCTTTTATATTTTGAGTCTTCAGCAAATGAATGCTAACATTGCATTTGCCTTCCTCACCACTGACTCAATCTAAGCTCTTAAGGGGCTCCACAGGGTAGTTGTATTTAGTTAAGTTATATATTTAGTTATGTTAAGTAAGTAGTTCACAATTAGAAAGAAAAAAAGTAGTGTGGTAATGTTCATAGGTTCAATGTTCATTCAGAAATCAGATGGCAGAGTGGAAGAAGCTGTTCCTGAATCATTGAGTATGTGCCTTCAGGTTCCTGTACCTCCTTCCTGATGGTAGCAATGACGACAAGGCATGACCTGGGTGATGGGGATCCTTAATGATGGACGCTGTCTTTTTGAAGCATCACCCCTTGAAGACAAAATAAGGAGCCAATCATTTAAAACTGAGATGTGTAAAGATTTCTCAAAGTGGTGGATGTTTGGAATTCTCTGTCCCTGAGTCTGGTGGAGGCCAGATCACTGGTGAAGATGGACAAATATGTGGAGGATGAAGGAATGGAGGGTTATGGTGAACTGGCACATGAAGAGAATGGTGGCACAAGTGGCCTACTGTTTTTGTGTACCATTTGGTTATTCTCATCTATTTTCGGAAACACATCATTGCAGCTTCCGTAGGGTGAGGGCTGGAAAAAGAGTGAGGAGATCCCAAGGTCCACGCAGCTGGTTGGACTTTAATCCTAAACTGGAGCGGTTGCCTGGCCTCTCAAGGTCCACTGTCCCTCATCTCCTTCTCTGCTGCCAGAGAAGGAATTAGCCCTCAGGAGCCTAGTGCCTGACTGGGGTGGAAGAGAACTGATTGGTTTAATGTTCAGTGGTCATCTTTGACCATCTGCATGTGGTTCTTGCCTAGTTGAAAGGCATTGACAGAGTGTGTGTGTGGAGGGGATGTTTCTGATGGTGGGGGAGTCTTGGACCAATGCATTGTTCCAAGATGCACTGATGTTTGGGAAAGCATGTCAGCCTAAAAGCTCATCAAACTCGGCCTGATACACAAGGGTGCCTCGAGCAAGAAAGCACCTAGCCAAGTCTGTGGGGGATATGTGAAGTGACCCAGGATTAGTAGTTATTGCTTTTCCTGTTGGATGAAGAAATCAATTTTCGAAGTTCAAAATAAATTTATTATCAAAGTACGTATATGTTACAAGGATATAAAGTTGAGGCTTTATCAAGCACTGGTGAGGCCTCATTTGGAATAATGTGAGCAGTTTTGGGCTCCATATCTAAGAGAAGGTGTGCTGACATCAGAGAGGGTTCAAAGGAGGTTCATGAAAATGATTCCGGGATTGAAAGGCTTGTCATTTGAGGGGGATTTGATGGCTCTAGGCCTGTACTCACTGGAATTCAGAAGAATGAGGGGGGATCTCATTGAAATCTATCAGTGGTTGAAAGGTCTTGATAGAGGGAATGTGGAGAGCATGTTTCCTATAGAGGGGAGTCTAAGGTCAGAGGACACAGCTTCGGAATAGAGGGGTGTCCATTTAGAATGGAGATGAGGAGGAATTTCTTTAGCCAGAGAGTGGTGAATCTGTGGAATTTGTTGCCACAGGCAGCTGTATTGGCCAAGTCATTAGGTACATTTAAGGCAGAGGTTGATAGATTCTTGTTTAGTCAGGGCATGAAAGGATACGGGTAGAAGGTAGAAGATTGGAGCTGAGAGGGAGAATGGATCAGACATGATGACATGGCAGAGTAGACTCGATGGGCCAAATGGCCTAATCCTGCTCCAGTATCTTATGGTCTAAATGCAGGAACTGAAGACTTACAGAATTGGAGAGAGGGGGAATTCACCAAGCGATTTAGTAGAATCAGCTCCCAATTGTGTCTTTTATACAGTGTGTGCTGATAACAATCATGTCCGAACGTGGACTGTGACCAGGTTCCGGGGAATGATCTCCACCCAGCCAGGATCTACTCCACTTGCTTCCTTCAAAATACTCTCCCTGGAAGACTTGGATGGCCATGGAGGATGCTCGGCAGGACTGGATATTGGTGAGATCCTTGATGATGAATGGTGCATTCCATCCCTACCCCCTCACTTGTCCGTCCACCGTCCATTTCCGTTCCGCCTCTTCCTCCACTCCATCCATCCTCACTCTCACTTCACTTCTGGTCCACTCCACTTCCTCTTGATTTTACCCTTTTCTAGGCCCATTTGGAGATCGGGATGAGGAGCAGGTTTTTATTCAGAAGGTTGTCCCAGACACCAATCAGCTCTTCGTGCGTTTGTCCTCAACTGGTAGGAGGTGAGTCCTGGATTGGCCAGTCATCCAGATTCAAGGTGCCTGGCTTTGTTTTGACTGTGTGCCTGTCCCCCACCCCACAGCATTTGGCGTGACATATAAAACTTTGACAAGCTTCTATAGTTGTGTAATGGAGAGTGTATTGACTGGTTGCATCACGGTCTGGTATGGAAACACCAAAGCCTTTGAATGGAAAATCCTACAAAAAGGTAGTGGATTTGACCCAGTACATCACAAGTAAACCCCTCCCAACCACTGAGCATATCTACATGAAACACTGTCGTAGGAAAGCCGCATCCATCATCAGAAACCCACCACACAGACTATGCTCTTTTCTCACTGCTGCCATCAGGTGGAAGGTACAAGAACTTCAAGACTCTCACCACCAGGTTAAAGAACAGTTACTACCCCTCAACTATAAGGCTCTTGAACAAAAGGGGTAACCACACTCACTTCTCCATCCATTGAGATGTTTCCCAAACCAATGATCTCACTCTAAGGACCTTGTATCTCATTATCTCATGTTCTCATTATTTATTGCTATTTATTTATCTTTGCATTTGCACGTTTTGTTGTCTTCTGCACTCTGGTTGATCTTTCATTGATCCTGTTATAGTTACTATTCTATAGATTATGCTGGAGGAAAATGAATCTCGGGGTTGTATATGGTGACACGCGTACTTTGACCTTCCTGAAACCTTCAGAAGTTTTGAAGTTGAATGAGAGGTGCTTAGATTTGGAATCTCCCAGGAAAGGCAACTAATGATAGAAGGATTGTATTTGGAGATGTGTTAGGGGGTGCTGAGGAGTGAAAGGATAGGAAGACTGTGAGAGAAGGAGCTGATATAGGCTGGAGGATGGTAACAAAATGGAACTTGATGTGACAGGTACAAAAGAAACTACGTCTTGGATGATTTGTGCGAGTTTGAATGAGTCGGGCCACCCAGCAGGACATTGAAATAACCGAACCTGGAGATGCAGCAAGGTGTAAGCGTGGGTTTTGGTGACGATTGAGCTGAGGCAGAGTGGCACCGCACTTCAGGGGAGCTGATGGTAACAGGAGTTGGTGGGTTGATGATACGAAGATAAGTGAAAGGGCAGGTGGTGCTGAGGAAGCAGGGAGGCCACAGAAGGACTTGGATTAGGGGAATGGGCAAACAAATGGCAGATGGAATAGAGTCGGGAAGTGTAGTTTATGGTCATGCACTTTGGTAGAAGGATTGGAGAGAGAATTCAAAAATCTGAGGTGCAAAGGGACTTGGGAGTCATTGTGCAGGATTTCCTCAAGGTTAATTTGCAGGTTGAGTCAGTGGTGGTGAAGGCAAATGCAATGTTAGCATTCATTTTGAGAAGATTAGAATATAAAAGCAAGGATCTAATGCTGAGGCTTTATGAGTCACTGGTGAGGCATCACTTGGAGAAGTGTGAGCAGTCTTGGGCTCCTTATTTAAGAAAAGCAACACTCACAACACGCTGGAGGAACTCAGCAGGTCGGGCAGCATCCGTGGAAACGATCAGTCGACGTTTCGGGCCGGAACCCTTCATCAGGACTGAAAAGGGAAGGGGCAGAGGCCCTATAAAGAAGGTGGGGGGAGCGTGGGAAGGAGAAGACTGGTAGGTTCCAGGTGAAAAACCAGTAAGGGGAAAGATAAAGGGATGGGGGAGAGGAAGCAGGGAGGTGACAGGCAGGAAAGGTGAAGAAGGAACCTTTCTTCACGTTTCCTGCCTATCACCTCCCTGCTTCCCCTCCCCATACTGGTTTTTTACCTGGGACCTACCAGCCTTCTCCTTCCCACCCTCCCCCCACCTCTGCCTCTTCCCTCTTCAGTCCTGACGAAGGGTTCTGGCCCGAAACGTTGATTGATCGTTTCCACGGATGCTGCCCGACCTGCTGAGTTCCTCCAGCGTGTTGTGAGTGTTGCTTTGACCTCAGCACCTGCAGATTACTTTGTGTTTATTTAAGAAAAGGCTTGCTAACATTGAAGAGGGTTTAAAGGAGGTTCACAAAAATGATTCCAGGATTGAGAGACTTATCGCATGAGGAGCATTTGATGGTTCTGGGCTGATACTCACTGGAATTCAGAAAAATTAGTTGACGATCTCATTGAAACCTATCGAATGTTGAAGTACCTCAAAAGAGTGGATGTGGAGAGGATGCTTCATTTCTTATAGTGGGAGAGTCTCAGACCAGAGGACACAACCTCAGATAGAGGCACATCTATTTAAAACAGAGATGAGGAGGAATTTCTTCAGCCAGAGGGCGATGAATTTCTGGAATTTGTTGCTACAAATGGCTGTGGAGGCCAAGTCATTGAATGTACTTAAGGTGGAGATTGCTGGATTCGTGATTAGTCAGGGTGTGATGGGTTAGGGGAGAAAGCAGGAGATTGGGGCTGATAGGGAAATGGATCAGCCGTGGAGAAATGGTGGAGCAGACTCAATGGGCTGAATAGCCTAATTTTGCTCCAGCGTCTTGTGATCCCAGTTTGATTGTGGGATGGTGGGATCATTGAAGTGTTGGATGTGTGAGGAATACTAGTGTTTGAGTGGATGAGTGACACCACCAATTGTTTTGGGTTAGATGAGAGAGATCCATTGCGTTTTGCTCTTGGTATTGGCAAAAGAGCAGCTGACATTGGTCCAGGGCCTAGGACCTGGGTTCTGAAATGGTGCTGGATCTGGAGTTCAATTCATCTAACTGTCCTATTTTCCTTCTGTCATGTCATATTTCCATTGCCTCAACAGAGGGGAAGTGTCTGTCCTCCACTGAGCAACTTGCTGCATTCTGCCCCCAACTATAGACTCATCTTTACCATAGACCAGGGATTCCTGACCTGGGGTCCATGGACCCCTTGCTTCATGGTATTGGTCCATGGCACAGAGCCCCTGTAAAACAGAAAACACTGGAAACACTCGGGTCAGACAGAATCTGTAGAAGCAGTTAACATTGCTGTTGGAGAATTCTTCATCAGAACAGACAATAAGGCTGATGGGTCTGTTTATTTTCTGATCCTTGGGGATCTTAGTCATAGGGTAATAGTCATAGAGAAGTACAGCACAGAAACAGGCCCTTCAGCCCATCTAGTCCAAGATGAAACCTTTAAAACTGCTTACTCCCATCGACCTGCACCACAACCATGGCCCTCCATATCCCTATTATCCGTGTACCTTTCCAAACTTCCCGTAAACATTGAAATCAAGGTCGCGTGCACCACTTGCACTGGCAGCTCGTTCCACACTCTCACCGCTCTCTTGTGAAGAAGTTTCCCCTCATGTTCCTCTTAAACTTTTCACCTTTCACCCTTAACCCATGAAGCCTGGTTGCAGTCCCACCCAATCCCAGTGGAAAAATCCTGCTTGCATTTGCCCTATTTATACCCCTCATAACTTTGTATACCTCTATCAAATCTCCTGTCAATCTTCTACACTCCAAGGGATATAGTCCTGACTTACTCAATCTTTCCTTTTCATTCAGGTTCTCTAGTCCTGGCAAACATCCTTGTAAATGTTCTCTGTACTCTTTCAACCTTATTTACATCTTCCCTGTAGGTAGGTGACCAAAACTGCACACCAAATTAGTCCTCACCAATATCTTGTACAACTTCAACATAACATCCCACCTCCTGTACACAATAAATTGATGTATGAAGGCCAATCTGCCAAAAGCTTTCTTTACAACCCTATCTACCTGGGACTCTACTTTCAACAAATTGAGTACCTGTGTTTCCAGATCCCTTTGTTCTACCACACTCCTCAGTTCACTCTGTAAGACCTACCCTGGTTGGTCGTACTGAAGTGCAAAACATCGCACTTGTCTGCATTAAATTCCTTCTGCCATTTCTCAGCCCATTTTTCCAGCTGATGCAGATCCCTCTGCAAACCATGATAGCTTTCCTCACCGTTCACTAAACCCCCCCCCCCAGTCTTGATGTCATCTACAAATTTGTTGATCCAGTTAACCACATTATCATCCAGATCATTGATATATGGATAGCAAACGACAAAGGGCCCAGCACTGTTCCCTGTGGCACACCACTAGTCACAGGCTTCTAGCAGTTAAGTACGTTCATTTGCCCATTCATTAAGATGTTCCCAAAACCAATTATCTCACTTTAAGGACCCTTTATCTCATTATCTCGGTTCTCGTGATTTATTGCTATTTATTTATATTTGCATTTGCACAGTTTGTTGTCTTCTGCACTCTGGTTGATCTTTCATTGCACCCACTCTAGTTACTATTCTATAGATTTGTTGAGTATCCCCACAAGAAAATAACTCTCAGGTTGACATAAATGTACTTTGATAGTAAATTTGACTTTGAACTTTGAAGTGCTGACGTTTTCAGTCCACTAAGTACAGTACCAGATATAATTTCAACTATTGCATTGTAATTTGGCCCCAGCCTATCAGAGAAATTCCTTTCATTTTACCCAAATCTTTCCTCATCCAGTCTCTAACTTAAAACAAACTTATTTTCTCTCTCTCTCTTTCCCAATTTTAAGACCATAAGATATAGGAGCAGAATTAGGCCATTTGGCCCATCGAGTCTGCTCTGCCATTTCATCATTGCTGATCCATTTCCCTCTCAGCCCCAATCTCCTGTCTACTCCCAGTAACCTTTCATGCCCTGACTAATCAAGAATCTATCAATCTCTGCCTTAAATATACCCAATGACTTGGCCTTACATCCTCATGTGGCAACGAATTCCACAGATTCACCACTCTGTGTCTAAAGAAATTTCTCATCACATCCGTAGTATATGGACGTCCATTTATTTGAATGCTGTGTCCTCTCTGTTTTCTGTTCTCTCCACACAGATGCTGGTTTCTTGTCAGTTATTTCCACCATTTTGTTTTTATGTTTGATTTTACTGAAAATGGGTGTGGGCACAATTTTGGCGAACGTGTTTGTGGAATTGCAGCCTTTCTGACGAACAGAGAGGGATTCGGAAAGTCCTGGGGAGATTCGTGGGGAAAAAATCCTTGCAATGTCATTCAATGGACAAGCCTTATACTTTCCCAACTTCCCACAGGGTCTGTGAGATCCGTTCAGTGGATGGACTTGGCATCACAGCTTTCACTGTCCACGAATGTGAGGGTTCGAGCCGCATCAGCTCACGGGCCAGACGATACCTGTTCACGGGGCACTCCAATGGCAGCATTCAGATGTGGGACCTCACAACTGCAATAGAGGCCGTCGGCAAAGCAGCAAGTACAGGTAAAGTGGCTCTCAGGAGGAGGGAGGGGGGTAAACGGGCAAAGCGGTTTGGTTTAAAGACCCTGGTTGCACACCTCTCCTCGCCTCACTCCCTGTGCTGCCTGAACTCGCCACCTCTTTCTTGTATCCCCTCTTACTTTCTCAGTCCTGTTGTGCTCAGTCATCACGGTAGTGGCTGAGGTTGCATTGGTGTGGTGTGCCTTCTGTGCAGAGATGTACGACACTGGGTTTACGGTGTTAGTGTTGGCAGGATGTGCGTGGGAGAACATTAAACTCTGAATTCTTTCCCAACGCAGAGTCCGGGGGCCCCACGCAACAGGAGCTCCTGGAGCAACTTGAGCAGTGTGACTTGACGCTGGCCCGAACTCCTGATGTCAGCCCTGCGCAGTCGGTCACCCAGCCCTCTATCCTCCACCTGTCGTCATCCAGGTAATTGGTCTAAACCCAAGTTCTAATCTGACACCAACTGTGCATGAATTGGTAGAGCTGATCTTCAGTAGTCACTTCAAAATGCTACTTCTGAAACTGAAAGATTACATGATCTGTTGTGAATGTAGGTAAAATTAATTCTTTGGATCGTGGAAAAAGTGATGATGTGATTGGATTGTCCGAGGCTACAGTGGGATACAGATCAGCTAAAAATTTGAGAATCTGAATCAGGTTTAACATATCACCTCCAAACCTGGCAACGTCCTTATAAATTTTCTCCGTGCTGGGTTTATTTTTTTTCCAGAACAAAGGAGGCTTTATAATATATAAAATTATTTTAGGCATAGATGGGGTAGACAGTCCAAATGTTTTTCCCATGGTTAGGATATCAACAGCAAAGGTGAGGGGTAGGAAATTTATCTTTGGAATAAGTTTTTTTACACAGAGCATGGTTGAAAACGGAAACATCTTGCCAGAGGAGGTGGTACAGGCAGAAGCAATCATTACATTGAAGAGGTCTTTAGACGAGCACTTGAATAGGCAAAGTATATGTGGACTTAGTGTATGCAAACATGATGTGCATAGATAGACCATAAATCATAGGAGCAGAATTAGGCCTGTTGACCCATCGAGGCTACTCTGCCATTTCATCATTGCTGATCCATTTTCCCTCTCAGCCCCAATCTCCTGCCAGTGAGTGGTGAGCGCGTGGAATGGGCTGCCGGCGATGGTAGTGGAGGTGGATACGATAGAGTCTTTTAAGAGACTCCTGGATAGGTACATGGAGCTTAGAAAAATAGAGGGCTATGGGCAACCTTAGGTAATTTCTAAAGTAAGTACATGTTGGGCACAGCATTGCGGGCTGAAGGGCCTGTATTGTGACTGTAGGTTTTCTATGTTTCTATAACAAAGTATGTAAATAAGGTTGAAAGAATACAGAGAAAATTTACAAGAATGTTGCCAGATCTGGAGGACCCGAGATATAAGGAAAGATTAAATAGGTTAGGATCTCAGTGGTTGATAAGTTGACGGAGAAGATCCTGAGAGGCAGGATTTATGAGCATTTGGAGAGGTATAATGCGATTAAGAATAGTCAGAATGTCTTTGTCAAGGGCAGGTCATGCCTTACGAGCCTGGTCGAATTTTTTGAGGATGTGACCAAACACATTGATGAAGATAGAGCCATAGATGAAATCTATGTATACGATAGATGAAATCCATAGTATATGGATTTCAGCAAGGCATTTGATAAGGTACCCTATGCAAGGCTTATTGAGAAAGTAAGGAGGCATGGGATCCAAGGGGACAGTGCTTTGTGGATCCAGAACTGGCTTGCCCACAGAAGGCAAAGAGTGGTTGTAGATGGGTCATATTCTGCAGGGAGGTTGGTCACCAGTGGAGGGCCTCAGGGATCTGTTCTGGGACCCTTACTCTTCGTGATTTTTATAAATGACCTGGATGAGGAAGTGGAGGGATGGGTTAGTAAGTTTGCTGATGACGCAAAGGGTGGGGGTGTTGTGGACAGTGTGGAAGGCTGTCAGAGGTTACAACAGGACATTGATAGGATGCAAAACTGGGCTGAGAAGTGGCAGATGGAGTTCAACCGACCTTCATTTTGGTAGGTCAAATATGATGGCAGAATATAGTATTAATGGTAAGACTCTTGGCAGTGTGGAGGATCAGAGGGATTTTGGGGTCCGAGACCATAGGATGCTCAAAGCAGCTGTGCAGGTTGACTCTGTGGTTAAGAAGGCGTACGGTGTATTGGCCTTCATCAATCATAGAATTGAATTTAGGAGCCGAGGGGTAATGTTGCAGCTATATAGGACCATGGTCAGACCCCACTTGGAGTACTGTGCTCAGTTCAGGTCGCCTCACTACAGGAAGGATGTGGAAGCCATAGAAAGGGTGCAGAGGAGATTTACAAGGATGTTGCCTGGATTGGGGAGCATACCTTATGAGAATAGGTTGAGTGAACTCAGCCTTTTCTCCTTGGAGCGACGGAGGATGAGAGGTGACCTGATAGAGGTGTATGAGATGATGAAAGACATTGATCGTGTGGGTAGTCAGAGGCTTTTTCCCAGGGCTGAAATGGTTGCCACAAGAGGACACAGGTTTAAGGTGCTGGGGAGTAGGTACAGAGGAGATGACAGGGGTAAGTTTTTTTACTCAGAGTGGTGAGTGCGGTGAATGGGCTGCTGGCAACGGTGGGGGAGGCGGATACAATAGGGTCTTTTAAGAGACTTTTGGATAGGTACATGGAGCTTAGAAAAATAGAGGGCTATAGGTAAGCCTAGTAATTTCTAAGGTAGGGACATGTTCAGCACAACTTTGTGGGTTGAAGGGCCTGTATTGTGCTGTAGGTTTTCTATGTTTCTATGTTTCATTCCTTGGAATGTAGAATGAGAGGTGATTTGATAAGGATATACAGAATTATGAGTGGTATAGATAGGGTAAATGTAAATGGACTTTTTCTGCTGAGGTTGGGTGTGGCTACAACCAGATCATGGGTTAACAGTGAAAGGTGAAAAGTTTAAAGGGAACAGGAGAGTGGTGAGAGTGTGGAACAAGTGTGGAATGCAAGCTCAATTTCAACTTTTAAGAGAAGTTTGGATAGGTACGTAGATGGTAAGGGTATGGAGGGCTATGGTCCTGATGCATGTTGACGAGATACTGGTATGGTTGGGGCAAAGGGCCCATTTCTGTACCCTACCACTCTGAGTCTTTATAAGCTGCTTTTAAGGATAGCAAATTCACAAGGAAAGTGCAAAGGAAATGCAGCTCCTTAGGGACCGCGTTACGGAACTAGAGCTGCAGCTCGATGACCTTCGTCTGGTCAGGGAGAGTGAGGAGGTGATAGAGAGGAGCTGCAGGCAGGTGGTCACGCCGGGGCCACGGGAGGCAGACAAGTGGGTCACGGTTAGGAAGGGGAAGGGGAAGAGTCAGGTAATAGGGAGTACCCCGGTGGCTGTGCCCCTTAACAACAGGTACTCCTGTTTGAGTACTGTTGGGGGGGACAGCTTACCCGGGAGAAGCGACAGTGGCCGTGCCTCTGGCACAGAGTCTGGCCCTGTAGCTCAGAAGGGTAGGGCAAGGAAGAGGAAGGCAGTTGTGATAGGGGACTCGATAGTAAGGGGGTCAGATAGGCGATTCTGTGGACGCAGTCCAGAGACCCGGATGGTAGTTTGCCTCCCTGGTGCCAGGGTCCGGGATATTTCTGATCGTGTCCAAGATATCCTGAAGTGGGAGGGTGAGGAGCCAGAGGTCGTGGTACATATAGGTACCAATGACATAGGTAGGAAAAGGGATGAGGTCCTGAAAGGAGAATATAGGGAGCTAGGAAGGGAGTTGAGAAAAAGGACCGCAAAGGTAGTAATCTCGGGATTACTGCCTGTGCCATGCGACAGTGAGAGTAGGAATGCGATGAGGTGGAGGATAAATGCGTGGCTGAGGGATTGGAGCAGGGGGCAGGGATTCAAGTTTTTGGATCATTGGGACCTCTTTTGGCGCAGGCGTGACCTGTACAAAAAGGATGGGTTGCACTTGAATCCTAGGGGGACCAATATCCTGGCAGGGAGATTAGCGGGGGCTACTGAGGTGACTTTAAACTAGAATGGTTGGGGGGTGGGAATCAAATTAAAGAGGCTAGGCGTGAGGAGGTTAGTTCACTACAGGGGGATGGGAACCAGTGCAGAGAGACAGAAGGGTGTAAAGTGAGGGTAGAAACAAAAAGTACTATGGAGAAAAGTAAAAGTGGCAGGCCGACAAATCCAGGGCAAGCATTAAAAAGGGCCACTTTTCAGCATAATTGTGTAAGGGCTAAGAGAGTTGTAAAAGAGCGCCTGAAGGCGTTGTGTGTCAATGCAAGGAGCATTCGTAATAAGGTGGATGAATTGAAAGTGCAGATTGTTATTAATGATTATGATATAGTTGGGATCACAGAGACATGGCTCCAGGGTGACCAGGGATGGGAGCTCAACGTTCAGGGATATTCAATATTCAGGAGGGATAGACATGAAGGAAGGGGAGGTGGGGTGGCGTTGCTGGTTAAAGAAGAGATTAACGCAATAGAAAGGAAGGACATAAGCCGGGAAGATGTGGAATCGATATGGGTAGAGCTGCGTAACACTAAGGGGCAGAAGACGCTGGTGGGAGTTGTGTACAGGCCACTTAACAGTAGTAGTGAGGTCGGAGATGGTATTAAACAGGAAATTAGAAATGTGTGCAATAAAGGAACAGCAGTTATAATGGGTGACTTCAATCTACATGTAGATTGGGTGAACCAAATTGGTAAAGGTGCTGAGGAAGAGGATTTCTTGGAATGTATGCAGGATGGTTTTTTGAACCAACATGTCGAGGAACCGACTAGAGAGCAGGCTATTCTGGACTGGGTTTTGAGCAATGAGGAAGGGTTAATTAGCAATCTTGTCGTGAGAGGCCCCTTGGGTAAGAGTGACCATAATATGGTGGAATTCTTCATTAAGATGGAGAGTGACATAGTTAATTCAGAAACAAAGGTTCTGAAAAAGAGGGGTAACTTTGAAGGTATGAGACGTGAATTAGCTAAGATAGACAGGCAAACGACACTTAATGGATTGACGGTGGATATGCAATGGCAAGCATTTAAAGGTTGCATGGATGAACTGCAACAAATGTTCATCCCGGTTTGGCAAAAGAATAAATCAAGGAAGGTAGTGCACCCGTGGCTGATAAGAGAAATTAGGGATAGTATCAATTCCAAAGAAGCAGCATACAAATTAGCCAGAGAAAGTGGATCACCTGAGGACTGGGAGAAATTCAGAGTTCAGCAGAGGAGGACAAAGGGCTTAATTAGGAAGGGGAAAAAAGATTATGAGAGAAAACTGGCAGGGAACATAAAAACGGACTGTAAAAGCTTTTATAGATATGTAAAAAGGAAAAGACTGGTAAAGACAAATGTAGGTCCCCTGCAGGCAGAAACAGGTGAATTGATTATGGGGAACAAGGACATGGCAGATCAATTGAATAATTACTTTGGTTCTGTCTTCACTAAGGAGGACATAAATAATCTTCCAGAAATAGTAGGGGACAGAGGGTCCAGTGAGATGGAGGAACTGAGCGAAATACATGTTAGTAGGGAAGTGGTGTTAGGTAAATTGAAGGGATTGAAGGCAGATAAATCCCCAGGGCCGGATGGTCTGCATCCCAGGGTGCTTAAGGAAGTAGCCCAAGAAACAGTGGATGCATTAGTGATAATTTTTCAAAACTCGTTAGATTCTGGACTATTTCCTGAGGATTGGAGGGTGGCTAATGTAACTCCACTTTTTAAAAAAGGAGGGAGAGAGAAACCGGGGAATTATAGACCGGTTAGCCTAATGTCGGTGGTGGGGAAACTGCTGGAGTCAGTTATCAAGGATGTGATAACAGCACATTTCGAAAGCGGTGAAATGATCAGACAAAGTCAGCATGGATTTGTGAAAGGAAAATCATGTCTGACGAATCTCATAGAATTTTTTGAGGATGTAACTAGTAGAGTGGATAGGGGAGAACCAGTGGATGTGGTATATTTGGATTTTCAGAAGGCTTTTGACAAGGTCCCACACAGGAGATTAGTGTGCAAACTTAAAGCACACGGTATTGCGGGTAAGGTATTGGTGTGGGTGCAGAGTTGGTTAGCAGACAGGAAGCAAAGAGTGGGAATAAACGGGACCTTTTCAGAATGGCAGGCGGTGACTAGTGGGGTACCGCAAGGCTCAGTCCTGGGACCCCAGTTGTTTACAATATATATTAATGACTTGGATGAGGGAATTAAATGCAGCATCTCCAAGTTTGCGGATGACACGAAGCTGGGCGGCAGTGTTAGCTGTGAGGAGGATGCTAAGAGGATGCAAGGTGACTTGGATAGGTTGGGTGAGTGGGCAAATTCATGGCAGATGCAATTTAATGTGGATAAATGTGAAGTTATCCACTTTGGTGGCAAAAATAGGAAAATAGTTTATTATCTGAATGGCGGCCGATTAGGAAAAGGGGAGGTGCAACGTGACCTGGGTGTCATTATACACCAGTCATTGAAAGTGGGCATGCAGGTACAGCAGGCGGTGAAAAAGACGAATGGTATGCTGGCATTTATAGCGAGAGGATTTGAGTACAGGAGCAGGGAGGTACTACTGCAGTTGTACAAGGCCTTGGTGAGACCACACCTGGAGTATTGTGTGCAGTTTTGGTCCCCTAATCTGAGGAAAGACATCCTTGCCATAGAGGGAGTACAAAGAAGGTTCACCAGATTGATTCCTGGGATGGCAGGACTTTCATATGAAGAAAGAATGGATGAACTGGGCTTGTACTCGTTGGAATTTAGAAGATTGAGGGGGGATCTGATTGAAACGTATAAGATCCTAAAGGGATTGGACAGGCTAGATGCAGGAAGATTGTTCCCGATGTTGGGAAAGTCCAGAACGAGGGGTCACAGTTTGAGGATAAAGGGGAAGCCTTTTAGGACCGAGATCAGGAAAAACTTCTTCACACAGAGAGTGGTGAATCTGTGGAATTCTCTGCCACAGGAAACAGTTGAGGCCAGTTCATTGGCTATATTTAAGAGGGAGTTAAATATGGCCCTTGTGGCTACGGGGGTCAGGGGGTATGGAGGGAAGGCTGGGGCGGGGTTCTAAGTTGGATGATCAGCCATGATCATAATAAATGGCGGTGCAGGCTCGAAGGGCCGAATGGCCTACTCCTGCACCTATTATCTATGTTTCTATGAAATGATGAAAACCATTGGACTGGTCTGGCCCTGATGCTGGTTGGGATGCCTGTTCCTTTGAGCCGTGGAAGGCCACAACCCTGACACAGATATAAGACAATACATTGGACAATAAACCAACTGACACAGCCTTAGACATAGAACATACAACAGTTCGTTCGGCCTCAAAGTTGTATTGATCCAGCTAAAAAGTAAGTCTAAAAACCCCCAAAAACTAATCCCTCCTTACTACATCATGTCCCTATCCCTCCATCTTCCTCATATTCATGTGCCCATCTAAATGTCTCTTAAATGCCTCTAATATATTTGCCTCTACCACTGTACAACGCAGTGCATTCCAGGCATCCACCACTCTCTGAGTAAAAAAAATTTCCCCTCACATCCCCTTTGACCCTACCCCCTCTCACCTTCAATGTATGCACTCTGGTATTAGCCATTTCATCCCTGGAGAAAAAAAGAAACTCCCACAATCTTACAAATCTCCAGTCGGTCTCCCCTCAGCCTCTTCCACTCCAAAGAGAACAACCCAAGCTTGCACGTGTTATCTCGTGATAGCGCTCGCCCCCTAAGCCAGGCAGCATCCTGGTAAACCTCTCTGCACCCTCTCCAACGCCTCAACATCCTTCCTATAGTGGGGCGACCATTATTGTATGCAATATTCCAGACGTGGCATAACCAGAGTTTATAAAGTTGCAACACACATCAAAGTTGCTTGAATTTCCAGCATCTGCAGAATTCCTGTTGTTTGCGTTTATAAAGTTGCCTTGGCTTGACCTGAAGAGAGCTGATTTATTCTGGAGGAGCCACTGTTGCAGCACAGGTGACCTTGTGATTCCACCATGTTTCGTTGAATTTCAGCAATGTTAGTGAGACTGTTTGCTGGTCGTGTTTTGTGCTCAATGTTTTCATGACAGATGAAGGCTTTTCCTGCAGATTATTCTTCCTTTTTTTCTCTCTTGAAACAGCCAATTTCTGACGTCCGATGGGTTCCGGGAGAGGCTGCTGCGGAGTGGGACAGGAGGACCGCGAGTGGATAGTCCCAGCCTGACCAGACAGCGCGAGGGATCTCCCAGTTTGAATAGCCTGCAGTCGTCCATTGCTAGTCGAACGTCACTGGAGAAAAGTGATCTCGTTAGCTCGGGAAATGCTCAAATGCTGAAACCTGTTGGTGAAGCGAGGCTACGGCGTTTTCAGCACCAGGCAGACAATTTGACCACATCTGAGGGTGAGAGCAAGTTGGGGCAGAGGGGCAGCTTTGTGGAGCGTTGCCAGGAGCTGGCACGTTCCAACGAATTTAGTGCTGTGGATCTGCGCCGGCTCAGCTGTGAGTCGGACAGAAGAATTTCGGTGATAAATAGAACCCTGTCTGAATCCAATTCAATACCGGGATCAAGACCCATGCAAGCCAGTCCCGCCGGACAGGAAGCCCAGCCAGTAGCAAATTCCCTCAGCTCACCTGCCGAATTACCAGCTGCCTCGAGACCCAGAATGAATGAGACTTCATTCTAACGCTGACTGCCTCGCAACATTTCATGTGAATCCAGACTGCCAGACTTTTCCAGCTGGGAGTTCCAAGGAAGGGTGTGGAAAGATTTTTGGGTTGGGTGATTTGAAGCAGGTACTGACCCCTGACCTTTGGATGAGTTGTTACTGATCTCCAAGTGTTTCTCTTTCAAATTGGAGATGAAATGAGCTGCAGGTCCGCATAAAATTCCAGTTGAACTGGCTGCCACGTGAGGGTGCTGCAGATCCACGGAAAATTCCAGTTGAACTGGCTCCCGCATCAGGGAGCTGCAGGTCCACGGAAAATTCCGGTTGAACTGGCCCCACATTAGAGAGCTGTATGTCCATAGAAAATTCTGGTTGAATTCGCTCCCACGTCAGGGAACTGCGGGTACATAGAAAATTCTAGTTGAGCGTGTCCTCACATCGGGGATCTATGGGTCTGGGGAAGTCCAGCTGAACAGGCCCCCACATCAGGGCTCTATGGGTCTGGGAGAGTCTGGTTAAACTGGCCCCCACATCAGGGATCTGTGGATCTGGGGAAGTCCAACTGAACTCTCCCCCACATCACGAATCTGTGGGTCTGGGAGAGTGCGGATAAACTGGCCCCCACGTCAGTGATCTGTGGATCTAAGGAAGTCCAACTGAACTGGCCCCCAGATCGGGGATGTGTGGGTCTGGGGAAGTCTAACTGAACTGGCCCCCAGATCAGGGCTCTGCGGGTCTGGGAGAGTCCGGATGAACTGGCCCCCACATCAGGGATCTGTGGGTCTGGGGAAGTCCAACTGAACCGGCCCCCAGATCGGGGATGTGTGGGTTTGGGAGAGTCCAGATGAACTGGCCCCTACATCAGTGATTTGAGGATCCGTGGAAAACTCCAGCTGGTTCTGGACCTGCTTGCAGTGACTTTGTGAGAGCCTGTGTTGCCGGTAATTTATATGGCTGAAAACTCCCATCTGCTTTTGGTTAAAGTTTACATGAATCCAGGTCCAGAGTGCAACATGAGTTGCTTCATTTCTGTGTTACAATTTCTGGAGTAAACTCCACCTGCTTTTAATGTTACATTTCCGTTTACATGTTGGTTCCTCAAAGATTAAAAGATAAGAATCGAGGTCCAACCCAAAGGTGCAACCCATGCATTGCTTCATTTCCGTGATGTGGTTCCTAGTGCTGATGTTCTTCGGTTTGCTTCTTCTGTTACAAATGTTGATGCACATCTGGTGATGGCGATCTCTGTTACACTGGATCACGGTTTATCTTGCTAACTTCGAATGTATATGCACTCTCCCTCCCCTCCTCTCTTGTGTAAAGTCCCGTGGACTCGGCTTGTTAGTACTGAATCAAAATTTGGTTTAATATGCCAGCATATGTCATGAAATGTGCTGTTTTTGCAGCAGCAGTACAATGCAATACATCATGAGAGAAACTGTGAATTGTGAGCAGGGTATGTCCTGAGTGATATGGGGGGTCCTTGATGGATACTGCCTTTTTGAGGCATTGCTCCTGGAAGATGTCCTGGATGCTGCGGAGGCTAGTGCCCATGATGGAACAGACTAAGTTTACAACTCTCTGTAGTTTCTTTTGATCTTGTGAAGTGCCCCCCACCCCACCACGCCCATACAAGACTGTGATGTAGCCACTTTGAATGCTCTGCACGGTACATCTGTAGAAATTTGTCAGTGTATACGGTGTCATACCAAATCTCCTAAAACTCCTCATGAAATAAAGCTGTGCTTTCTTTGTAGCTGCATCAATATGTTTGGTCCAGGATAGGTCCGCAGAGATTTGATACCCAGGAACTTCAAATTGATTGCTCTTTCCACTTCTGACCCCTCTGAGGCCTGATGTGTGTTGCAGCTGGTTGCTGAATACCACTGATACACCTCGCTCCTGCATGCCTTCTTGCCTTCTCATCAGCATCTGAAATTCTGTCAACAATATTGGCATATGGTATGGATAGGGGGGAAAAAAAAGTAGTTGGCAGAAAAAAACGCCTCATTTGTTTTGTGTTACTTTTTAAATGTAGCATATCTTCATTCTAGATTTAAGGCGAAACATCCCTTCCACCTTCACCCTAATTGAGAACCTTCAGGATCTTCAGTCATTATTTCCTACTCTTCTACTCTGGTCGCCCCACTATAGGAAGGATGTTGAGGCTTTTCAAAGGGTGCAGAAGAGGTTTACCAGGATGCTGCCTGGTTAGAAGGCAGTATAAGCTTGGGTTGTTCTTTCTAGAGCAGCAGAAGCTGGGGGAAGAGCTGATAGGTTATCAGATTATGAGAGGCATAGATAGAGTAGACGGGGTATTTTTTCCAAGGATAGAAATGTAAGAAATTCAATGCAAGAAGTATCGTAGGAAAAGCGGATGAGCTCAGGGCATGAGTCAGCACCTGGAATTATGATATTGTGGCCATTAGTGAGACTTGGCTGCTGGAGGGGCAGAACTGGCAGCTCAGTATTCTGAGTTTCCATTGTTTCAGATGCGACAGAACAGGAGGGATTCAAGGAGGAGGGGTGGTGTTACTAGTCAGGGAAAATGTCACGGCAGTGTTCTGTCTGGACAGACTGGAGAACTCGACTAGTGATGCATTATGGGTGGAACTGAGAAATAAGAAAGGTATGACCATGTTACTGGGGCTATATTACAGACTGCCCATACCAAGCTTCCTCAACCATCTGAGGTGAAGGAGGTGCTATTGTGCCTTTTTCACCACACAGCTGGTGTGTACAGACCACGTGAGGTCCTCAGAGATGTGGATGCCAAGGAACTTAAAGCTGTTTACCCTCTCAACCCCAGATCCACTGATGTCGATAGAGGTTAGCCAGCCTCCATTCCTCCTGTAATCCACAACTAGCTCCTTTGTTTTTACGACATTGAGGGAGAAGTTGTTTTCTTGACACCATTGCGTCAGAGAGATGATGTCTTCCCTGTAGGTTTCCTCGTTATTGTTTGAGATAAGGCCAATGTAGTGTCTTCGGCAAATTTAATTAGCAGATTAGAGCTATGGGTGGCGACACAGTCATGGGTATATAGGGAGTAAAGGAGGGGACTTAGTACACAGCTCTGAGGGGCTCCTGTTCTGAGAGTCAGAGGGGTGGAGGGAGCGCACTCTTACCACCTGCTGGCGATCTGGCAGGAAGTCCAGGATCCAGCTGTACAAGGCAAGGTCAAGGCAGAGGTCTCTGAGCTTCTTGTAGAGTCTAGATGGAACTATCGTGTTGAATGCTGCACTGTAGTCCAAGAACAGAATTCTCACTTAAGCATCCTTCTTCTGCAAATGTGTAAGGACAGTATATAGAGCAGTGGCTATTGTGTCGTCTGTCGATCGGTTGTATTGGTAGGCAAATTGTAGAACATCCAGTTTGGGTGGTAGCAAGCTGCAGATGTAATCCTTGACCAACCTCTCAAAGCATTTGCTTATTATTGAGATGAGTGCGACAGGACGCCAGTTGTTCAGGCATGTTACCTTGGTCTTTTTTGGTACAGGGACAATGGTGGATAACTTGAAGCAGGAGGGCACTCTACACGGGACAAGGGAGAGATTAAAAACTGTCAGTAAACACACCTGCCAGTTGTGCTGTGCACATCCTGAGTACTCGTCCGTTCCCGCAGCCTTGCGACTGTCCACTCGTTAGAAACACCTGCGTGCTTCAGCCTCAGAGATGACCAGGTTGTAGCGGTGGCTTTCCTCGGAGGCTCAGAGTTAGCGACATTGAACCGAGCATAAGAGTGATTGAGCTCAGCTGGGAGAGAGGCTGCAATGTTAGCGGCACCACAATGTTTGGGAGTAATTCAAATGGAGGTTGTTACATACAGGGATAATTAATGGTTTGTGAAGTTCTTGTAGAATCAACAAGGTGATTGATAATGATTTGCTTGAAGAAATAAATCTCTAGGATTAGTTGGCAGTGGATTCTGAATCAGCGATTTTTTTTTTTTTTTTTGTAAAACCATAAATGTCAATTAAGACACTGTGAAGTGTGTTCTTCAAGTTGGAACCAGATCAACGTGAGGTAAGGGGTATCACACCAATTTGGTAATATCTTATCCACAAGTGGCATCCTTGAACCAAAGTCTTAGAGGCCTAATAAATTGATATAAGACAGTGCACACCTATTGTAAGGCAAAAAGAGACAATCCCGTACACACTTCCAATGGTAATCAGTACAGATGGTACTGACCATGATAATTCAAGTTAACTGGAGGCATAGGATTCCATGGAAAAAAAATACCTGAGTGATAAGCCTTGGTTATCAAATCCCTGTGATGAGTACAGTCCCCATATGAACTATCAACAACAATCAATTCCATTTTCCTCTTTTTGCTGATTGGCACAGTCGTAATCATTTAAGGTGCAATTGTTAAATTGAAAAAAAAATCAGGGTGATACTGTGGCTATCAATAATCCACTTGCGATGGATGAAGATGGACCCTGGACTGGAGAACAGAAGGAATAAGAGGGAGGTTGGCTTGGAAATGGGATATAAATCCTTACCAAGCCCTGGAACAGCACATTAATCCAGAATCGCAGAGTGACCCTAGGATCAACTATGGCAAGGAAAGCAGCTCAGGCTGAAACTCAGAGATAATGACCAGACACAGGTTGGACTAAAACTGGGTGTGTTGAGTTGTTCTCCAATTTTGGCAATTTACTTGCAAACATTTTGTTACCATGCGAGGAGACATCATCAATGCACTGCTGATTGTCCACAAACTGATGATGCATGGTGACATAAATTGACAAGATCAGTAACTCAACTCAACCATCAACCACCCTAGCTACACACCTTCTGAATTACTGACCAGAAATGTTCTGGTGTTTTAATAGGAAGTGCACTGTGCAGGTTCGTTTGGTCTTTGCATATGTGAGTATGAATTAAGTTAAAATCTGACTTCTGCCAGCCATCTGCGAATTCAACATATTAGAATACTGATAGTGGTGGAGCTAGCAGCTGTGTTCAAGGGAGATATGGTAGGCACAATGAAGTACTGTTTGTAGATTTCTCATGGCATTCACTCTCGTGGTAGCAGGGCTTTGTGATCACTCTGCCCTGCCGGGGGAAGTAGTTAGCACCCTGTGAACACTACTCCGCCTCCCTCCTCATCACAGAGGAGATGAGTAAGCCTTGCAAACCCTCAAAGGTAAGATGATGAGTCTTAAGGGTGGTGAAGGACTCAATTTTAGTGGTCGTGTGAGAATGGGCAAGTGGAAGTTGTGGATAGTGTTCAGTTGTGAAACATTCGTAGCTGTGATCAATTCTGCCTTCCCTGTTGAAAACTGTAAGCCCCACTTTATCATTTGTGTCTGGGTATATGTAAACTATCCTGTTGTTATTCAAAATCTCTTCTGGATAATATGCAATTGTTATTCTGGTAAGATGGCACATATACGAGCAGCAGCCTCTTGGGGTGCAAACAGAAGTGCTTTTTACTTTGTAAAATCTATTTTATATACAAAGTAAGACTGTTCTTGACTCCAATAACTTCATGGACAGTGCGTATTGCATCAGTGAGCTGCTTAGTGTTCAGAGTAGCTGGCTGGGTGTCGTACGAACCAGCCAGTGGTTCAGAGAAGGCGAGTCAGCCTGTCAGACCAGGAGAGTTGTATCGGGCTGTCGGGCCATGGCAGGTGAGTCAGGCCAGCGGGCTGAGGGATTCAAGTTGGAACAAGGGGCCACAGGAGCAGCTGGACTGGGTTCAGAGGAGCTGAGCTGAGTGCAGACCATGCTGCTGTCTGATACTCAGAGGCACTGGAGTTGGTTACTTCATGTTGGTGCAAAAGTGCTCTGTAGTGAAACCATGAGCGACTGTCCTGGACATTTCTCTTGTTGGACATTGGCAGCCGCAGGCCTCCTTCCCTTGGTAGTGGGACAGGCAGTGAGGCAGCAGTGTTGCCTCGGTTGTAGCGAGGACTAGGCCTCAAGCCGCAGGTTCAGTTGGGGATGGCATAAAATCGCTTACTAGCTCTTTCTTCAGTTAGTCCTGACGAAGGGCCTTGGCCTGAAACGTCGACTGTACCTCTTCCGAGAGATGCTGCCTGGCCTGCTGCGTTCACCAGCAACTTTGATGTGTGTTGCTTAAGAGAACTGTTTATTGTCTTTAATCAACTTTGCCTCCAACTTCCATCCTGCCCTTAAATTTGTTTGGTTCATTTGTCATCAGTAGTGGGAAAGTTTTTGGAATGTAGTCTAAGGGACTGGATATACGAATAATTGGATAGATATGGACTGATTTGGGATAGACAGCGTTGCTTCATGCATGGTTGGTTGTGTCTAACCAATCTTATCACTTTATTCAACTTAATTACTGTTCTTCATCTATATCAACTATCTGGATGATAATGCAGTCAACTGGATCAGCAAATTTGCGAATGACACCAAGATTGAGGTGTAGTGGACGGTGAGGAGGACTTTAAGAACTTAAGAATGGGATCTACACCAGCTGGAAAATTGTGAGAAAAATGGCAGATGCGATCAAGTGCGAGATGTTCTCTTGGATGATAGATAGGACACACAGAGAGGTAGTTACACCCAAAGTGCAGGACACAAGAAACTGGGTGACAGTCAGGAGGGGAAACAGGGTTAAGGAGCCAGTGCAGAGAACTCCTGTGGCCATCCCGCTCAACAAAACGTATATCACTTAGGATATTGCTGGGGTTGGGAGTTGACCTAAGTGAGGAAAGTCACAGTGGTCCGGTCACTGGCACTGAGTCTGGTTTTGTGACTCTGAAGGGAAGGGGGAGGAAGAGGCACTCTGTGGTGATAAGGGATTTGATAGGTAGGGGAATGGACAGGAGGTTCTGTGGGTGAGGACGAGATTCCCAGGTGCCAGGATCCGGGATACCTTGGATTGACTCCTCAGCATTCTTATGCGGGAGAGTGATCAGCCAGAGGTCATGGTCCATGTAGGTACCAACAACATGGGTAGGACAAGTGGTGAGGTTCTGTATAGGGAGTTAGAAGCCAAGTTAAAGAGCAGGACTGCCAGGTTTGTGATTTCAGGATTGTTAGTCGTAGTCGTAGTCATAGTCATACTTCATTGATCCTGGAGGAAATTGATTTTCGTTACAGTTTCACCATAAATAATAGTAATAAAACCATAAATAATTAAATAGTAATATGTAAATTATCCCAGGAAATAAATCCAGGACCAGCCTATTTCCTCAGGGTGTCTGACCCTCCAAGGGAGGAGTTGTAAAGTTTGATGGCCACAGGCAGGAGTGACTTCCTATGACGCTCTGAGTTGCATCTCGGTGAGTCTCTGGCTGAGTGTACTCCCGTGCCCAACCAATACATTATGTAGTGGATGGGAGATATTGTCCAAGATGGCATGCAACTTGGACAGCATCCTCTTTTCAGACACCACCGTCAGAGAGTCCAGTTCCATCCTCACAACATCACTGGCCTTCCGAATGAGTTTGTTGATTCTGTTGGTGTCTGCTACCCTCAGCCTGCTACCCCAGCACACAACAGCAAACATGAGAGCACTGGCCACCACAGACTCGTAGAACATCCTCAGCATCGTCCGGCAGATGTTAAAGGACCTCAGTCTCCTCAGGAAATAGAGACGGCTCTGACCCTTCTTGTAGACAGCCTCAGTGTTCTTTGACCAGTCCAGTTTATTGTCAATTCGTATCCCCAGGTATTTGTAATCCTCCACCATGTCCACACTGGCCCCCTGGATAGAAACAGGGGTCACCGGTACCTTAGCTCTCCTCAGGTCTACCACCAACTCCTAAGCCTCCTTAGTTACCCATGCCATGTGCTGGTGAAGCTGGAAATAGAAAGATTATACAGTTTAATACCTGGCTAAGAAGTTGGGGTAGGAAGGAGGGCATAAGATTTTTGAATCATTGACCTCTCTTCCAGGGAAGGGAGAACCTGTACAGGAGGGATGGCTTGAACCTGAACTAGAAGGGGACTAATATTCTAGCGGGAAGATTTGTTAATACTGCACGGTGGGGTTTAAACTGGAATTGCAGGGTGATGGGAACCAGAGTGCCAGAACAGTTAGTGGGGAGGTTGTGGAGGCAGATGTTGGTTAGACCTCAGATAAAGTCAGGAATCATAAGGTTGAGCATGGTGCGACTAGTGCCCTGAGCTGCCTATATTTCAATGCAAGAAGTGTTGTAGAAAAGGTGGATGATAGTGCTGAAGACGAGGTACTGGCTTACAAACAAAGACAATGTGCAGTGAGGAGAGGATGTTGAAAGGGAAACATTGCAGTCAACAGAATGAGTTGTAACATAAAAATCAGACAAAATCGAAAAGGGTCAATACAGGACTGAAGGCGTGCAGTATTGGAATAAGCACAGTTGCAGATTGGCAGGTATGGTGTTGTAGGCATTACTGAATCATGGCTGAAAGAAGAATTGCTGAGAACTTAATATCCACGGATATACATTATAAGGAAAGGACAGGCAGGAAGGCAGAGCGAATGGCGTTGCTCTGTTAGTTTTAAAAAAAAATGGAATCAAATAATTTGAAAGAGGTGACATAGGATCTGAAGGTGTATAATCATTACAGATAAAGCTAAGGAACTTCAAGGGTGTAGGGAGTTGTATTCAGAACAAATACTTTCAGAAGGTTTTTGTCTAGGTACTCCACAAGAAGTTAATAATCAAATTACAGCAGGTAGGGATTCAGGGTAAGGTGTGCGAATGGGTGCAGAATTGGCTCAAAAACAGAAAACATCAAGTTATGGTAAGAGGATCATTTTCACGCCTAGAAGATGTTAAAAGTGGGGTTCCACAGGGATCAGGGGCCACTGCTGTTTTTAATTTACATTAATGATTTGGATAAGCACATAACAAATAAACTGGTAAAGTTTGCCGATGTCACAATATTAGGGGACGAGCTGAGAACAGTCAGGCAGCAGAATCTATACAGTTAGATCTAAACAAAATCCAGATGTGAGCAGATAAATGGCAGATGAAATTTAATGTCAGTAAAAGTATTATATATAGGAAGTAGAAATATTAGATATAAGTATACAATGGGGGGGGGGGGACCTTAAGTTAGAAAGTGCACTGTATGAGAAGGATTTGGGCATCCTGGTAGACCCATCACTATCAACATCTAGACAATGCACAGAAGTGATTAGGAAGGTTAATAGAATGCTGGGCTATGTAATGCGCTCAGTGGAGTTCAAGTCAAGAGGCGTTCTCCTTAATCTGTAACATGAGCTTGTGAGGCCACACCTTGAGTGCTGTGTACAGTCTTGGTCTCCTTATTTTGTGAGAGATGTGAAGACACTGGAGGGAGTTCAGAGAAGGGTGACTAGACTTATTCCAGGTCTGCAGGGTATAAGCTATGAAGAAAGGATGAAAGAATTAAATCTTTTTAGCTTAAGCAGATGTAGAATGAGAGGAGACATGACAGAATCCTTAAGGGTATAAGTAATGTGGATGCCAGCTGCTACTTCAAAATCAATCCATCAATGAGGACACAGGTGAAGACTGCTTAAAGGGAGATTTCAGACTAACATCAGGAAGCATTTCTTTACACAGTGAGTTGTGGACACATGGAACAAACTACCCAGTTGTGTATTTGAGAATAGTACCTTAGAGACTTTCAAATTGAAACTGAAGAGTTATTTCAGCACACTATATGAGTAGGAATTTCACAAACTTTGTTGAGCTGAATTCTTGTTAGAAAAACTCTAATGTTCCAATAGATCCCCAAACAGTAGTAAGGACGTGGTCATCAAATTACAATGAGAGATAGAAAATGTATGCCAAAAGGGCAATGTAACAATAGTCATGGGGGATTTCAACATGCAGGTAGATTGAGAAAATCAGGTTGATGCTGGATTCCAAGGAGGGGAATTTCTAGAGTGCCTACAAGATGGCTTTTTAGAGCAGCTCCTAGTTGAGCCCACTAGGGTATCAGCTATTCTGGATTGGGTGTTGAGCAATGAACCAGAATTGATTAGAGAGTTTAGCTTAAAAAAATACCCTTTGGGACAAATAATCATAATATGATCAAATTCACCCTGAAATTTGAGAAGAAGAAGCTAGTCAGAATATATCAGTATTACAGTGGGGTAAAGGGAATTACAGAGGCATGAGAAGAGGTGGTCAAAATTGGTTGGAAAAGAACACTGGCAGGGATGATGGCAGAGCAGCCAAGGCTAGAATTTCTAAAAGAAATTGGGAAGGCACACAGCCAGCATAAAAGTCAAAGAGAGGGCATGTAATAGAGCAAAAGTTAGTGGAAAGTTAGAGGATTGGGAAGCTTTTAAAAACCAGTAGAAGCAACTGAAGAAGTCATTAAGGTAAAGATGGAATACAAAAGTAATCTAGCCAATAATATCAAAGAGGATATCAAAAGTTTCTTCAGATACATGAAGTATAAAAGTGAGGTGACAGTGGATATTTTTATTGCTGGAAAACGATGCTGGAGAGCTAGTAATAGGGGACAAGGAAATCATGGACGAACTGAATATGTAGTTTGCATTAGTCTTCACTGTGGAAGACACTAGCAGTATGTTGGATGTTTAAGGTGTCAGTGGTCATGAAGTGTGTGAAATTACCATTACTAGAGAGAAGGTTCTTGGGAAACTGAAAGGTCTGAAGGTAGATAAGTCACCTGGACCAGATGGTGTACACCCCAAGGTTCTGAATGAGGTGGCTGAAGAGATCATGGAGGCATTAGTAATGATCTTCCAAAAATCACTAAATTCTGGAATGTTTCTGGAAGACTGGAATATTGCAAATGTCACTCCACTCTTTAAGAAGGGAGAAAGGCAGAAGACTGATGTCAGAGTCGATTATTAGGATGAAGTCTTAGGGCACTATGAGGCTTATTAAAAAAATAGGCCGCAGTCTGCATGGTTTCCTCAGGGGAAAATATTATCAGACAACTTTTCTTGAATACTTTGGAACAAAATAACAAGCGAGATAGACAAAGGAGAATCGATTAATGTTGTGTATTTGGAGTTTCAGAAGGCCTTTGATGTCATGCTGCACGTCACTGCTTAACAAGCTATGAGCCCATTGTATTACAGGAGAGATCCTAGCATGGATAAAGCAGTGGCTGACTGGCAGGAGGCAAAGGGTGGGAATAAAGGGAGCCTTTTCTGGCTGGCTGCCAGTGACTAGTGCTGTTCCACAGGAGTCTCTGTTGAGACTGATTTAAAAATAAATAAAAATATATGTTATGTGTTAATGATTTGGATGATGAAATTGATGGCTTTGTTGCAAAGTTTGAAACAATATGAAGATGTGGAGAGGCAGGTAGTTTTTGAGGAGGTAGGCTACCGAGGACATGGACAGATTAGGAGAATGGGCAAAGAACTATTAGGTGGAATACAGTGTTGGGAATAGTTTGGTCATGCACATTGGTAGAAGAAATGAAAGTGTTGACTATTTTCTAAATGGAGAGAAAATACGAAAAACTGAGGCACAAGGAGATCTTTGAGTCCTTGTGCAGGATTCTCTGAAGGTTAATTTGCAGGGTGAGTCTGTGGTTAGGAAGGCAAATGCGATGTTAGCATTCATTTAAAGAGGACTAGAATATAAAATTAAGGATGTAATGTTGAGACTTTATAAAGCACTGGTGAAGACTCTCTTGGAGTATTGTGAACAGTTTTGGGCCCCTTAGGAAGGATATGCTGAAACTGGAGAGGATTAAAAGAAGGTTCACAAAAATGATCCATGATTGAATGGCTTTTCACATGAAGAGCATTATAGGCCTGTATTCACTAGATTTCAGAAGGATGAGGGGTGACCTCATTGAAACCTATTGAATGGTGAAAGGTCTTGATAGAGTGGATATGGAGAGGATGTTTCCTATGGTGGAAGAGACTAAGACCAGAGAACACAGCCTCAGAATGGAGGGGCATCCTTTTAGAATGGAGATGAGGAGGAATTTCTTTAGCCAGAGAGTCATGAATCTGGAATTATTTGCCACAGGAAGCTGTGGAGGCCAAGTCATTTGATATATTTAAGACAGCCGTTGATAGTTTCTTGATTGCTCAGGGCATGAATAGATATGGGGAGAAGGCAGGTGATTGAGGCTGAGAGAAAAAATAGATCAGCCATGATGAAATGGTGGATCAGACTAGATGGAATAAATAGTCTAATTCTGCTCCTATATCTTACGGTTGTATGGTGTTAAACTTTGGGAGGAGAAATCATGCTAGATCTTATACAGTGTACGGTAGGGCAGTAGAAAAAATGGATCTGGGAATGTAGGCCCATAATTGATTGAAAATTGCATCACAGGTAGATGGGGTCGTAAAGAAAGCTTTTGGCACATTGGTCTTCATAAATCAAAGTACTGAGTACAGGAGATGAGATATAATATTGAAGTTATATAAGATATTGGTGAGGCCTAATTTGGAATATTGTGTGCAGTTTGGTCATCTCCTACAGGAAATGAGTCAATAAGTTTGAAAGAGTACAGAGAAAATTTACAAGGATGTTGCCGGGTCGGGTGGACCTGAGTTATATTGAAAGATCAAATAGGTTGGGACTTCATTCCTTGGAATATAGAAGATTGATGGGAGATTTGTAAGAGGTATACAAAATTATGAGGGGGTATCAAGGGTAAATGCAAGCAGTCTTTTCTCAACGGGTTTGGTTGGGACTACAACTGGAAGTAATGGGTTAAAGGATAGGTGAAAAGTTTAAGAGGAACATGAGAGGAGACTTCTTCGCTCAAGGTCATGAGCTTGGAATAAGCTGCTAGCACAAGTGGTGCATGCAAGCTTGATTACAACACACAGTGCTCTGATACTGTTACACTAAGTGTGATGTTACTATTGTCACGTACCCCGTGACAGGTTAAAGAACCAGCAGAAGTGGAAAACACTTTGGAGTCTGGTATTGCTATTAACGAATATCATTTATTAGTAACTATACAATACAGTAATATAAATGCAGATATATCAAACAGGTTAGCAATGATTTTTTAATATATATGGAAACAGAAAAACCAAGCTTCTTCAAGTCTAGGGGTAAATAAATAGTCTTACAATGATGAGTAACATTCAGTTCAGTTCATGGTATTGAGTTGAGTTGTGATGGAGAGAGAGAGAGAAGTTTAAGTCTTCAGGTGAGTTGATGCCGTCAATCTTCCTGTTGTCCTCCGAAATCCTTTAGAAGTCACTGACGGTGACCACAACAAAGGGGACCATTCTTCTGTGGTGGAATTATCAACCCAGGTGAGGGTTGGGCACACGAATAACTCCCCACCCGTCACACCTTTTCCACACTGTGAGAGCCACTGATCGATTCTCCTGATTGATCCTCCAAAACCCACCTTTTCTGTGGGCACAACAAAGCTCATTCAGTGTCCAAAACCATGTGTCTGTAGGTCTAACAGCTGACCTTCTGTTTATCTCACCGTGCTGAACACCAGCTGTCCATCAAGCAGCTCCTCCCTTCTCTCTCTGTAAGAACTTGGAAGCTGCCAGTGTCCTTGCAAAGTGTAACCATGCTGCAGAGAAAGCACAACACCATCTTCAAGCAGACTTTGCCTCTCTCTCTCTTAATAACAAGGTGTCTGGTGTTGAACAACTCTCTCTCTCTCTTTTCAAAAGTACAGTTCATAGGGGTAATTTAGGACCTTATCACACTATGCATACTCTTTTAATGCAGCTCCTAAATAAGATCTATACTGTAGCCTTTGTAGCCCCCACCCAACCCTTCAAAGCCCCTGCCCAACCCTTTGACTTAATGTTCTTGTATTAGAGTTCTGATCGTGGGTACAACACTGTTAGTGCAGCACTGGTGGTGGGATGAAGCAGTTTGTCAAACCAAAAATCTTGTCATTGGTAGCTGGCATTGGGAAAAGTTTAGTGGGGAAACTTTCAACATAATTCTTTCAACATAAATCTCTGGAGTAAAATCTTAAACTATACGAATCTTTGCTCCATCATAAATTAGCTTATCCCTTTTCCTTGCATCCCGAAGAATAGCTTCTTTGGTTGTAAAATAATGCAGACATACTATAATAGGACAAGGTTTCATTTCGGCTGAAGGCTTGAGACGTCAAATTCGGAAAGCTCTGTCCAGTAGCGTACAGGCTTCAAGAATCTCACTAAAAAGTGAATATAACATATGTTCGAAAAGAACTTTAATGGCTCACCGGTTTCAGTATTTTCAGGCAAACCCAGTATGCATAAATTCATCCTGTGACTTCTGCTTTCCAGATCGATCGTTTTCTTCTTAATTCTTGATAACTCCGAAGTAACCTCACTAATTTTCTTTTCCATAGACGATAATTTCAATTCTTGTTCTTTAATAGTTCGACTCGTTGACTCTTGTTCTCTTTCAATTCTAGGAGTGCTCTGTTTAAGCATCTGATATTGATCTTCCAGATCCTTCAAAGATTCCTGAACAGCAAAAATAGTTTTTTCAAGCTTTTCATTAGCGTTTGTCAGCTTATCAATTTTGGTGTTTACCGTACCGCTCTTGGCATCTGTAACTTCTATTACAGAGAGCATTCTTTCTGAAGTAGAGACTTCCCCTGATTTCTTTGTTTGTTCGGCTTCGGGAAGGGTTTTGCCACCTCTTAATTCAATTCGAGATCAGGTATCAGCCAACGTAATTGAGTCGTAAATCCTTCTGCAAAAGTAATAAATCTAATACACTTAATTTGATATTACTCTTACAACTTTTTTTTTCCAAAGTTTTAGATTTGATCAGAAAGTCTTTTTTTTTGGTCGTATCCTCAGAATGGTCTGCCCAGTCCCTTTTTTCTCCTTTTTTTGTATAGCGTAGTGGGTTTTTTTTCCTTCATTTAAAATTCAATGTTTTTTCTTTCCTCTTCATGAACTGATAAGAGGAGAATTGCTGTTTTCTTTTTTATTATGTATTATATACTAGCTTAACACTATGTATGATTTTGATAATGTCTATTTCAATCTGTTTGTATTGTTATTGATATATATATTTGAGAGTAATTCTCCTCTTGTTTGTATTTATGTTCCTTTTAAATCAATAAAAAGATTAATAAAGAAAGAAAGACAACATAAAAAGAATTGGTCCCAACACCGTACCTTGCTGAACACCACTAGTCACTGGCAGCCAACCAGAAAAGGCCCCCTTTATTCATACTCTTTATCCCCTGCCAATCAGGAAATGCTCTAGCCATGGACTTAGCTACATCTACCTGCCTTTTCTCTGAAACCCTTATTTCCCCTGCCATGCAATAATCAGTATCTTCAATAATATATCTAATAAGCTAGCCTCTGCTGCTTCCTTCTGGCTTACAGGTGATCTTACCGCCAGATAGGATCCACCAATCCAGCCAAATTTGTACAGATTGATTGGAAGTCTGTTCACAGGGTTCTATCCCTTTTGTCTTACACACTGAGTGTGGATTTGTATATCCAGTGGTTAAATTTTTAAACGTATGGCAGCAAGGCTCCACTTTAGTCTTAGTTGTAGGTTGAGGTAAACTATCATCCCCAATGACAGTGCAATGGATCTCCGTGCAGGGAATGTAGCATTAATCAATATTAAACACACATATTGTATTTATATTAGTAATGTGCATGGTATACTCCCAAAGGATTGTTACCTTAATGGAGAATGCCTGAGTGTGACTGTAATGTGGGGAGGCTGACGCACAGGCAGCCACCATATGGTCTTTGACAGATTGGGGTCAGGGTCCAGTGACATGGAGTGCAACTCAACTAGGGACCCTTCAGTGACGTGTCATCATCTTCCGCCAGCTCCACCGTTGACGTCTTGGTTGGATCACTCTTTGTCTGGAACCTCCCCCTTGACCTTACTGCGATGAGTGACCCTACCAGAAGCTTAACTCCAGAAGGCATTGTTCTCAGCATCTTGGGGTTTCACAAGCCTCTCCACCACGGCAAGGTGGCAATCCTTGGGGATGATTTATACTAATATGAAGCTAGTCAGATTTTCTATACTGCTAGGATTTGGCTGAAGCAAGTTCTCACAAGGGTGCTGGTGGGTTGGGTAATGTTCAGAGATAAAATGTTAAGTCAATCAGATTTCTCCCCAATAGTGTTTTATCAATTGTGACAGCCCAGTTCAGACAAAGTCATTTACATCAACCAATTATTGTTAGTTAAGATGTAGGACATGGTCCCTATCCCAACCTCGTTTCCCTGACAGCTAACTCCAACCCTTCATGGACAACTACCCAAAGTTGAACTGTGAACCAGAGTTGCAGGCAAGACCTCATAATTACTTCTAATTACCTGTTTTTCCTAGCTCTGTAACATTGCCTGGCCCTGTCCCTTGCCTCAACACTCCAGGCACAACTTTTCCTGCCCTTCTCTTGTCAGCTCCCTCTACCCAGTTTCAGTAAATTCATGTTCCAGCCTGCATTCTGACTCACACCAGACTCCATTTCTATGTACTCCCTGATCTTAGTTGGTTCCAAGGATGAAGAAGCTGACGCTAGCTAGGGTCTGCGTATAAACAGTCTGTCTCTCTCTCTCTCTCTCTCTCTCCTCCGCCCCCCCCCCCCCCCCCCGCCGTTGCTCGATGCTGCTGGAGGATAGTGCTAGAGTCTTGGGTCTTGAACAAGGTTTAATTGGTGCAGTTTGTAGATTGCATTCTGTAGTTTATGTTACGATGTGTTTCTGATTTCTGGTTGCTTCTTCCTTGTTGCTGTTTGTGCGATTTTGATCGGGGCAGACTGCTTCTGCGGCCTGAAGTCAACAAACACAACAGTGCTAGATTGAACTGAACATTCTCGGACTGTTTTGATGACTTTGTGGTTTGATGTCTTATATTCTGTGTTTTCGCTTTGTTCTGTTGATGTTTGTGCAATATTTTGTTATGAGGGTAGAAGGGGAGGTTTATGTTTTTTTCTTTGAATAGGTTCCATGGTTGTTCTTTGTATCATGGCTGTCTGTAGGAAGACGAATCTCAGGGTTATATACTGCATATATATTTTGATAATGAATGTACTTTGAATCTTTGTGTAAGCAACACTTTAACTTTGAACTTCTCAGGCCTGTATTCTCAGGCTTAATCCCTCCTACCTCTGAAACCCCTTCCAGCATTGTGGAAAGCTGCACTCCTCTATTTCTGACTTTCAAATGCGTTCTCATAGTGACTGTAGCTTTAGCTACTGATGCTGCAGTCCCTGGAAATCCCTCCCTCAGCTTCTCTGCTTTTTGCTCCAAGACAGTTAGCATGTGTTTTCATATCTTCTCGTGGTCAAATGTCAGATTTTAAAGTTCCAAGTTCATTATCAAAGTATGTATACATTATACAAGCTTGAGAGTCATCTCCTTGTGGGCAGCCACAGAACAAAGAAAAACCCAAAATGAACCTATTTAAAAAAAGATTTTCAAACACCCAATACACAGAGAGGAAGAAGAATTGAGCAACCAATAAAAATAAGCAAATAGCATTCACAACTGAAGTTTTATGAAAGATGCGAAGCCAGGCATCATTGCAGTTGGAGCAGGCCGCTGCCTCAGTTCGGTGCTGAGCTGAATAAACGGCGCAGAGCAGCGAGCAGAACCAGCCCGGTTTTTAGTTGATAACATAGCAAAACACCTAGAATGTACAGGTCTAAATTTCTGTAAGAAATGGTTTAAAAACCACCTGTGACTCTCTATGGTGGCAAAAACTTCAAACTTTGTCTCAGATAAGAATTTACAATACAGCAATATTTAGGGCACATCTTAATTTGTCTTTTAATTTGAGATGATTAACAAAGTATAGAAAGACAGTACATCAGGCTAAAAAGATGCACTCATTCTTTTTAAAGTTATACAAAAGATGCAGTATTTCGAGTGAAAGTACAATGATATTCATAGGTACTAGTTAAGGTGATAACATTTGGGAATATTCTGAGATTTCCATTGGTCCTGCTCTGTTCTAAATCTGAGATATTGAGGCAAGGTATGGGGGGGGGTTGATGGGGCAGGTGGAGATGTAACACTGCCAAAGGAGGGGTAGGGGACAATGTGTAGCACCTACTTCCCCTCCCCCCCCCCCACTGATCAGGGTCACGTGAGGCCACGGGAGCAAGTGGTGGATTGTTGTTTGAGCAGCTGGTGCAGATCACAAGTCCTGGTGATGCGACCACTGATACCAGGCAATTTCTAGTGAGCATTATGATGGCTGGGGAGGCACTGTCCAGAAGAAGGCAATGGCAAACAGCTTCAGTCGAAACAGTTGCCGAGAACAGTCACGTTTATGGAAAGACCATGAATGCCCACCTCATACGACTCGGCACACGATGAACGAACAAATGAATGAACAGTGTGAAACACGGGCTTGCTCAATTGAGACTGCATGGATGATATTGCAGTAGTTACCAACACTGCAGCAATTTCATTCATGTTCCAGGGCAGCTTCTTCCCCTCTACCATCAGATTTCTGAATGGACCCATCAACACTACCTCACTACTTTTTTATTTCTATTTTTGCACTACTTATTTTACTATTTTATTTATATATATATATATGTTAAAATGCAATACGTAAGAGACAAAATGTGAATTACCATAAGTATATATATTCACTGTAATTCACGTTTTTGTCTGCATTATGTATTGCAATGTACTGCCGCTGCAAAGACAACAAATTTCACGACACATGCTGGTGGGTGATACTAAACCCGACTCTGACTCTAATTCTAATTATTCTTTCTGGATATTTTGGGATTGCCCATTGGTAAACATTGCCTTTCACAGAATCTGATCCCAGTCTTTTGCTCTCTCTACAGACACATTGCAAGGAGATGGAGGTGTTCCTTCCAGGACTGTAACGGAAGAACTAAGCACAGAAGCAGCGATCTCAGAGAGTGAACTCTGGAAGAGATACAGTAGTGCCTGGGTGGGGAATATGGACGAACCGATGCCTTGTTATCAATCTGATGTTTGACTCTCCAGTATTACCTGAATGGATGGAAATTGAATTCACAGAGTTGGAAGCCACTTTATGGCCAAAGTGTTTAGGGCAGAACCAATGCACTGTTGATGGGGAGTGGGTAGTTGGTGGCAGGATGAATGCTCGCCAGTGCAGTCCCTCCCTCGCTCTGCTCTTTTAGGGCTAAAAGAAGAATTGATGGCTCTACACCCCTTCCCCGTTGGCTCTGAATTCTGGAGCTCCTTATCCAACAGCTTTATGGCAGAATCTTCACCAGAAGAACTGCACCACTTCAGGAAGGCAGGGCACCCCAGCTTCTCAAAGGAAATGAGGAATAGACAACAGTGCTGACTGCACCACGCGCTCTCTGAATCCCTGAAACTCACCTTTGAGAAACAGCCTGAAAACTCTTACAGAATTATGACAGGCTTTTTCCACTGAGATTGGGTGGGACTACAACCAGAGGTCATGGGTTAAGGGTGAAAGGAGGAAAAGTTGAAGGGCAACATGAGGGGAAACTTTTTCACTCAGATGGTGGTGAGAGCGTGGAATGAGCTGCCACCATGAGTGGTGCATGTCAGCTCGATTTCAACGTTTAAGAGAAGCTTATCGATGGTAGGGATACGGAGGGCAAGTCAATGGGAGTAGACAGTCTAAATTGTTCAGCATGGACTAGATGGGCTGAAGGACCTGTTTCTGTGCTGTACTCTTCTACAACTCTATGACCCTGGGTCCAGCACTATTGCAAAATAAACAATAGCCCCAATTCCTTCAAAGAAGTGACAAGCCACTTAAATGAGCCAAAGGAGGAACTTAATGGACCACTTACACTCTGACTGCAGAGACAGATTGTATGTTCCTTGTGGTGGAGTGGGTAACATCCATTTCAGATCAGAGTCCATAGCGATTGTAGCCCAAATTTCTGGCAAATCCCAACTGAATTCCAGCTCTATTTACTACATCCCTTAGTGTTGCTTGCTGCCCAGTAACAGAGTTCAGGATTGCAAGATGTACAGTTGATACCCTGATTCAAAAGGGTCCTCTGTTAATCCTCAAGAAGAAGATGTAAGCTGCCCCACTGCTTGACTGGCTCACGTGAGCTATTGGCAATAGATCATCATACTTGCATTAGTTGCTTAGTCGATCAGCCTCAATGAGACAATGCAATCTCATTGTCTTGAGCAATGACAATAAAGTCCTATTCTGCGCCACGGCATCGTAAAGGAGTTTCTCTGAGGGTGGAAGGAGGGATGGAAGCCTGAAAGATGGTAGTGAAATATATTACCCATTCAATAAATAGTCACCTCCAAGAGGACCACAACCTCGTCGTAGGGATTGGAGGCTTGTGTGCCTCAATGACCCAGAGAGCTCTGCTGGCTGCAGTCAGGGCTTGGTAGGGTCACCCATGCCAAATTGTCAAAGGGTAGAGGGCAGACTAAGAGTGGTCCAGCCCTCCAGCTCAGGGCTGACAACCCTGACTGATAAAACAAAACTCTTCTGGAAACAGCAATGAAGAATCCTTCAACATCTGAGTGCAATGATATTCCTGAGTCCCCGGGACCTGCGTGACTGCCAGTGAAGACAGAGAGGAAGCTAATGACATGATGAACAATACCAGAGATAAAGGACTCTCATTGCTGCTCTAAATGCCAGCGGTATAATGATCAGTGAGCAAAATTAATAGTGAGTCATCTGTAGGTGGCTCAGCGAAACTGAGACAGCTATCAGCGTGGACTCTGAGTACAATAGATTCAACAACAACATTGCATGATATTAATTCATTGTATGCAGACCAGATTGTTTTTAATGATACTGGACCGTTATATACAAGGAACAGTTGCTGCCAGCAGGTCAGGTTCTGATGGAATGCAGAGCTGCTGGATTGAAGACCAGTACAATCCCAGTTAAAAACTCGAAGTCCAAGTGCTCTCATATGATAAGTTGTGCTTCTCCCCGCCTCTCCCCAATATCAATTAAATAGCAGTGAAATAAATACCTCCCACCCTGATTATTCAACAATGCTCCACTCGTCTCTTAAATGTGGAACTGGTTGCTATTCTTAATCTTTGGTTTCACAAGCCTGTCCCCCTCATGCTCCCCTGCACGGTTGTGCAGTAATTGGGCTGGCGTGACAGCACGTAACCGCGTAAGCAGATGCATCGATACGAGCCGTCCGTGTTAACGCATTTGGCGTTTCTGCAGAGAACTTTGGGATCTTCAACTTCGTCACACTCGTTTATATCTGAAACCAAAGGAAATGTGTTAGCGGCTGTGTTCAGCTCATCATTCTCACTAACTTCACAACCCACTTAGTTCCCACTCCTCAACAAATAGCTTGTCACACTCATTCCCCACAGAGTCATACCCACGTGCACCCTCTCCCCTGCAGACCCATTTCTGGACTCCCCTCTGCACACTCATCCCCCCCCCCCACATCCCCCGTGCACCCCAGACACACACACACCTCTTGTAGCATCCACTCACAGCCAGCTCGCACACCGCTGGAGTACACTTGTGGGTGTGAGTTATCACACTCTGTGGACGTGCAGTCTTTCGATAAAATAAATCTCTGAGCTGGGTGTGTGAGAGGAGCCATTATCCTGGCCTGAAGCAGCTGTTGGGCCAACCTGCCTCACTGTGGCCTAAAGCCGAGCTTCCAAACCCCCAGCGCCTCCCTTCCCCCTGCACCAGCACCCCCGTCCAACTGCGTACCAATGCAAGTCATCTTGGTCATGTCGAGTCTGTAGCCGGCATCACAGTCACAGGTGAAGCCTTCAGGCACACGGATACACCTGCCATTCTCACAGCCGTTCAGAATTCCACATTCCTCCACCCGCAGGCTGTTGTATTGCTGGAACTGGGCTGGATCAAAGCGGCACAATGTCAGGTTCTGCGATTGCTGTGTATTTAATATTTCCGTTTTATTACGTCTTTGGACTGTGGGAGGGAACCGTCTCATCCTGGCAGGGTGAGGATAGTGCGAGGGCCGCGGTGGCTATGCACAGTTTGCGGTGTGTTACAGGTAGGTGTGGGTAAAATCCAAAGTTAATGTCACTAATGGAGTTAATGGAGGAAAGATGTTACTTGTACTCATTGAGAAACAATGCTGAATAGGTCCTTTCATCCCTTCGAACTGCACCTCCCAGCAACCCCTGGTTCAATGCCAGCCTAATCACAGGACAATTTACAATGACCAATTGACCTACCAGCCGGAGCACCTTTGGACTGTGGGAGGACACTGGAGCACCTGGAGGAAACCTACTTGGTCATGGAGAGGATATACAAACTCCTTACAGACAGCATTGGGAACTGAATCCAGGTTGCTGGTACTGTACTGTGTTGTATTAATCACTACTCTACCATGGTGCATAATCCTGTCTATAGACTGGTTGACCAAATGTTCTTGTTCATTCAAATTATCGATCATGGGTTATATGTACAAATACGTGAATTCCATACGTCATCACGCTACCATGTGATACCTGCGCACCTCGCTTAAAATAAGCACGAAGTTAGACGTACATTTTGGACTCCTGTGCCTTCATTTGAATTAATTTAATGTTTTGAAGTTACAAAACATTACAGGGATTATAACAGGCACAGGGCTCTGACAATAGAGAGGGGGGCAGAGGGATGAGGAGAGAGGGAGAGCAGAGGGGGACAGCAGGGAGAGAGGAAAAGGATGGAGGTGACAGCAGGAAGAATAAGGTGTCATGGGGTGGATGAGAGCATGCAGGGGATCTTTTTCGCCATTTCCGTCATACCCACCCTGTCACTTGTAAAAATGCCATTCCCTTCTCTCAGTTCCTCTGTCTCTGCTGCATCTGCTCTCAGGATGAGGCTTTTCATTCCAGAACTAAAGAGATGTCCTCCTTCTTCAAAGAAAGGGGCTTCCCTTCCTCCACACCAACACTGCCCTCAACTGCATCTTCCATTTCACGCATGTTCGCTCGCAACCCATCCACTCATCACTCCTCCAAGGATAGGGTTCCTCTTGTCCTCGCCTATCGTGTCCAACACATTGTTCTCCATAACTTCCGCCATCTCTGATGGGATCCCACCACCAAGCATATCTTTCCCTCCTCCCGAATTTCTGCTTTCCACAGGGATCATTCCCTAAGCGCCTCCCTTGTCCATTTGCCCCTCCCCACTGATCTCCCTCCCGGTACTTATCTTTGCAAGCAGGACAAGTGCCACACCTACCCTTACACCTCCTCCTTCACTACTATTCAGGGCACCAAACAGCCATTCCAGGTGAGGCGACACTTCACCTGTCAGTCCATTGGGGTCACCTACTGTATCCGGTGCTCCTGGTGTGGTTTCCTGTATATTGGTGAGACCCGACGAAGATTGGGAGTCTGCTTCACCAAGCACCTGTACTCCGTCTGTCAGAAAAAGCGGAATCTCCTGGTGGCCATCCATTTCAAATCTTCTTCCATTGCCATTCCGACATGTCTGTTCATCGCCTCCTCTACTGTTGTGATGAGGCCACACTCAGGTTGGAGGAACAACACTCCATACTCTGTCTGGGTAGCCTCCTTCCTGATAGCATGAACATCGATTTCTTGAACTTCCAATAGTTGCTTCCCACTTTCACTATTCCCTATGCTTGTTTCCCTCTCTCACCTCATCTTCTATCACCTATCACCTCCCTCTGACGCTCCTCCCCCTACCCTTTCTTCCACGGCCTTCAGCCTTCTCCTATCAGATTCTCCCTTCTCCAGCCCTTTATCCCTTTCACCAATTGACTTCCCAGCTCTTTCCTTCTCCCCTCCCCTTCTCCCAGTTTCACACATCACCGACTACCTTGTACTTCTTCTACCCCTCCTCCACTTTCTTACTCTCACTTCTCATTTCCTTTTTTCAGTCCTGATGAAGACTCTTGGCCCAAAACATCAACTGTTAACACTTTTTCATAGTTGCTACTTGGTCTGCTGAGTTCCTCCAGCATTTTGTATGTCACTCTGCCTTAAATATACCCAATAACTTGGCCTCTGCAGCCGACTGTGGCAACAAATTCCACAGGTTCAGCACTCTCTGGCTAAAGAAGTTCCTCCTCATCTCCATTCTAAAAGGACACCCCTCTATTCCGTGTCCTCTGGTCTGAAATCACCCCCCCCCCCACCATCTATAGGAAACATCCTCCACACATCCACTTTACTGAGGCCTTTCGACATTCGATATGTTTCAAAGAGATTCTCCCCCATTCTTCGAAATTCCAGTGAGTAGAGGCCCAGAACCATCAAACGTTCCTCAGGTGATAAGCTTTTCATTTCCGGAATCATTCTCGTGAATCCTCTCCACTGTCCACACACTTTTTCTTAGCTAAAGGGCTCAAAACTGTTCACAATACTCCAAGTGAGTCTTCACCAGCACTTTATAAAGTCTCAACATTACATCCTTGCATTTATATTCTAGTCCTCTGGAAAAGGAGAGCACAGAAGCACGCCTTTTGGCTCATCTAACCCATGTCGAACCATTTAAGCCACCTACTCCATTGCCCTCTATACCCTTACCATCCACGTACATAGCGAAACATCTTAAATGCTGAAATCGAGCTTGCATGCATCACTGTGCCGGTAGATCATTCCAAACTCTCACCACCTTCTGAGCAGAGAAACTTCCCTCATGTTCCCCTTCACCGTTTCACCTTTTACCCTTAACCCATGACCACTAGTTGTAGTCTCACTCAACCGTAGTGGAAGAAGCCTGCTTATATTTACCCCATCTATACCCCTTGGAACTTAGTATACCTCTGTTAATCTTCTACATTCCAAGGAATAAAGTCCTAACCTATTCAATCTTCCCTTATAACTCAGGTCCTCCAGACCCGGCAACATCCTTATAAATTTACTCTGTACTCTTTCAACCTTATTTTCATCTTCTCTATAGGTAGGTGACCAAAACTGCACACCAAATTAGGCCTCACCAATGCCTTATATGGCTTCAACATATCATCCCATCTCCTGTACCCGATACTTTGGTTTATGAAGGCCAATGTATCAAAAGCTTTCTTTACAACCCTATCTACCTGTGACACCACTTTCAATGAATTATGGACCAGATCCCTGTGTTCTACCACACTCCTCAGTGCCCTACCATTCACTGTGTAACACCTACCCTGGTTGGTACTACTGAAATGCAACACCTCACACTCGTCCACATTAAATTCCATCTGCCATTCTTCAGCCCATATTTCCAGCTGGATAAGATTCCACTGCAAGCTATGATCGTCTTCCTCGTTGTCCACTACACCCCCAATCTTAGTGTCATCTGTAAATTTGCTGATCCAGTTAACCATATTATCATCCCGATCGTTGATGTAGATGACAAACAACAAAGGTCCCAACACCGATCCCTGCACCACACCACCAGTCACAGGCCTCCAGTCAGAGGCAACGATCTACTATTACTCTCTGGCTTCTACCAAAAAGTCAATGCCTAATCCAATTTACTACCTCATCTTGAATACCAAGCGACTGAACCTTCTTGAGCACCCTCCCATGTGGGAACTTTGATATTGGTATAACCTCTTCTAGAAAAGAGAATATGGGGATGACACGGAGTGGATGAGAGGGGAGCGAGAGGGATGGAGAGGACGAGAGAGGGACAGGGTCTGCAGTGACACGATTTCCCTCACTCTCATCTTCCCCATTGCTACTGGTGAAATGTTTGTGCGTGGGAGGGAGAGAGACCAGGTCTGCAGTGACATGATAATACTCACTGTGATATTGCCCATTGTTACTGATGAGGTGAGGGTGGAGGGAGGAGAGGGAAAGGGCTGGGAGTGGAGGGAGGAGAGGGAAAGGGGTGGGAGTGGAGGGGGGAGAGAGGGAGGGAGAGAGACCAGGTCCGCAGTGACATGATAATACTCACTGTGATATTGCCCATTGTTACTGATGAGGTGAGGGTGGAGAGAGGAGAGGGAAAGGGCTGGGAGTGGAGGGAGGAGAGGGAAAGGGGTGGGAGTGGAGGGGGGAGAGAGGGAGGGAGAGAGACTAGGTCCGCAGTGACATGATAATACTTACTGTGATATTGCCCATTGTTACTGATGAGGTGAGGGTGGAGGGAGGAGAGGTAAAGGGTTGGGAGTGGAGGGAGGAGAGGGAAAGGGGTGGGAGTGGAGGGGGGAGAGAGGGAGGGAGGGAGAGAGACCAGGTCCGCAGTGACATGATAATACTCACTGTGATATTGCCCATTGTTACTGATGAGGTGAGGGTGGGGGTCTGGTGCAGCGTCTGGCTGACGATTCTGCTGCTCGGGCAAGCTGACCCGGGTGCTCCTGGTGCTGAAGCCTCGGCCGGTGTGCCTGGCTCGAGGCCGGTAGCGGGATCGAGAGGGCGAGCTCTGCTCACTGTGGCCTGGCCCCGAGCGCTGTCGGCGAGACTCGTAGAGCGTACGGCCATCCAGAGGGTCTGCAGCTGGGAACGGCTCGAACTCCGGGGGACTGGCCCCTCGTCCATCACTGAGGGGAGATGGGCCAGCATCGTACTCTTGGGGATCGTAGGTCCGGAAGGTATCTGGAGGGAACTCGGGTTCAAACTGCGGACCATAGTTTTCATATTCCAACCCGTAAGGGTAACTATCGTCTTCCTCAGTGGGTGAACTCAGGTAGCTGCACAATGCATTGTGATACTCTGCAGGAAAAAAGAGGGCTTCAATATCAAGTATTCCTCATTCTTCACTTCACCTCTCCCTTCTACCCCTTTGGCCTCAAAAAAAATTATCCTTTGGCCACTGACCATCTCCCACAGGCACTGGACTGTCACTGGTGGAGAGGGCAGAGACCCAGATACAGTGCCCACCTCTGGTGCTGTTGTGTGGAGTTTGCATGCTCCCGTCTTCTCCCACGTCCCAAAGGCATGCTGTAAATCATCCCTAATGTGTTGGCGAGTGGTGGAATTGGCAATGCGTCGGTTGATGGGACTTACTACTGCCTGTTACACGCTGGTGTTTAGGGCAGCAATGAAGTTCCTCCAACTCTGGTGATGTTCAGGGCTTCCTTCGTCATGTCAGTAGCTTCCTGTTGGTTTGCTCTACTGTCAGTCATACAAGTCCTGGGTGGAGACTCAGGAATATTGTCATATTCAGATGTATGATTCTTCATTGCTCTTTCTGTAACAGTTTTGTTTGACCAGACGGGGTTGTTAGACCTGAGCTGAACCCCCGAACCTAGAGGACCGGTGGACCACTCTTAGTCTGGCCTCTACCTGTTTGGCATGGGTGACTCTATCAAAAGCCAAAGCATAAAGCCCTGACCCCAGCCAACATCACTCTCCAGGTCATTGAGGCACGCAAGCCTCCAAACCTATGACAAGGTTTTGTGGTCCTCTTGGATGAGTGCATGGGACCATTGGGAGAATGTGATATTTCCATAGGATGAGTATAAATGCATCAAAGAACCATCGAGTCTTGGAGGTGTGCAGCACAGAAACAGGTCCTTCTGCCCATCTCCTCCATGCTAACTGTGATACCAGTCTGTACGAATTCCATTCACTCGCAATAGGCCTGTACGTTTATTACCAAAGAACGTATGCAGTATAGAACCTGAGATTCATCTTCCCCTCAGGCAGCCACGGAACAAAGAAAACCATGGAACCTACTCAAAGAGAAAATATCAAATCCCGAATGTGCAAAAAAAACCAACTCGCAAATGGTGAGAAAAAACGTGAGCAAGGAACACAGAATTCAGAAGCCTCAGTAACAAAGCCTGCAAGGAACACAGAATTCAAAAGCCTCAGTAACAAAGCCTGCAAGGAACACAGAATTCAGAAGCCTCAGTAACAAAGCCTGCAAGGAACACAGAATTCAGAAGCCTCAGTAATAAAGCCTGCAAGGAACACAGAATTCAAAAGCCTCAGTAACAAAGCCTGCAAGGAACACAGAATTCAGAAGCCTCAGTAACAAAGCCTGCAAGGAACACAGAATTCAGAAGCCTCAGTAACAAAGCCTGCAAGGAACACAGAATTCAGAAGCCTCAGTAACAAAGCCTGCAAGGAACACAGAATTCAGAAGCCTCAGTAACAAAGCCTGCAAGGAACACAGAATTCAGAAGCCTCAGTAACAAAGCCTGCAAGGAACACAGAATTCAGAAGCCTCAGTAACAAAGCCTGCAAGGAACACAGAATTCAAAAGCCTCAGTAACAAAGCCTGCAAGGAACACAGAATTCAAAAGCCTCAGTAACAAAGCCTGCAAGGAACACAGAATTCAAAAGCCTCAGTAACAAAGCCTGCAAGGAACACAGAATTCAAAAGTCTCAGTAACAAAGCCTGCAAGGAACACAGAATTCAAAAGCCTCAGTAACAAAGCCTGCAAGGAACACAGAATTCAAAAGCCTCAGTAACAAAGCCTTTGAAAGATTCCAGGTATACTCAGTTCAGTTCAATCGAGCACCAAGTCTCTCGCTATCCATAGGCTACAGCGCTAGGTCACTCTGATCAAACTCCCACAAAACAGAAACAAAAAAAGGAGTGACCAGAAACCAGAAACACATCATAACATGAACTACAGAGTCCAATCCACAAAATGTGTCAATTAAACCTTGCCCAAGACCCATGGAGTCCGGCACCATCCAGCGAGAAGGGGGAGGGAGAACATTTGTACATAGGCACCTTCCTCCCTGAGCAGCGAGTGAGGAGAGAGAGACCGGTCAAGTGCTTCCTCCGGGAGCAGCGAGTGAGAAGAGAGAGACCGGTCAAGTGCAGCCACCTTCCTCCGAGAGCAGCGAGTGAGAAGGAGAGAGAGACCGGTCAAGTGCTTCCTCCGGGAGCCGCGAGTGAGGAGAGAGAGACTGGTCAAGTGCTTCCTCCGGGAGCAGCGAGTGAGGAGAGAGAGACCGGTCAAGCGCTTCCTCCGGGAGCCGCAAGTGAGGAGAGAGAGACCGGTCAAGTGCTTCCTCCGGGAGCCGCGAGTGAGGAGAGAGAGACTGGTCAAGTGCAGCCACCTTCCTCCGGGAGCAGTGAGTGAGAAGGAGAGAGAGACCGGTCAAGTGCTTCCTCCGGGAGCAGTGAGTGAGAAGGAGAGAGAGACCGGTCAAGCGCTTCCTCCGGGAGCAGCGAGTGAGGAGAGAGAGACCGGTCAAGTGCTTCCTCCGGGAGCCGCGAGAGAGAGACTGGTCAAGTGCTTCCTCCGGGAGCCGCGAGTGAGAAGGAGAGAGAGACTGGTTACATGCAGGTAGACGGCACAGAACATCCGCCCCTCTTCCGTTCTCATCCTCGTTGATTTCAATCTTCCTCAATGCTTTAGTCGGTGAGGTCAGCGAGAATGGAGCCGATCATGGGCTTGCGTCCCATCTCCGGGCTTCATGGCTTCCAGGCCGCACAAAACCTCACTGAACTCTGTAGGAGACAGCAAGGCACCAGTTTGCTCAATCGGCCCAAAGATGCACTAGCAAAATGTAGATCACCGGCTCCAACAGCAGGAGAAGGGAAAGAAAAGGAGGGCGGAAATGAAGTGAAATCAGTAGTTTTGTGAACCAAGTTTGTCACCCTTTGTCACATTGTTTGCTAGTGCCAGCTTCTTCCTATTCAAGTATCTGTATTTTATTTGTCTTTACAACCTCCACTGGCAGCTCATCTATGTACCACCATCCTCTACGTTGAAAGCTTACCGTCAGGCTTATCCCTTCTCAACTTGCTAACGCCCCCTAATCAGTCTCGCCTTTCTAAGTGAGTAGATCTCCTGACCTTTGATATTCCTCCAATTAATTCCTCAGCTTTGATGTAAGACTCACTGCCTGTAAGAGAACAACATTCAGTCTTCTGTTACGTTTCCCAAAGCCGATGTAGCTGCAAAAATCCCCAGCACAGCCAAAGCAATCTCCGCTCTCGCTTTCTGAAATAGATTTAGTCAGGGCCTAGGGATCCATCTACCTGAACAGTGACAATATCTTTAACATTTCCTACTCCCTTTACACAAACACATTTCAGAGAACACAGGACTACAAATGTTTTCTAAAGTATTGCTTCCTGTGGATATGGTAGTGTTGGAGTCAGTTTAGTGGTTGGTCAGGAACTGGAGATGGGTGGAAGTGAGAGGGTGACGTTACCTGTACTTCTGACGACGGAGGTGAGAGGGTGACGTTACCTGTATTTCTGGTTGGGCACAGGGCACAGTCCATTCCCCATGCCTCACCATACTGACAGCAGCATTCCGTGTAGGTTGTAAGTCGCTCCAGAAAAGGCCTTTTACACAGGTAATTGCGGCCTACCTCCTGCCAACAGAGAGCCATGTGGACATCTGTGAGGGGAGAGGAGTAGAGAGAGTGAGATGAGGGAAGGAAGAGGGGAGATGAGGGAAGGGAAGAGTGTTACAGGAGGAGGGAAGGAGAGTAGGACGAGAGGCGAGATGGTGGAAATGCAGAGTTAAAAAGTGACAAAACCATGTTTGTTATCCACCTGTGACACCAGCTCATAGGCCTTAGCCCAGGATCAGACACCACCAGACGCTAAGGTGAATTCAAGGAACTCGGAACTTCATCCATAACCTGACTGAATCACTTTGCAACAGGAAATGTGCCATGCAGTCTGTCAGATCGAATCTTACAAATGAATGCCATGGGAGGAGATTTTCCAGTCATTCTGAGATTACGGCACCAAAAAATTAACATAATTTCCCAAATATCTGTTTGTGGGCTTTCAACCTACAGCATTGCAAAAATTCATTCTGGTACCTTTAGGGGATCTCTGTCTCCAGGATTGAAAGGCTGGGATAGGGCCTGGACCAGGGCTGGGATAGGGCCTGGACCAGGGCCACATTCTGGGCTGATCAAGGGGCAGGATGGGAACCATACAAGAGCTGGTTCGAGGACTGAGCAAGGGCTGCTATGGGGACTGGACTAGGGTCGGGATGGGGACTGGACGAGAGAATTCCACTTGCCCTGGACAATGCTCTGCCACATACCAAACTGCTCGGTATCGTTGGAGGTGCATCTGCGAAGAGTGACATCAAGGATGAGGGGAGGCTGACACGAACAGTAATAGGAGCCCACTGTGTTCACACAATCTCCGTTGTCACAAACATCTGCGTCCTCACACTCGTCGTTATCTGACAAGACAGAACAGATTAACTTTAAAGCCAATAATCCTGAATTCTGACCCCAGCGTGGGTGAGTAAGTGGAGCTGTCGAGTCTGTGCCCAAACCACCTATGAATAGGCCATTCGGCCCTGGGGCCCTGCTTTTACCATCTTGACTAATTCTCAGCTTGAACGTCATTTTCCCGCCCAATACCCATACTTCTAGATTGTCTTGGTGTCTAAAGTTTCGGTTCATCCGAGCTTTGAGTATGCACAAGAACCGAGCATGTACTGCCTCTGGGACAGCAACCTGACAGAAGGGAAAAACCTACTGGGTGACAATAAGTTCCCTACAGTTCCGTGGACAAAAAAATCATTCTGAATTTGTGGCACACTAATTCTGGCCTAGGCGAACATATCTCCATCCCTCATTCTGAATTTGTGACACTCGAATTCTGGACTGGTGAACATCCCTCCAACCCTCTCAGTATTTCATGAATGAATTTCTCATTCTCTGAAATTCAACAAAATAAAATACTTCAATTTCTCCTCAAAGGGTATCCCCATCATTTTAGGAGATGTTTGATGCAATATCAAATCACTCACCAGCTCCATTCAAGTGCATTGCAGCCTGATATGGAAAGACCAATATCCAAGAATGGAAAAGCCTACAAGAAGTAGTGGATACGGACCAGTCCATCGCAGGTAATGCCCTTCCTGCCATTGAGCGCACCTACAAGGATCTGCCCCCTAGAAAGCAGCATCCATCATCCAGGACCCCCACCATTCAGGTCATGAACTTGAGTCAGATTCACTGTGTAGATCCTTGTGTCAGTTTGTCTTCCCCAGTTTCACCACATCTCTCACCACTTCTTATTCCTCTTCATCTCAGCCCATCTCTCCATCCATCTGCCGTTTTTGCCTCCATATTTCCAGTCTTTCCCCAGTTTCAAAATGTCAGCCTCATCTCTAACTCCATTCCTCCATCCCTTTCTCTTTATCTTCTGTGTCTTGCTGTGGCCCGTACTTCAGTCAAACACCATTCGGAATGTTTGACATTTTTCCTTCCAGCTCCCCCTCCCACCCATTCCCTATGTCCACCGACACTCACCAATGCACTCGAGGAGGGTGGAGTGATAATAGTATCCGAATGGACAATAACAGGAGTATCCTGGAATCGTGTTGACGCACACGCCATTCTTGCAGACTTCCAACCCAAACAGCGTACACTCATCGGCATCTGTGACCCAGAGAATCAAATTAAGCTCTTATCCAAAGATATAAGGTTTGGATAATTTAAGCACTGGGCCAGATTGAAAACGACAGGGTGTTGGTGCTGTTACGCGAGGTTTATTCGTCTCTGTGCTGAACTGAGGCTGTGGCCTGAAACTCACGGGCTTCTGATCAGCTGCAGTAATGACTGGCTTTGTGGCTATTAACTCAATTTCGTGAACTTCAGTTTAATGCTTATTTTTATTGTTTGCATTATTTGTTTTTTTTTTCTTTGCACATTGAGTGTTTGACGGTCTTCTTTTGCTTTAATGGGTTCTTTGATTTCTTTGATTTGTGGCTGCCTGCTAGAAGACGGATGTCGAGGTTGTATAATGTATACGTAGTTTGATAATCAATGTACTTTGAACTTTGAAGAACCTGAGTTACTGTTCAGCCAGGGGAAGGAACATTTCCTTGTGTACTGTACTGAGTAATAGTTTATTCAGGGAAAGGGCCAAAGTTACTATTTAGCTAGGGTAAGGACCATTCCTTGGTGTCCTGTACTGAGTAATAGGTTAATAGGGACTTCTGCTAACATGGTGGTACATCTGGATGCAGCAGCCTCTCGGGGGCCAACCTAAGGTTTTTTTCCTTGTTAAGTGTGTTTTTTATGATTGCAAGACAATACTGGACTCCAAGAACTGGGTACTAAAGGCCCATGCCATCAGTGAGCTGTTCGTTGATCTGAGTAGCTGGCTGCGGTATCAAAGGAGCTGGCCGGCATGTTGGAGGAGCCAGAATGGGTTTGGAGGGGCTCTATTGGAGACAATGGAGCTGGTGCACAAAGGCGGCATGCAGTGTAGACACAGTTGAATGTCCTGGATGTAGCTCTTGTGGCCGCAAGACCCTGTTGGACATTGTTAATGTAAGATACTGCAGGCCTGTTTGGTGAAATGACGGATGATGTGGGAGCTGCGTAGACTCAGTTGTAGTGAGGACTAGGCCTCAAGCTGGAGGCTTGCACACTGCTGCAGTCTGGGAGAGGAGACGCCAGAGGTGGTGCAGCGTGGCGTCTACGCTCGGCTAGGGATAGTCTCTCCTGTCAGTGTGGCCCTCCAGTGTTCGATTGGTGCAATGACAGGCTGGACTGCCAGGAACTGTACCATCGATTTGTGGGACATGTCACTCAGAGTCTTGGGCTATATAAGTGTGTTTTTTTTTGCATGACTATGGTGTTTTTTTTTGCTTGCTTATTTGAATGTGCTGTGTATGTTTTGCACCTTATATGGTTAAATGATAATTAAACTTGATTTGATTTTATTCGGGTAAAGAGTCAGAGTTACTGTTCAGCCTGGGTAAGGAACTTTGTTTGTGTACTGTACTGAGTATTAGTTTATTCAGGGAAAAAGTTTCCCCCTGTGAACATACACACCACACTTCGGACTTTGGTGATTATGGACTAGCAGATTTCTGTACAGTTATATAATTAATACTACAACACACTTACAACTTACTTAATTAAACATATCTTGCAGTATTGTTCCTGTGAATCGAATGATTTGAAATGGAGTTCATGAAGCAAACCCCTGATGGATTAAAAGCCAAATGTGAGAACCAGGGCCCCAGTGGTGGGTGGGGAAGGTGACAATCACCACCTGGTGAGCTCGATGCTGAGCCATTTTGGAGTAGTTTTATTGCAGATTTTGCTATCTCTCTTCTTAAAGCATTTCCAATCCCTGGAGATGAGTGTGGTGTTGTCATCACCAAGTGTAGACAATGAGAGGGAGGCCTGGGCTCTCTCTGTGGATGTGTCTGGAGGGTGAAATCAAAGTTGCTCTCATCGATATTTCAATCGATGCAAAAGTGCATCTCACACTGACCGTGGGCACAGCACCACTGAGCAGGCAGCAAGAGCAGGGACTACACTGAGTGATGGATGAGAAACTAATGCAGGGGATGAAAGTCAGAGCAGTTCAGCTTCCAAGAAGTTCAAAAAGATCCTTACATACTCTCTAAGACCCTCAGTCTCCAAGACCACTGGCAGTTTACTCACCTGTGTAACTCCTTTCACGTGTTGGGTGTAGAAGGGAAATAAACCCTCGCCCTTGAGGGCACAGAGACCGATATTCATCTGGAACAGAATCAATTCACAGATAAAGTTAATTAATTCAGGCCCCTGCATTCAAACGGCCTCTCTCTCCCTCCATGCCGTTGCAGTCCTGGGTCTTAGGCAAGGTTTAGTCAATGTGGTTTAAAGATTGGACACTGTGGGTCACTTTATGTTGTGATCTGCTTTCTGATCCCTCCTTTTTATTGTTGCTGTTTTGTGCGATTTTGATTGAGGCGGTCTGCAGATAACAACACTGCTGGACTGAACTAGAACTGAGCTGAGCTGAATATGCCTGGACTCTTTCAATTTTGTGTTTTTTTCCATCGATGAAGGGTCTTGACCCAAAACATCGACTGTTCACTCTTTTCCATTGATGCTACCTGGCCTGCTGAGTTCCTCCAGGATTTTGTGTGTCTCCATAACTGAAATATTCCCACAACCAATTATCTCACTTTAAGGACTCTTTATCTCAGTATTTCATGTTCTTGTCATTTATTGCCATTTATTTATATTTGTATTTGCACGTTTTGTGTCTTCCATTGATCCTGTTATAGTTACTATTCTGTAGATTGCTGAAAATGAAACTCAGGTTTGTATTATGATGACATACATGTACTTTGATAATAAAATTTACTTTGAACTTTGAATTTAGTTCCCTGATGTAGGAATCGGTGACAAGGCCAGATTTATTGCCTACCCCTACTTTCCTTAAAAGTTTGGGATGATTGACTGTCTTCAAAAGCTGGAGTCCTGCTGAAGGTAATCTCATGGTGGTTGTTGAGGAGAGGACCCTAGACATACACAACAGTCTCTAGAGTTTACAGAGAACGGTGTGAGAAGCAGAAAAAAAAATCCAGTGAGTGGCAGTTCTGTGGGTAAAAAACCCCTGGTTCATGAGAGAGGTCAGAGTGGCCACACTGGTTCAAGCTGACAGGAAGCTGAAAGTAACTAAAATAACCACGCGTTACAACAGTGGTGTGCGGAAGGGCATCTCTGAATGCACAACATGTCAAACTCTGAAGTGGATGGGCTACAGCAGCAGACTTGGTGCCTCAAAGAAGTGGCCTCCATCATTAGGGACCTTCACCATCTGGAGCATGGCTTCTCAATAATACATTCAACGAGGAGGTACAGCTCCTTCCTCTCCATCGTCCAATTTCTGAATGGACCATGAACCCATGAACACTACCTCACTATTCCTCCTTAGTACTATTTATTTATTAATTTTGGGTGGCGGGGTGGGGATGTGTCTCTACCAAAGGAGCTATAAGGCACTCCTTCCCTCCGCTAAGCCCCCCCCCCCCGATCAGGGTCACGTGGAGCCACTGGAGCAGGTGGCGGATGGTCGTATGAGCAGCTGGTACATATCTCAAGTCCTGTTTATGCGAACACTGACACCAGGCAGACAATCTCTGAAGAGATTGGGTCACCAGTCTTGTAAAGACACTGCCCAGGAGAAGGTAATGGCAAACTGGTTCTGTAGAAGAATTTGCCAAGAACAATCATGTTCATGGAAAGACTATGATTGCCTATGTCCTACGACATGGCACACTATGATGATGATGATGATGATTTATTTATTTATCCTCGCAGCTTATAGTATTTTTTAAGTCTTGCACTATTCCGCGGTAATAAAATAACGACTTTCCTGACATATGTCTATGATAATAAAGCTGACTCTGATTCGGAGAGAGTTGTTTCCTGGGCTGAAGGCCCATAACAAGTTGTGTGCCTCAGGGCTGGTATTAGGTCCTCTTGTTTGCAATCTATGTCAATGATTTGGATAAGAATGTGCAAGGTGTGGTGTGTAAGTCTGCAAATAAGATCAGAATCAGGTTTAATATCACCAGCATTTGACATGAAATTTGTTGTTATGTGGCAGCAGAACAATGCAATACATAATAATTGAGAAAAACTGTGAATTACGGTGAGTGTATGTACTTAGATCTTTGAAACTGGAGCACCCGGAGGAAATCCACACGGTCATGGAGAGAACGTACAGACTCCTTACAGGCAGTGATGGGAAGAGAACCTGGCTCGCTGATACTGTAAAGTATTGTGCTAACCATTACACTACCATACCACATATATTAAACTGAATAAGTAGTGCAAAAGAAGTAGTGATGTAGTGTTCATGAGTTCGATGCCCATTCAGAAATCTGATAGTGGGTGGGTGAGGAAGAAGCTGTTCCGTAATCATTGAGTGTGTGCCTTTAGTAAATAGTTCCCCGTTTATTGCTGAGGATCTCTGTTGCTTTGGTCAATACATCTACCGGGTATGGCACGGAGATCAGCACAGAGAAAACCAAGCCTTTGAGCAACAGTGAACAGCCAATGACGACAAAAATCACAGTCAGTGGACAAGGACTACAGACTGTCAAATGGTTCAAGTATCTTGACGCCATCATCAACCAGGAAGAATCAAAGCCTGAAGTCCTTGCAAGGACAGCCCGAAAAACAGCAATGCTGGCTGAACTAAAACCAATCTGGAGAGGCAATAACATCGCTCTCAGATCCAAGCTGAAACTCCTACATGCACTTGTGCTCTCCATCTTCTTGAATGCATGTGAATCATGGACTTTGACAGCAGAACTGCAAAAGAAGATCCAGGCAATAGAAATGAGATGCTTCAGAGGCTCCTTTGGCATCTCCTATACAGACCATGTCTCAAACGACGAAGTATGAAGGACCATCACCCAGCACATGAGACACTACAAAGATCTACTGTCCACAGTAAAGAAGAGGAAGCTGAGATGGTATGGCCACATAACAAGTTCAAGTGGACCCTGCCGGCACTGTAAAGCCTTGTGCTAACTACGCTAGCTACCTCAAGATGGACCTGAGGAGCAACTTTGTTTATACAAAGGGAGGTATAACGTGTAGAATGAGCCGACCGAGCAAGTGTTTTGAGGAAGATACAAAATACACTTTTGAAGGACAGCTGAACGGGTACATGGATGGTAAAGGCTTCGAAGGTTATGGGCCAAACATTGGCGGATTGGGACAAGCTTGGTTAGCATAGACTAGATAGGCCGAATGGCCTTTTTCCGAGCTGTATTAGTCTATGACTGTAAGGCTGTAAGGTTTTTGCTTCATTACACTTGGACTTCTTCCCTCAAATCATTATTGAATACTCTGACAACTGGACTGGGGCTGCTTTGTGAACTTGTATGGAAATCACAAATTTCACACATATTGCTGCCAATCTTTACCCTGCTCTGACTTTCAAATATCTCCTCTTCTTCCTTCTTCTCCCAGACAAAACAAGGATAATCTCTGGTGCTCACACTCCAGCCTGTCAGCACCCATATACAACGGCCACGTTTGCCACCAGACTATCTTCCCCTTCCCCCCTTTTCCACGGTCTTCAAATCTCCAAGCACCTTTTCCATTTCCATGGCCCACATTCTTTCTCATGGCGTTTTCCTACATGTTTGCAGAGATGTAACACCACTCTTCTCCCTCAACCGTTCACACTATTCAGCGACTCAAACAGTCCTACCAAGTGAGTTGTCATTTCCTTTAGATATCTTCCAAATTAGTGCATTGTCATATCCTCTACACTGGAGAAGTTAAACATAGATGGTCCGGTGGTTTTGGAAAACACCTGTATTCAGTATGCAGGATTTCAGTTTAATCTTCATTGTAACTTCTGTTGTTTGCCCTTTCTAGTTTTTCCCTTCATTTGTACCTGCTGGAACTCAATGTAGCTGTGTACTTGCAAATTTCTACAGGAGGAGAATATTCTAACTGGCTGCATCACTGATTGGTATGTCGGGGGGTGGGGGCATGGCTCAGGATCAAAATAAGCTGCAGAGAGTTGTAAATTTAATCAGCTCCAACATGGGCACTAGCCGCCAGGTATCCAGGGCATCTTCAATGAGCAATGCCTTAAAAAAGGCAGTGTCCATCATTAAGGACCACCAATCATCCAGGACATGTCCTCTTCTCATTGTTGCCATCAGGAAGGAGGTACAGAAGCCTGAAGACATACAATCTATGATTCAGGAGCAGCTTTTTCCCCTCTGCCATCAGATTTCTGAATGGATATTGAACCCATGAACACTACCTCACTACTTTAAAAAATTGTGCTACTTATTTAATTGAATGATTTAATATACATATACTTATATAGAACATAGAAATCTACAACACATTACAGGCCCTGTGGCACACAATGTTGTACCGACCATGCAAACTACTCTAGAAACTGCATAGAGTTTCCCTAGCGCATAGCCCTCTATTTTTCTAAGCTCCATGTACCTATCTAAGAGGATCTTAAAAGACCCTATTGTATCCACTTCCACCACCGCTGCCGGCACTGCATTCCACGCACCCACCACCCTCTGTGTGAAACACTTACCACTGACATCCCCTCGGTACCTATTTCCAAGCACCTTAAAACTATGCCCCCTCGTGCTAGCCATTTCAGCCCTGGGAAAAAGGCTCTGGCTATCCACATGATCAATGCCCCTCTATCAGGTCACCTCTCATCCTCCATCGCTCCAAGGAGAAAAGGCCAATTTCACTCGACCTATTCTCATAAGGTACACCGTCCAATCCAGGCAACATCCTTGTGACTCTCCTCTGCACTCTCTCTATAATATCCACATCCTTCCTGTAGTGAGGTGACCAGAACTGAACACAGTACTCCAAGTGGGGACTGACCAAGATCTTGTATAGCTGTAAGATTACCTCACGGCTCTTGAACTCAATCCCACGGTTGATGAATGCAAACACACCATATGCCTTCTTACCAACACTGTCAACCTGCGCAGCAGCTTTGAGTGTCCTATGGACACGAACCCCAAGATCTCTTAGATCCTCCACACTGCATTTGACCTACCAAATTGAATCACTTCACACTCGTCTGGGTTGAAGTCCATCTGCCACTTCTCAGCCCAGTTCTGCATTCTCTCGAGGTCCCGCTGTAACCTTTGACAACCCTCCAGACTATCCACAACACCCCTAACCTTTGTGTCATCACCAAACCTACTCACCCACCCTTCTACTTCTTCATCCAGGTCACTTATAAAAATCACAAAGAGGAGGGGTCCTAGAACAGATCCCTGTGGAACACCACTGGTCACCGACCTCCATGCAGAATATGAACCACCTACAACTACCCTTTGCAAGCCAATTCTGGATCCACAAAGCAAAGTCTCCTTGGATCCCATGCCTCCTTACTTTTTGAAGGAGCCTTGTATGGGGAACCTTATCAAATGCCTTACTGAAATCCATATACACTACGTCCACTGCTCTACCTTCATCAATATGTTTTGTTACATCCTCGAAGAATTCAATCAGGCTCATAAGGCACAACCTGCCCTTGACAAAGCCATGTTGACTATCCCTAATCAGATTATGTCTCTTGCTGCAATTCAGTTTTTTTCTCTATTATTATGTATTACATTGTACAGCTACAAATTTCACAACATATGCCGGTGATATTAAACCTGATTCAGATCCTGATTCAGTTCTATCATATCAATTTCATGTTCCACTCCTGATTTCTAAAATGATCTGCAGTCAATGCCTTCTGCCATTTCTAAAACCCTTCCTTTGATTTAATATTACCTTGAATTTCTCCTGTAGCTATGGGTGTTTGTGCTTGAAAACTATTTACCATTTGCTAAAACATGAGAAAATCTGCGGATGTTAGAAATGTCTCGGCCCGAAATGTTGACAGCACTCTTTTCCATAGATGCTGCCTGGCCTGCTGAGTTCCTCCAGCATTTTGTGTGTGTGTTGTTTACTATTTGCAAACACACCTGTGTATGCACTGCTGGTAACTGTCTAGAGCATTTTGTTACGTCCCAAATGTACTGACTTCTTTCTGCAAGTCTCTTTATTATAACCAGGCACTGCTACTAAACAAATTGTTTTAATGATCCATTTTCCTTCCTGAGAATCTCTTCTTCCTCTTCCTAATAAAATAGCCAAGGGAGCTGTGGTCATTTCTCACTTTGTGACACTTATATTAGTGAAGAACAACCTTCCCCAGACCGGGTGATGGACAGATTGTCAAACCCCTTCCCATACAACTTACTGCATCTCACTTCCTCCACCCCCTCTCCTCACAACTCCAAATGCAGGACAACGCACACAAGCTCAGCAGGTCAGGCTGTACCTAAGGATATGAACAGACAGTCAAAACGCTCTGGGACTGCAGCGGGGGGGGGGTGCGGGGGTTGGTGTGTAGATGCCAGAATAAAAAGGTGGGGGAGGAGAAGGAGGCAAGCAAGAAGGTGATTGACGAAGCCCGGTGGGTGGGAAAAGTCAAGAGCTGGAGAAGGAGAATCTGATAGGAAACTGGACAATAGGAGGAAAGCAAAGAGGAGGACACCCAGGGGAAGATGATAGACAGATGAGAAGAGGTAAAAAGTCAGAATGAGGTGGGAAAATTTGTCTTCCAGGAGGAGAAATCAATGTTCGTCCATCAGGTTGGAGGCTACACAGACAGAATATAAGGTGTTGCTCCTCCATGCTGAGGGTGGCTTCATCTTGGGACAAGAGGCGGCCATGGACTGCCATGTCCAACTCCATAAACCGGTTTATGCTGGAGACCTGTACTGAGTGTAACGGGCTCTTACCGGAGTCATACACAGGACACTGGTAGATTCTGCAGTCTTTGCCCCATCCCTCACCGACGGTACAGCAGCACTCTTGCCGTGTCACATTGCTTGCCAGGATATTCTGGCACAGCTGCACGTCATTCAGGTTGTAGTAGCATTCATTCTCCTCCCTTGCAGGCGTCGCTGGAAGAAAGAAGATTGGTAAGCAATGGTGGCTCAGCCATCATCTTCATGGATCACAGACACTGGACATCTGTTTATTGACAGAAATCACAAGACAGAAACAAATTTGTCAGCCGTGACCAGTATAGGTTACCCTGCACTCTCCATACAATCAATTGCATTAACTTGTCCCATTAACCATCTTACATTTTAGAGGGGGTGGCCAAGTTTGCAGAAGTTTTGAATATAAGTGGAGAGCAAGTAGTTTTCAGGAAGCAGAGAGGCCACAGAAGGACTTGGGCAGATTGGGGGAATGGAATACAGTTTTGGGAAGAGTATGGTAAAGCACTTTGGTAGCAGAAATAAAAGTGTAGACTGTTCTCTGAATGGAGAAAAAAATTTTAAAAACTGAGGTGCAAAGGGACTTGGGAGTCCTTGTGCAAGATTCCTTAAAGGTTAATTTGCAGGTAGAGTCTGTGGTGAGGAAGGCAATTGTGATGTTAGCATTCATTTCAAGAGGACTAGAATATAAAAGCAAAGATGTAAAGTTGAGACATTATAAAGTACTGGCGAGTAGTGTGAACAGTTTTGGGCCCCCTATCTTAGAAAGAATGTGCTTAAACCAGGGAAGCTTCAAATGAGCTTCATGAAAATGATTCCACAATTGGATGGCTTGTCACATGAAGAGCATTTGATAGCTCTGGGCCTGTATTCACTAGAATTCAGAAGAATGAGCGGTGACCTCATTGAAACCTATTATATGGTGAAAGGTCCTGGGAGAGTGGATGTGGAGAGGACGATTCTTGTGGTGGGAGAGTCTCAGACCAGAGGGGCATCCTTTAGAACTGAGATGAGGAGGAATTTCTTTAGTCAGGGGGTGGTGAATCTGTGGAATTCTTTGCCACAGGCAGCTGTGGAGGCCAAGTCATTATGTAGATTTAAGGCAAAGATTGATAGATTCTTGATTGGTTGGCACAGGAAGGGATACGGGGAGAAGGCAGGAGATTGGGGCTGAGAGGGAAAATTGGATCAGCCATGATGAAATGGCGGAGCAGTCGATGGGCCAAATGGCCTAATTCTGCTCCTATATTTTATGGCCTAAAGCTTAGTTTTTTTCTTCAGTTTATGCATAGATAGAAAGATGAACAAGATCTGCCATGATCTTGCCCATTCTCCTGATCTGTCTTAGTCCTTTTGTAGCATCTCTGCTTCCTCAAAACTACCTGCCCCTGCATACATATCTTTACGTAACAATTCCATCATCCAAATCATTGCAATATAATGTAAAAAGAATCTGTCACAACACAGACCCCTGTGGAACAACACTAGTCACCAGCAACCAACCAGAAAAGGCTCCCTTTATTCCCACTCTTTGCCTCCTGCCAATCAGCCAATGCTTTATCCATGCTAGAATCTTGCATATAATTCCATTGGCTCATAGCTTGTTAAGCAGCCTCGTGTGATATCTTATTAAAGGCCTTCTGAAAATCCAAGTACACAACATCAACCAATTCTCTTTTGTCTATCCTGCTTGTTATTTCTTCAGATTTCCAATAGGTATGTCAGGCAGATTTTCCCTTGAGGAAACCATGCTGACTACGGCCTATTTTATCATGTACTCTAAGACCTCCTCCTTAACAATCGACTCCAACATCTTCCTAACCACTGAGGTCAGAATATCTGACCTATAGTTTCCTTTCTTCTGCTTCTCTTCCTTCTTGAGGAGTTGAGTGACATTTGCAATTTTTCAGTCTTCAGGAACCATTACAGAATCTAATGATTCTTAAAGGATCATTTCTAACGTCTCCTCAATTTCATCAGCCACCTCTTTCAGAACCCTAGGGTTTCACACCACCTGATTCAGGTGATTTATCTACCATCACACCTTTCAGTTTCCCAAGAACCTTCTCTCTCAGGACTCACACCACCAGGTTCAGGAACAGTTATTACCCCTCAACCATCAGGCTCCTGAACAAAAGGGGATAACTTCACTCATTTAAGGACTCTTTTATCTTATTATTTCATGCTTGTTATTTATTGCTATTTATTTATATCTGCATTTTCAGTTTGTTTACAGCTTACAGTTCCTGATGTTTATAGTTTACAGTTATTGTTCTAGAGATTTGCGAAGTATGCCTACAGAAAAAAGAATCTCAAGATTATAAGGGGAGCAGGAAGGAGTTTAAGAATGAAATTAGGAAAGCCAAAAGGGGCCATAAAAAGGCCTTGGCGGACAGGATTAAGGAAAACTCCAAGGCATTCTACAAGTATGTGAAGAGCAAGAGGATAAGATACAAGAGAATAGGATCAATCAAGTATTATAGTGGAAAAGTGTGTATGGAACTGGAGGAGATAGCAGAGGTACTTAACGAATACTTTGCTGCAGTATTCACTATGGAAAAGGATCTTGGTGATTGTAGGGATGACTTGCAGCAGACTGAAAAGCTTGAGCATGTAGATATTAAGGAAGAGGATGTCCTCTTGACTGGACAGGATGTACCTCAGGCTACTGTGGGAAGTGAGGGAGGAGATTGCTGAGCCTCTGGCGATGATCTTTGCATCATCAATGAGGATGGGAGAGGTTCCGGAGGATTGGAGGGTTGTGGATGTTGTTCCCTTATTCAAGAAAGGGAGTAGAGATAGCTCAGGAAATTATAGGCCAGTGAGTCTTACTTCAGTGATTGGTAAGTTGATGGAGAAGATCCTGAGAGGCAGGAATTATGAGCATTTGGTGAGGCAAAATATGATTAGGAATAGTCAGCATGGCTTTGTCAAAGGCAGGTCGTGCCTTATGAGCCTGATTGAATTTTTTGAGGATGTGACTAAACACATTGATGAAGGTGGAGCCATAGACGTAGTTTATATGGATTTTAGCAAGGCATTTGATAAGCTACCCCATGCAAGGCTTATTGAGAAAGTAAGGAGGCATGGGATCCAAGGGGACATTTCTTTGTTGATCCTGAACTGGCTTGCCCACAGAAGGCAAAGTGTGGTTGTAGACGGGTCATATTCTGCATGGAGGTTGGTGACCAGTGGTGTGCCTCAGTGATCTGTTCTGGGACCTCTACTGTTCATGATTTTCATAAATGGCCTGGATGAGGAAGTGGAGGGATGGGTTAGTAGGTTTGCTGATGTCACAAAGGTTGGGGGTGTTGTGGATAGTGTGGAGGGCTGTCAGAGGTTACAGCGGGACATTGATAGGATGCAAAACCGAGCTGAGAAGTGGCAGATGGATTCAACCCTGATAAGTGTGAAGTGGTTCATTTTTGGTAGGTCAGATATGATGGCAGAATATAGTATTAGTGGTAAGACTCTTGGCAGTGCGGAGGATCAGAGGGATCTTGGGGTCAGAGTCCATAGGACACTCAAAGCTGTATGCAGGTTGACTCTGTGATTAAGAAGACATATGGTGCATTGGCCTTCATCAATCGTGGGATTGAGTTTAAGAGCTGAGAGGTAATGTTGCAGCTATATAGGACCCTGGTCAGACCTCACTTGGTGTACTGTGCTCAATTCTGGTTGCCTCACTACAGGAAAGATGTGAAAACTATAGAAAGGGTGCAGAGGGAATTTACAAGGATGTTGCCTGGATTGGGGAGCATGCCTTATGAGAATAGGTTGAATGAACTCGGCTTTTTTCCCTTGGAGCGCCGGAGGATGAGAGGTGATCTGATAGAGGTATATAAGATGATGAGAGGCATTGATGGTGTGGATAGTCAGAGGCTTTTTCCCAGGAGGGCACAGTGTTAAGGTGCTTGGAAGTAGGTACAGAGGAGATGTCAGGGGTAAGTTTTTTACGCAGAGAATGGTGAGTGCGTGGAATGGGCTGCCGGTGGCGGTGGTGGAGGCAGATACGATAGGGTCTTTTAAGAGACTCCTGGATAGATACATGGAGCTTAGAAAGATAGAGCGCTATGGGTAAGCCTAGGTCATTCTAAGGTAAGGACATGTTCAGCACAGCTTTGTGGGCTGAAGGGCCTGTATTGTGCTGTAGATTTTTCTATGTTTCTGTGATAGTATGTGGTGACATGTATGTACTCTGATACTAAATTTTACTTTGAACTTTACACACCTGTTTTTGAGGGGGATGGCCACAGAGATCCTCTGCACTGGCTCCTTAACCCCTTTCCCTTTCTGACACTCAACCAGTCTCATGTGTCCTGCACCTTGGGTGTAACTACCTCTCTGCACGTCCTGTCTATCACCCCCTCAGCCTCCTGAATGATCTGGAGTTTGTTCAGTTCCAGCTCCAGCTCCTTAATGTGGATTGTTAGAAGCTGCAGTTGGATGCACTTCTCACAGCTGTAGTCGTCCAAGAAACTGGAGGTGTCCCTGGCTTCCCACATCCCGCAAGAGGAGATTGCAATACCCTGCTGGCATCTCTACTGTCCTAACTTAGCAGATACAAAGAAGGGAAGGAAGAAAAAAACTTAACCCAGAGCTTTTCGATTTTTTTTCCTGCTTTCTCTGACTGAAGCCTCCCTTTGCTGAATCCTCAAGATCACCACACTGACTCTGTTTACTCAGACTATGGCCACTGCACTTGACCCTGCCTTCCTTTAATTTGCTCTTGCTAATCAATCCCAAATGGCGATTGGTTGCTAGTCGAAGCAAATTTTTTACTGCTGCGACTTACTGCTGCTTTTCTACTCGGGCCTCAGTTCACATCTGTTCTCGGGATGAGGATTTCCATTCCAGAGCACCTGAGATGTCCTCCTCACCTGGTTTCACCTATCACCTGCCAGCTTGTTCGGCTTCCACACAACCCACAACCCCCTCCCCCACCTTCCTATTCTGGTTTCTTCCCCCTTCCTTTCCAGTACTGATGAAGGGTGTCGGACTGAATCATTGACTGTTCATTCCCCTCCTTTGGTCTGACTCGCTGAATTCTGTAAGGCCATAAGATATAGGAGCCAAATTAGACTATTTATCCCATTGACTCTGCTCCACCATTTCATCATGGCTGATCCAATTTTCCTCTCAGCTCCACTTTCCTGCCCTTCATGCCCCAACCAGTCAAGAACCTATCAACCTCTGCCTTAAATATACATAATGACTTGGCCTCCACAGCTGCCTGTAGCAAAGAATTCCACAGATTCACCACCCTCTGGCTAAAGAAATTCCTCCACATCTCCGTTCTAAAAGAACGTCCCTCTATTCTGAAGCTGTGTCTTCTGGTCTTAGACTCTCCCATCATAGGAAACATCCTCTCCACATCCACTCATTTGAGGCTTTTCACCATTCAATAGGTTTCAAAGAGGTCACCCCTCATTATTCTGAATTCTGGTGAATACAGACCCAGAGCCATCAAGTGCGTTTCATATGATAAACCATTCAGTTCTGGAATCATTTTTGTGAATTCCCCAGCATTTTGTATGTGTTGCTCTTATAAATCACCCATCATGAAATGGCAGAGCAGATTTGATTAGCCTAATGGCCTAATTTTGTTTCTATTTTATGGTCTAAAATCCATGTAGCAACATTCATAGCTCTATCAATTACTTTTGTCGTCTCCTTAAAAAACTCACTTTGGTAAGACAATAGAACAACATTGAATATTAGAACAACATTAGCTATTACCCAGACCTCTCCAGTGGCTAGAGAGGACACAAATATATTGTCAAGGCCATAGCAATTACATCATCTGCCTTTTTCAGAATTCTGGGATATATCCCATCGGGGTCTGAGGACTTATCCTTCTTAATGATCTTTAAGAGAGGCAACACTACCTCCTTCTTTATCCCAAAATATCCTCACAAATTAGCACTTTCTATACTGACCTTCAAATCTCCCACATCCTTTTCCTTTGTAAATACTAATGTAAAGTACTCATTTGTGATCCTCAGCCTTCAACACCCTGAGTGATTCTACTCTCTCCCTAGTTATCTTCTTACTCTTGTTGTATAGAATGCTTTGCGATTCTATTTACTTCTACTGTTCAATTCATTTTCAGGGCCCTTCCTTACTCTTTTTAATACATGTTTGAGTATTTTTCTAGTTTATTTATAATCCTCAATGGCCCCGTTTGACTTTAGCTTCCTGAACCTTACCGAGTACAAAAGGCAACAGCAGGCCGGTACAGCGAGTAAGAGCTTTGACCGGTGGCCGATCTGGACACTGGAAGTTTTGAGAGGAAGGGACTTCAATCAGGTCCACTCCTGAGTACAAAAGGCAACAGTGGGTCTGTACAGTGAGTAAGAGCTTTGACCACCAGCTAATTGGCTTTGCAAGTGATTACCAAGAGCAAATGAAAGGAAGGCGGGGGCAAGCAGATTGGCCATAGTGGACAGAGTCAAAGTGGTAATCTTGAGGCTTTAACTCTTCAAGGCTTCAGAGAAGAGAGGCTTCGCTCAGAGAAGGCAAGCAAATAAAAAGACAGTGGATATATACATCCTGAAGAGGAAGAAGTATTCTAAAGTCAAGATGACACACTGTGGTTAATAGAGAAGTCAAAGCCAACATAAAAGCCAAAGGGAGGGCATATAATACAGCAAAGATTAGTGGGAAGTTAGGGGATTGGGAAGCTTTTAAAAACCAACAGAAGGCAACTAAATAGCCTTTAAGAAGGTAAAGATGGAATACGAAAGTAAGTTAGCCAATAACATTAAAGAGGATATTGGAGCACTGGAAAATGACAGTGGAGAGGTAGTAATGGCGGACAAAACAAGTAAGTAAAGAGTCAGTCTTCACTGTGGAAGACACAAGCAGTATGGTGGAAGTTCCAAGTGTCAGGGGTCACCAAGTGTGTGAAGTTACCATTACTAGAGAGAAGGTTCTTGGGAAACTGAAAGGTCTGAAAGTAGATAAGTCACCTGAACAAGATGGTGTACATCCCAGGGTTCTAAAAGAGGTGGCTGAAGAGACTATGGTGTCATTAGTAATGAACTTTCAAGAATCACTAGAATGGTTCCGGAAGACTGGAAAATTGCAAATGCATTCCACTCTTCAAGAAGGGAGAGAGACAGAAGAAAGGAAACTGTAGGTAGTTAGTCCGACCTCAGTGATTGGAAAGATGCTGGAGTTGATTATTAAGGATGAGTTCTCAGGGTACTTGGAGGCACGTGATAAAATAGGCCATAGTCAGCATGGCTTCCTCACGGGAAAACCTTGTCTGACAAATCTGTTGGAATTCTTTGTAAAAATAACAAGCAGGATAGCACAGAAGAATAGGTTATGTTGTGTGCTTAGATTTTCAGAAGGCCTTTGACGAGGTGACATACGTGAGGCTGCTTAACAAGCTACGAGCCCATGGTATTGCAGGATGGATAAAGCAGTAGCTGACTGGCAGGAGTAAAGAGTGGGAATAAAGGGAGCCTTTTCTGGTTGGCTGCCAGTAACTAATGGTGTTCCACAGGGGTCACAGGGACCAATTCTTTTTACATTATATGTCAATGATTTGGACGATGGTATTGATAGTTTTGTTGCAAAGTTTGTAGACGATATAGAAACAGGTGAAAGGGCAGCAAGTTTTGAGGAAGTAGAGAGGTTACAGAAGGACTTAGACAGATTAGGAGAATAGGCAAAGAAGTGGCAGATGGAATACAGTGTCAGGAAGTGTATGGTTATGCACTTTGGTAGAAGAAATGAAACTATTTTCTAAAAGGAGAGAAAACACAAAAACTGAGGTGCAAAGGGACTTGGGAGTGAGTCCTTGTGCAGAGTTCCCTAATATGCATATTGAGTCTGTAGTGAAGAAGGCAAATGCACTGTTAGCAATCCTTTCAAGAGGACTAGAACATAAAAGCAAAGATGTAATGTTGAGACTTTATAAAGCACTGTGAGGCCTCACTTGGAGTATTGTGGCAGATTGGGGCATCTTATTTTAGAAAGGATGTGCTGAAACAGGAGAGAGTTCAAAGGTGGTTCATGAAGATGACTCCAGGATTGAACGGCTCTGATGGCTTGTTTGATGGCTCTGGGCCTGTATTCACTTGAATTCAGAAGAATGATAGGTGACCTCATTGAAACCCATCGAATGGTGAAAGGCCTTGATAGAGTGGATGCGGAGGGGACATTTCCTATGGTGGGAGAGTCTAAGAATTGAGGATACAGTCTCAGAATAAAGGGTCGTCGTTTTAGAATGGAGATGTGGAGGAATTTCTTCAGCTAGAGAATGATGAATCTGTAAAACTCTTTGTCAAAGGCAGCTGTGGAGGCCAACTCTTTATGTATATTTAAGGCAGAAGTTGATAGATTCTTGATTGGTCAGGGCATGAAGGGAAGGGGAGAAGGCAGGAGAGTGGAGCTGAGAGGAAAATTCGATCAGCCATGATGAACTGGCATAGCAGACACGATGGACAAAATGGCCTAATTAGAAACATAGAAAACCTACAGCACAATTCAGGCTCACGATGCTGTGCTGAACATGTACTTACTTTCGAAATTACCTAGGTTACCCATAGCCATCTATTTTTCTAAGCTCCATGTACCTATCCAGGAGTCTCTTAAAAGACCCTATTGTATCCACCTCCACCACTGTCGCGGGCAGCCCATCCCACACACTCACCACACTCTGTGTTAAAAAAAAATCCCTGACATCTCCTCTTTACCTACTTCCAAGCACCTTAAAACTGTGCCCTCTAAACTAATTCTGCTCCTAGATCTTATAGTCTTTGCTCTGAGGTGTGCAAGGTTGAAGAACTTGCCGTCGGACCTAGTGTGTAGGTACACTCCGTCATCAGATGTCCTGAAAGCGTACAACAGTACGAGGGAGAAGAAGATCCCGAAGAGCATTGGGGCAAGGACGCAACCCTGCTTCACTCTGCTTTGGATGGGGAAGGGCTCTGAGGATGATCCAACAAATTGTACTGTTCCCTGCATGCCGTCATAGAAAGAGGCGATGAGATTCAGCAGCTTTGAAGGGCATCCGATCTTCTTCAGGAGTGCAAAGTGGCCTTTTCTGCTAACCAGGTCGATGAAGGCAATGTACAAAGGCTGTCTCTGTTCCCGGCTCTTCTCCTGTAGCTGTCTGAGTGAGAAGATCAAGTCGATGGTGAACCTCTCTGCTCTGAAGCCACACTGGGACTCAGGGTAGACGCGTTCTGCCAGTGTATGCAGTTGCTTCAGAATCACTCAGGAAAATGTCCTGCCAATGGTGTTGAGTCGGAATATGCCTCTGTAATTGTTACAGTCGTCGTGGTCTCCCTTATTCTTGAACAATCTGATGATGTTTGCGTCTCGCATGTCTTGGGGAATTGATTCCTCCTGCCAGCACTGGCAGAGCAGCTCATGAAGATGGCTTAGGAGCACTGGTTTCCCGCACTGGATCACTTCTGCAGGGATGCCGTCTTTGCCTGGTGCCCTGCTGTGAGCAAGCGAGTCGATGGCCTTGCTGAGTTCTTCCTCTTTTGGGGTTAGGTCCAGCTCTTTCATGACAGGTAGGGCAGGGATACTGGCAAGGGCTGACTCAATGACCATGTTCTCAGCGGAGAACAGGTCCTGGTAGTGCCTGGCCCACCTCTCCATCTGCTTGGCACAGTCTTTGATGACTTCACCGTCCTTGGACTTCAACGGAGCGACCTTGCTAGCGGTGGGCCCGAAGGCTTTCTCCATCCCCTCATACATGCTTTGCACGTTGCCACGGTCGGCGCAGGTCTGGATGTCCTGGCACAGGTTCTGCCGTAGTCAATTGTGCAGCGTCTAGTCGTCCTTTGAGCGTTGTTTCTTGCCATTCTCAGTGCAATGAGATTCTTTTCTGATGAGTCTCTTTTGTAGTGGATCAGAGCTTCTCTCTTGGCATCAATGACAGGTTCCATCTCAGACAGGTGAGATTCAAACCAATCTTGGTTTTTCCTCTCCTTCTTCCGAGGGATGACATGGCAGTGATGTATATGGTATCACGAATGAATTGCCACCTCTCCTCCATGGTTGTGGCTGTATTTGACCTGTTCCGGGAGATACTCTTCGCTGATGATGCTGCCCTGACATCACACACACAGTCTGGTCTCCAGAGGCTAGTCAGTTCCCTGGCACATGCTTGCCAAGAGTTTGGCCTCACCATCAGTCTGAAGAAGACAGAGATCATGGGCCAGGACGTCAGCGAAGCCCCCAGCATCAGCATCGGTGACCGCACCCTGCAAGCGGTAGATGAATTCACCTCCCTAGGATCGACAGTCTCCAGCAACCTGTCCCTCGACCCAGAGCTCAACAGGCGAATAGGGAAAGCCGCCGCTGCTATGGCCAAGCTGTCAAAGAGAGTGTGGAAAAACAACAAGCTCACCACAGCCACCAAGATTGCAGTGTACAGAGCCTGTGCACTGAGTACCCTTCTCTATGGCAGCGAGAGTTGGACAACCTACACACGCCAAGAGCACCACCTGAACAGCTTCCACCTACGGTGCTTGTGTCGGAGCATGGGTATTTCCTGGAAAGACCGCGTGTCAAACAAGGACGTCCTGGACCAGGCCAACATGCCAAGCATGTATGTCCTTCTCACACAGTGACGACTGCGCTGGCTTGGCCATGTCTGCTGCATGCAGGATGGCCGCATCCCCAAGGACATCCTATACGGAGAATTCGCTGCAGGATCCCAGCCCACAGGGCGCCCACTGCTGCATTACAGGGACGTTTGTAAACGTGACCTGCAGTCTGCTGATATCAGGGAGGACGCTTGGGAAGAGACAGCTGCAAATCGCTGCACCTGATGACAGGCTGGACGTACAGGCATTACCAATGCAGAGGGAAAACCAACTCGACTGTGGTGGGACAGAAGAGAGAGAAGGGAAGCTGTGGCAGTGACGACCCAGCCGCGGCCATCAGCCATCAGCCTTCGTGTGCAGCAGCCGTGCCAAGGACTGCCGCTCAAGAATCGGCTTATTCAGCCACAGCCAACACTGTTCCACACCCAACTGAGTCCTAAACCGGGCGCATCCATTGTCTACTTAGACTGATGGAGCTATTAATTAATTAATTAATTAATTAATCTTATAGTCTTAGGGTCTTGTATGTTTCCTTTTACTTCTTGGCAAAATTCATCAGATTTCTCAACATCCAAGTTTACCTGACCTTGTCCTTCCTTCCGCCACCTGTACTCTGTGCAGCTGGTTTACGAACACCCTCTGCTTGTGGATTTGACTAAAAACAGCTGTCCTGGTCAACCCTCCCCTAGTTTCTGCCTAATATTTTGGAATTTGCATGCTCCAATTAGTCCAACATCCTTATCTGGAGTTCTCTTAACATTTAAGGAGTTGAGGCCACCAGAACATAGAACAGGAACAGGCCCTTCGGCCCACAATATTGTGCTGAATCAGCTAAAAACTAAATTAAAAACACCCAACAACTAATCCCTCATACCTACACAATGTCCATATCCCTGCATCTTCTTCATATTCATGTGCCTATCTAAACATCTCTTAAAAGTCTCTAACGTATTTGCCTTTACCACCTTACCAGGCAGCACATTCCAGGCATCCACCACTCTCTGAGTAAAACACTTACTCTCACATCCCCTTTGAACCTACCCCCCTCATCTTCAAAGGGGAAAAATACTCCCCATCTTCTCTACCTATGCCTCTCATAATCTTGTAAACCTCAATCAGATCTCTTCTCAGCCTCTGCCATTTCAAAGAAAGCAACCCAAGGTTGTCTAGCTCCTCATGATAGCACATGCTTCTCAACCTGGCAACATCTGCACACCTCTTCTGCACGCCTTAACGTCCCTCCTGTACCAAAACTATATGCAATATTCCAGATGTGGCCAAACCAATGTTCTGTAAAGTTGCAATAATGTTGCCTATTCACTGTTCGCTAACTGCTTTTCTACTGACAGTTAGGTCACCTGTCCAGGCACCAACAAGGGAAGCAAGTGACAAGACAGACAGAGTGGGAGCTGTATACCCTCAGCTGTAGCGAGGACTAGGCCTCAAGCCATGGGCTTGCCTGCTGCTGCAGTCCAGGTGAGGAGATGCCTGAGGCGGTGTAGCGTGGCGTCCGTGCTTGGTTGGGGGCTGGCCTCTCCCACTGGTGCTGCCTTCGGGTGTTCTATGACAGGCAGATTTGCTGGAAACTGTACTATCAATTTCTGGGTTATTTTGTTCAACGTCTTCGACTATATATATATATTTGTATGAATAGGTCTTTTTTGCTTGCTTTTTGAATCTGCAGTGTATATTTTGCATCTTGAGGAACGCTGTTTCGCTCAGCTGCATTCATGTATGGCTGAATAGTAATTAAATTTGATTTGATTTGACACTTCCCAGCAATCAGATCCAGCATGGCCTCTCCTCTCATGAGACTATCTACATTCTGATTTTTCTTATTTAAGAAACACTCCTGACAAAATTCTGTCCCATCTAAACCTAGGGAGGTCCCCATCTGCACAGGGGAAGTTGAAGTTATGTAATACAACAGGGGTTCCCATCCTTTTTTATGCCGTGGACCAACACTTTTAAGTAAGGGTTTGGAAAGCCCTGCACTACAACAACCTTGTTTTTTTAATCTTTCCATAATCTCTCTGATATTTCCTGCATTTGTTCAGTGCTTTGATATTACAGCAGAACTCTCTAATTTTCCCAGTGCTCTGTTAGAAGCCCATACGATATAGGAGCAGAATTAGGCCACTTGGCCCATCGAGTCTGCTCCACCATTTCACTGGCTTATCTATTTCTCTCTCGGACCCAGTCTCCTGCCTTCTCTCCATATCCTTTCATGCCCTGACTAACTAAGATTCTATCAATCTCTGCCTTAAATGTATCCAATACCTTGGCCTCCACAGTCACCTGTACCAATGAGTTCCACAGATTCACTACAAATTCCTCCTCACTGTTCTAAAGGGACGCCCCTCTATTCTGAAGCTCTCTTAGACTCCTCCACCAGAGAAAACATCCCCTCCACATGCACTCTATCAAGGCCTTTCAACATTCAACACACATCAAAGTTGCTGGTGAACACAGCAGGCCAGGCAGCATCTCTAGGAAGAGGTGCAGTCGACGTTTCAGGCCGAGACCCTTCGTCAGGACTAACTGAAGGGATCCCTTACTCACTCTTCCTTCAGTTAGTCCTGACGAAGGGTCTCGGCCTGAAACGTTGACTGCACCTCTTCCTAGAGATGCTGCCTGGCCTGCTGCATTCACCAGCAACTTTTATGTGTGTTGCTTGAATTTCCAGCATCTGCAGAATTCCTGTTGTTTGTTCCTTTCAACATTCAACAGGTTTTAATGAGGTCCCCCCTCATTCTTCTGAATTCCAGTGAGTACAGGCCCAGAGCCATCAAACGCTGCTCATATGATAAGCCTTTCAATCCCGGAATAATGTGAATCAATTATATCATCGGAAAATGCCTCCGTGCACAGAATGCTGCCTGAAATCCACAAACTAATGGCCGCTTTACCGTAACAATGCTCTTTGTCTTTGAATAAATCTGACAGCACCTATCCCCAAAGTGTGAAAGTATGGCTGTGAACTGGAGTACAGAGCCTTGCAGGGGCTTAGTACTGTCCAGGCCTTTAGCAGGTAGAGAGTGGAATGTACCGTGCGCAGCTCGACGATTGCATCGTCCTGTTATGGGGTCAAACTCTTCCTTCTCATCCAGGCAGATGCACAAGAATGAACCAGGGACATTTTCGCAAGATGCTGCACCACAAACACCTTGCATGATCTGACACTCGTTCACATCTGCAAAGAGAGAAAATGTGTTGATTGAAGTCAGAGCAGTAAACGTGGCTGCCACAGTGAGCCCACTGCCATGATTGTTTCATAAAGAACTGCCTCCAACTCAACTCCAGATTCAAAGTATATTCATTATCGAAGTATGTATGCGGTATGCAACCCTGAGATTTGTCTTCCCCACAGGCAGCCATGAAATAACCATGGAACCGTTCAAAGAAAAACATGAACCACCTCCATGCACAAAATAAATCAGATCTCACAAACAACAAAAAAAGGTGGAAAAAAGAACATAAAACACAAAAGCAGAAGAGTCCAGGTAATCAACAATCCTCAGGGTACGTGAATGATTATTGTGGGAAATAGAAGCACCGAGTGGGAGGTGGTGTTGCCTGGCCGGCTCACAAGAAACAGACATAAATGGGCAATTTTTGGTTGGCAAGAAGCAGTGAGTGGTATGCCATGGGCCTACAATTAAGTGACTTGGAGGAAGACACCAAAGCTGTGTTGCTAATTTCCCAAATACACAACCAAGGAGAGTACATTGCAGAGAGGATATATGAAGTGTCAAAAAGATGTAGAAAAGTTAACCAAATGGCCAAAGATCAGCAGATGACATGAAGGTTGGTGGTACTGTAGATAGTGTAGAAGGTTGCCATGGGTTACAATGGGACATTGATGAAATGCAGAGCTGTAAAGAGAAGTGGCAGACAGAATTCAATCTGGAAAGTTAGGCAGTGATAAACTTTGTGGGAGTTCAAACTTGAAGGCAGAGAACAAGGTTAATGGCACGATTCTTAGCAGTGTGGGGGAAAAGGGGGAACTTGGTGTCCAAGTCCACTGAGTCCCTCAAAGTTGCCACACAAATTGATAGGGAGGTTAAGAGGCATTCGGTGTGTTATCCTTCATTAGTCAGGGGTTTGAATTCAGAAGCTCTGAGGTAATGTTGTAGCTCTATAAGACTCTGGTTCGACCACACTTGGAGTATTGTGTTCAGTTCTGGTCACCTCATTATAGGAAGGATACCGAAGCTTTAGAGAGGCTGCAGCGGAGATGTACCAGGATGCTGCCTGGATTAGTGAGCGTGCATGCTGAGGATCGGTTGAACGAGTTAGGGCTTTTCTCTTCAGAGCAAAGGAGGGCGAGAGACGACTTGTGAAATCAATAAGATGATTAGAAATATAGTCCTGGCCCGAAACTTACTGGATAAGTGAGAGACACAGGGAGAACTGGAGGTCTTCGTACATGATTCACTAAAGGTTAATAGGCATGTACAACGCATAATTCGGAAAACTAACAGAACGTTATGGTTCATCACAATGAGAATTGATTACAAAAGTCACAAAGTTTTCCCTCTGTTATAAAAATCAGTTTATTCTTATCTAAGGAATTCCGGTTATCTGGATTATAAAAGGTGATGGACTTTCTAGAGGCTTCATCTTTTATTCCTTATTCTTTTTTGTCTTTGCATTCATTGCCGTTCATTTACTTCTTACCACTGTTTCTCAGCTCTTTATTGAGTTTGCTTAGTATTTGTACGTTTGTTTTTTTAGTTTAAAATAAATAATTGTAAGAGTTAAGACTGCTTGTCATTCCTGACTCGCCGAGAACCCCAAGGATCGGAAAACAAACAAAGATCGAACAGTATGTATACTATCAGCAAGAGACAACAGTTAGTGGCACTTGGTTCCTTCATCATCATAACTGACAATTAGCGCAGGTTTGTTAGAGGGAAACCATACAGGAGATTGGTGGATGCTACTGCATGTCTTTGCAAAGCTGAAGCCTCAGCGATTCAGAGGTTGTCTGGGAATGGAAGCAGAGAAGTGAGCAATGGTTGCCAGGCAGGAGCCCCTGGAGTTGGGGATTGGGATCTCTGCTCCTTTCGATACACACTAATAGTGGGGACTTGGATAGAAGCATCATTTCCTGGAGATCTAGAGTGTGAAAGAAGGAGGACGGCAGTGAGAGACTTCAGGGGGGCAGGGCAGGGTGTGTGAGGATGGAATTTAACAGTGATCCACTGCTGATACATTTTGTGGGAGGTTAAGTTAAAACAGCTGTACATTAACCAGATGATACAGGACATAGATGTTGCAGGACTGCGGATGCTGGGATCTGAAACAACTAATACAATTTTGTGAGGTAAAGGAACAGAGAGACATGGAAGGAAGGAAATTTAAACCTTTGAGGATCTCTGAGACACAACATATCGATGCAGCTATAAAGGAGGTATTGCAGTGGCTATATTTCATTTGGAGTTTGAGAAGATTTGGTATGTCACCAAAGACAAAACAATTTTCTACAGATGTACCCTGGAGAGCATTCTAACTGGCTGCATCATCATCTGGTATGGTGGGAAGGGGGCTACTCCACAGGATTGAAATAAGCTGCAGAGAGTTGTGAACTTAGTCAGCCCCATTGTGGGCACTAGCCTCCGCCTCAAAAAGGAGGCATCCATTATTAAGGACTCCCATCACCCAGGAATATGTCCTCGTCTCATTGCTACCATCAAAAAGGAGATACAGAAGCCTGAAGGCACACACCCAATGATTCAGGAACAGTTTCTTCCCCTCTGCCATCCAATTTCTGAATGGGCAATGAACCCATGAACACTGCCTCACTACTTGTTTATTTCTGTTTTTGTACTACTTATTTAACTATTTTATATATAAATATCATTTTCTGTAAGTCATGTTTTTCTCGCTCTGTTATCATGTATTGCATTGTACTGCTGCTGAAAAGATAACAAATTTCATGACATACGCTGGTGATATTAAATCTGATTCTGAATTTGGCTGTACTGAGGCAGACAGGATCATGGGTTTTGATGTTTTGGCAAAGAGTAACGAAGCAAGAAAATAAAGTGAAATCTTTATAAATCACTGGGTCGTGCTCGTGATGAAGAAGCTCTTCACCCTCTGGTGCCCAGACATTTGGAAGATACTGCAATCTGGAGAGTTATGAGGGAACAAGCAGGAAGAAGCAGGGACTTAGAGTGATTTGCAAGAGATGCTACAGGTCATGAAATGTGTAACGGATAGATGACTTGGAAAGGTCAGGTACGGGCTGAAAAGTGGCTGCGGGGTCCAGGATCAGAGTGTATCAATGAGTCAGAGCCCAGGCCTTACAGCGAGGATGAGTTAAGTGCAGAGGCAGATGGATTGAAAAGGCAGGGTGTCGGGACCAGAAGCAAGAGTGGGGCTGGTTCCGCTCAGTGCCCTGTGGCCTTCACTTGGCTCTCCACTGCACTGAGCATGAAGCTGTGAGCCCGCTCGGCTGCTCGGGGCTCTGTGACATTGACTCCACCATGTGCTGGGCTGAGGCTGTGGGCCGGTTCTGGCTGCTCTGGGCTTTGTGCCTGAGGACTCACTTTTGTTCTGAATGCTGTTGGTTTACTTTTATTGTTGGCACAATTTGTTTTTCTCGCTCTACTCATTGGGTGTTCGACGGTCTTTTTTTATATGGGTTCTTTTTGGTTTCTTTGTTTTGTGGCTGCCTGTAAGGCGACAAATCTAATACATATATACTTTGGTAATAAATGTACTTTGAACTTTGAAGCAAAGGGAGATAGACGCATGTCTTGTTCCATGACGCATGAAAGAAGTCAGGTTGAAAAATAGCGAAAAAAATTGGAAAAATATTCAAAGGACAAAGATATAGCGGGCTGTGGGAAAAAATGCAATGGCAAGACTACTTAGAGGGTTACTGAGTGCTACCATAGACAAGGACAGCTGAACAGCCTCATCGACGGCTGTCTGATTCTATAATTCAATGTGTGATGCCAATGGTTCCAGTTACTACTGAGATTCCCATTGCCATACGACACCAGGAGCAGGACCACTGGAGTCACCCAGTGTTTCACCGGTGGTCACCACCTGGCACTGAATGATCTCAACCAACGTGATCGATCCTTGATAGATACTCTCAGTCCCTCCCACCACGGGTCTTACCCACACACTGTGAGCCATCTGATGCCATCTGGTAACCCTGGTCACAGTGACACCGGAACGACGCTGCCACGTTCTGACAGTAGGCATTGGGTCCACAGATGGTGGCATTGCTGCACTCGTCTATGTCTGTGGAGCAAGAAATCCACCATTAGCACCGATCCACCTTGTCACAGTGGACATTTCACCATCACAGTTAGACCTCCTCTCCTTATCACACTTCTTCTATCACGCTGTCAGGTTGTCACTGTCACTCCATCACACCTTCATCACGGCTATCTCACACACCTAGCAATGGCAAACTCAGATGCCCCATCACACTCTCAGACAGACTCCCTGCGACGGGTTGATTCTTTCCTTGGCCAGTTCACCAACCAGTGACAAATGATTGCAATGAGTTCCTTCAGCTTCAGCCAGAGGTTGAAGGTGATTCTCAAAGCCTTGAATTACGCTTCATTGAGAGTCCATAAAGCAGGAGAAGGTGTTCCAGCGAAATGAAGACATAGTCTCCTTGTTAACGTCCTTGTGTTCCAACGTTGTGCCCTTTTCGGTCTGTAAAAGTGCTCTTGGTTTAACAAACTGGGTAAAGGCACAGATGGAGCTGAGGGTTGGGAACTGATCATCAGGCAGAGCTCTGTGACCAGGTTCAGAGAGATGAGGAGCGACTCACCGACGCACCCCTGGGCAGGGCTCAGCTGGAATCCCACTCCACACTCGGTGATGCACTGGAAGGAGCCGGGGCTGTTCTTACAACGGTTGGAGCCACAGATCGTCGGGTATTCCACACACTCGTCAAAATCTGTTTCATAGAAACAGGTCAGCCACCGAGATTTGGTCAAGCAATGGAATGTTGAAAGAACTCAGCTGTGTTTACAGAGGCACAAAGGTTTATGTCACTGTTTCGGGAGGGTGGGGTGGGGGGACGGACCCATACATGACGACCTAGTCTGGCTTGAATCTGCCACAGATGTCTACATGTTTCTGGAGTGACAATGAACCACCCCCTCACTATCTTCTTGTTCCCTTTTTGCTCTACTCTTTTAGTTTTCTTAAGAGTGGGCTATTTCAAGTTCCTGGGTGTCAACTTCTCTGAGGATCTATCTTGGTCTCAACATATTGATACAGTTACAAAGAAGGCACATCAGTGGCTATATTTCATCTGGAGTTTGAGGTGATTTGGTACGTCACTAAACTCTCGCAAATTTCTACAGACGCACCATGGAGAGCATCCTGAATGGTAGCATTGGCGTCTGGTATGGAAGCTCTTCTGCACAGGTTCGGGAAAAAGCTGCAGAAAGTTGCAAATACAGCCAGCGCCGTCATGGGCACCAGCATCTAGAACATCTTCAAAAGGTGATGCCTCAGGAAGGCCACATCCATCATTAAGGCCCCCCATTGCCCAGGACATGCCCTCTTCTCATTGTTACCATCAAAGGGGAAGGTATGGAAGCCTGAAGACCCACACTGAGCAGTTTCTACCCCTTGGCCATCGGATTTCTAAATGGACATGTAAGCATCCTTACTGTTTTCTTTCCTTTCTCTTCCACCAGTGCATTCTGGTTAATTGGGACACATTGGGATCAGTGCATTTTGGCCCAGCTAAGTGTCGTCCCCAGTTAGTTGAAGTTTCATGCAAATAGTTAAAAGGGTATTATAAAGTTAAACTACCATTTAACTGTGATGAATTATGTATTTAAATGAAATACAGAACAAATTAGAACACTACTAATTCTATGAAGCTTTGTATTAGTTTCTACTGCAGACACCTAGTGCAGAAAATGGACTGCCTTCATATAATGCTTTAGATGATTGTATCTTCCAAATCTTCATTTTCATTAGAACGTTCAAGATAATTGTTGATACCTTCAATTTCTTCATTGTCCTAACTTGTTGAAGTAGCAAAATCATTTCATGTTCACTCTCAGCTGTTTCTGGCATCTCTAGGCCAGAATGCTTGAAACCGCGGTGAGCAAAACAGTTCAGAATTGTCTTACTGCTTATTTCTCACCAACTATCAGTGATGTTTTGAACGCAAGCACACACAACAGACGCTATTTAAAAACTGTTCACTCTGAGCACTGTGTAGTGACTAACGGTCATACTAGTTAGAAACCGTTCAGCAACCGTTTCCTGCAGATTAATGTCCCAAATAAATAAAGGGAATCCTGGTTACTTTCTCAATTTGTTTTTGCTCTTTAAGAGCCTGTCTCAAATACGCGGCTGTCCCGCTGAACCAATGGCCCAATTAACTGAAATTCAGATATATTTCTTATTGTAATTTATTGTTTTTTTTATGTATTGCAATGTATTGCTGCTGCAAAACAACAAATTTCATGACATAAATCAGTGATAATAAACCTGATTCGAATTCAGTTTTCAGAATTGCTAGTTTTCAGGTCAATACAGGTGAACAATCCTTCATCTACATTGGGTCCTGGTGAAGGAACCTGGCCATGTTGTGCCACAGGTGAACAATCGGACCTCTCATGAAAACAGCATTCAGGTATGATAACAAGTCCAAGATAACATTGATTATGCAATTCTTCTGCACATTGGATCCTAGTGAATACAGAGTCTTAACTAGTGTAGGATCCTAATGAATGCAAGGTTCAGCTACACTTATTATCAATTTATGTGGTATACAACTCTGAGATTTGTCTTCTCCAGACAGCAACAAAACAAAAAAAACCATGAAACCAGTTCAAAGAAAAACATTAACCCCACCCCCATGTGGAAAAAATTACAAGGCACGCAAACAGCCACAAGCACATCAGCCCCACGCCCCATGCGTAAAAAATACAAACTGCACAAAGCAGAACAAGAGAAACAACTCCCCAACCCCACTGCTTCCCAGAACCATGTCTGAGTAAAGAAGTGTCCTAGGAAGTGTGAGGTGCGGGGTTAGTACAGAATGCTAGTGAGATCAGGGTCCCGTCAGCACAGGCTGCAGTGACAGTAGAGCCTGAATGGCTAAGGGATCTTAATAGGCAGTGACCCCATCTCAGAGCATGATAGAGAGGGTCAGAACAGAAACAGGCCCTTCAGTCACCCAGTATGTGCTGACCCTAAAACAATGATTCACATAAATCATACACCATCCCATTTCTATAGATGTGTAGTGCACCATGGCCTGGTATGGAAATACCAATGCTTTTGAACAGAAAATCCTACAAAAAGTAGTGAATTCGGCCCACCATATCACTGCTTATCCCTGGGATTGGGGTCACCTGAAGCCATGGCAGCAGGTGGTGGATGGTCGTGGATGGAAGACTTGCATATCACAAGTCTTGGGTATATGACCATTGTCACTGGCAGACAATCTCCGAAGAGAATGGCTGAGGTCATCCGTCTTGTAAAATCACTGCCCAGAAGAAAGCAAAGGCAAACTACTTCTGTAGAAAAACTTGCCAAGAACGATCTAGGTAATGGGAAGAACATGATCACCCACGTCAAATGACATGGCACATAATGATGATGGCGAGCATATGAGGGGTATCTGATGTCTCTGGGCCTGTACTTGCTGGAGTTTAGAAGAATGATGAGGATCTTATTGAAATCTATGGAATATTGAAGGGCTTAGATAGAGAAGATGTGGAGAGGATGTTTTCCAAATTGGGGGAGCCTACAAACAGAGGACACAGCCTCAGAATAGAGGGATGTCCCTTTAGAACAGAAGTGAGAAGAAATTTCTTTGGCCAAAGGGTGGTGGAATTCACAGTGGAGGTTGAGAAGTTCTTGATTAGTAAGGGCATTAAAGTTTACAGGGAGAAGGCAGGAGAATAGGGTTGAGAGGAATAATAAATCAGCCATGATAGAAAGGTGGAGCACACTGGATGGACCAAATGGTCTTATGATCTCATGGAATGATGAAGGGAAGGGGTGGGAGATTGAGAGATGGGGAAGAGTATGAGAAATAGGAGGGTGAGAGAGATCAATAGAGATGGGGACAGAGAGATACGGAAGGGATAGAGGGGGAGAGAAAGGACAGAAAAAGGTAGTAGGAAGTGAGTGACAGGCAGAAGACTGAGAGATAGGGAGAATGGTGAGGGAGGGAAATATGGAGAGGGGTGGGAAGCATCAGAGATTCATAACATTTTTCGACACCAGGACCAGAACCAAAGGTGTCACCCAGTGTTTCACCAGTGGTCACCGCCTGCCACACTTGAGGACCTTGAGCATGGTAGTTCCCTCCCACCACGGGTCTTACCTACACACTGTGAGCCATCTGATGCCCTCCGGTAACCCTGGTCGCAGTGACACCGGAACGACGCTGCCACGTTCTGACAGTAGGCGTTGGGTCCACAGATGGTGGCATTGCTGCACTCGTCTATGTCTGTGGAGCAAGAAATCCACCGTTAGCACCGATCCACCTTGTCACAGTGGACATTTCACCATCACAGTTAGACCTCCTCTCCTTGTCACAGAACCACACTTTCTCTATCACTTTCAGTTACCGTAACACTCACTGACACATTCTCTCCATTGCACTTTCAGCCCTTGACCATCCCTCACAGAGTCATAGACCACTATAGCACTGAAACAGGTGCTTCTACCCATCTAGTCTAAGCCAATCCATTAAACTGCCTTCTCCCATCATCCTGCACCCAGATTATAGCTCTTCATACCAAGTACATATCCAAAATATTGAAATCAAACTTGCTGGCAGCTTGTCCCACACTCTCGCCACCCTCTGAGTGAAGAAGTTCCCCCTCAAGTTCCCCTTAAACTTTTCACCTTTCACCCATAACCCATGACATCTGGCCTCACCCAACCGCAGTGGAAAAAACCCGCTTGCATTTGCCCTATCTATACCCCTCATATTTTGTATATCTCTATCAAATCTACCCTCAAATGCTTAAACTCTCGGAAATAATGTCCTAACATGTTCAATAGGTCCTCAAGTACCAGCAACATCTTTGTAAATTTTCGCTGCACTCTTTCAATCTTATTTGAGAGGTGACCAAAACTGCACACAATACTCCAAATTAGGCCTCACCAACAGCTTGGTCCTCAAAAAGTGCAAAACTTCGCACTTGTCTTCATTACATTTCATCTGCCATTTTTCAGCCCATTCTTCCAGCTGGTCTAGATCCCGTTGCAAGCTCTGATAGTCTTCCTTATTGTCCATTGCACCACCAATCTTAGTGTCTTATGCAAATTTACTGATCCAGTTAACCTTGCTAAAATCCTTGTCGATAACATCCACTGCCTCGCTTTCATTAACTTCCCTGGTAAGTTACACGAAAGACTCTATAAGATTATTTAGACATGACTTACCACACACAAAACCACGTTGACTATGACTAATCCGTCCCCCTCTATCCAAATACCTATATATCCGGTCACTTAGAACACCCTTCCAATAATGTTCCCACTATTGATGTCAGGCTCACCAGCCTATAACCTCCTAGCTTTCTTAACAGCAGAACAACGTTAGCTATCCTCCAACTCTCCAACTCTCTGGCATCATGCCTGTGGCTAAGGATGTTTTAATTATCCTTGCAATTTCCACACTAGCCTCACACAGGGTCCGAGGGAACACCTTGTCAGGCCCTGGGGATTTATTCACCCTAATTTGCCTCAAGACAGCAAATGCCTCCTCCTCTGTAATCTCTTATAGGGTCTATGACCTGCTGCTGCTTTTCTTCACATCTATAGACTCTGTATTCTTCTCCTCATTAAGTGCAGATGAAAAAAAATACATTTAAGATCTCCCGCATCTCTTTGATCTCCACGCATAGATGACCAGACAACCAATTTTGCCCCATGCTGTCCTTTTGCTCTTAATATATCTGTAAATGCCCATGGGATTCTCCTTCAACTTGTCTTCTGGAGAAACATTTTGCCTTATTTTAGCCCTCCTGTTTCCCTTCTCAAGTGTTCTCTTGAATTTCTTATACTCAAGTACCTAATTTGTTCCTGCCTGCCTATACCTGCTATGCACCTCCTTTTTTCTTAACCAGGTCCACAATATCTCTTGGAAAAATAAGGCTCCCTGAACCTGTTATCCTCACCTTTTATTCTGACAGTAACATACTCCGTACTCTCAAAATTTCATTTTTGAAGGCCTCTCATTTACAAGTACACTTTTGCTAAAACCTACATATCCTAATGCACATTTGTCAGATCTATCTTGATACCATCAAAATTGGCCTCCAATTTAGAATCCTTTCCAATAAGTACTTTGAAACTAAAGGTATTATGGTCCCTTTCACAAACCCCGTCACCTGCCCTGTCTCATTTCCTAATACGAGTTAAAATTACCTATCACAACCTTATGTTTCTCGCAACCGTCTGCGATCTCTCTACAAACTTCCCCGAAACCCGTAGACTGTTCGGTAGTCTATAATATAATCCCATTAACCTGGTCATATTCCTCAGTTCCACCCAAAAAGCTTCACTAGACGTGCTTTCCAGTCTGTCCACTGCCGCGCCACTTCCCTGACTAGTAACGTCATCGACCCTCTCTTAATCCCTCCCACTCTGTCGCAACTAAAACAATGGAGTCCGGGAACACTGAGCTGCCAGTCAGGACCCTCCTGCAAGCAGTTCTCATTAATGGCTACAATATCGTAATTCCACATGCTGATCCATGCCCTAAGCTCGTCTGCCTTTCCTCCACCATGAGATACAGGAGTACAGTTAGACCATTTGGCCCATTGAGTCTGCTCCACCATTACATAATGGCTGATCCATTTCCCTCTCAGCCCCAATCTTCTGCCTTCTCCCCGTAACCCTTCATACCCTGACCATTCAAGGACCTATCAACCTCAGCCTTAAATATACCCAATAACTTGGCCTCCACAACCGCCTGTGGCAACGAATTCCACAGATTCACCATTTTGGCAGAAGAAATTCCTTCTCAACTCCATTCTAAATGAATACCTCTCTATAGTGAGGCTGTGTCCTCTGGTCTTAAACTCCCCCACCATAGGAAACATCCATCCTGTCCACATCCACTCTACAGAGGTCTTTTAATGCTTGCTAGGTATCAATGAGATCCTCTCTCATTCTTCTGAATTCCAGTGAGTACAGGCCCAGAGCCATCAAGTGCTCCTTTCAATCCCGGAATCATTTTCATGTCAGCACATCATTTCTTAGATAAAGGGCCCAAAACTGCTCATAATACTCCAAGTGTAGCATTACCAGTGCTTTTTAAAACCTCAACATTACATCCTTGTTTTTATATTCTAGTGCTCTTCAAATGAATGCTAACATTACATTTGCCTTCCTCACCACCAGTTCAACCTGCAAATTGAGGCAGAGCGGAGTGATAATGGTGCTAAACAGCGACTCCTTTGTTGCATCTTCAGAAACAGCTCTATTTCCATCTCTAATATCTTTATTTTTCCCTTTCAGGGTTCTTTTGAAGACCCGGACTTGGAGTTACATGCTGACTATGGTTCTTTGCGGGAATGGGACCCGCTCTCAGGGTTTCATAACTGGCCGTTGTTCGGCACGCTAAAGGCTCGGCCTAAGAGTCTGGCTCAGATTTGGTAGCTTAGGATCTCGGGGCTCTGGAGACGGGAGGATCAATGGTCAGTGTCATGGCAGAAGACCCGTGTGTCGTCAGGGGAGTCGGACAATCTGCGGCTGTGTGCCCAGAGACTCGTGATCTTTGGGCACAGAGCTTGAAAAAAAGCAACATAATGGACTTTTAAAACCATAAAGCAGCGAGTTTTTTGTTATGTCTCCCTGCTCGCTGTGAAAACAGAGACATAAGAACATAAGAAATAGGAGCAGGAGTAGGCCATCCGGCCTATTGAGCCTGCCCCGCCATTCAATAAGATCATGGCTGTTCTGTCCATAAACTCAGCTCTATCTACCTGCCTTTTCCCCATAACCCCTAGTATGTAAAAATCTATCTAACTGTATCTTAAGTATATTTAGTGAAGAAGTATCAACTGCTTTCCTGGGCGGAGAATTCCACAGATTCACCACTCTCTGGGAAAAACAGTTTCTCCTCATCTCCGTTCTAAATCTTCTCCCCTGAATCTTGAGGCAATGTCCCCGAGTTCTAGTCTCACCTACCAATGGAAACAACTTTCCTACGTCTATCTTATCTATCCCTTTTAAAATTTTGTATGTTTCTGTAAGATCCCATCTCATTCTTCTGAATTCCAGAGAGTGTAGTCCCAGGCGACTCAATCTCTCCTCATAGGTTAACCCCTTCATCCCTGGAACCAACCTGGTGAACCTCCTCTGCACTGCCCCCAAAGCCAGTATACCCTTCCTCAAGTGCGGAGACTAGAACTGCACACGGTACTCCAGGTGCGGCCTCACCAGTACCCTGTATAGTTGCAGCATGACCTCCCTGCTCTTGAATTCAATCCCTCTAGCAATGAAGGCCAACATTACATTTGCCTTCTTAATAACCTGTTGTACCTGCAAGCCAACTTTCTGCGATTCATGCACAAGCACTCCCAAGTCCCTCTGCACAACAGCATGCTGCAATCTTTCACCATTTATATAATAATCTGCTCTTCTATTATTCCTTCCAACGTGGATAATCTCACATTTACCAATGTTGTATTCCATCTTCCAGACCTTGGCCCATTCACAACCTATCTATATCCCTCTGCAGACTCTCCACGTCCTCTGTACAATTTGCTTTTCCACTCAGTTTAGTGGAGAGAGGGAGGGCCTGTGGTACTTCGAATACCAGGTGAAACATGAAGTCTTTGGGGTAACTGCAAGTCTGTGTCTTTGTTGTTGCTTTGCTCACACTTGGGCGCTCAGTGGCGGGTGTTGATGCTTTTTTTTAACTGGTGGGGGAGGAGGGATTGTTGCTTGCTGCCGCTTACGCTTGAGAGGGGGGGAGCTGGGGGAGGACTTTGGAGTTCTAACATTTAACAGTCGTTCATTCTTTGGGGCACTCCTCTGTTTTTGTGGATGGTTGTGAAGAAAAAGCATTTCAGGATGTATATTGTGTACATTCTGACGTTAAATGTACCTTTGAAACCTTTGAAATTAACCTTTAGGGACTCCTACACAAGGACTCCCAAGTCCCTTTTCACCTCAGATTTTTGAATTCTCTCTCCATTTAGAAAATGAACTATGCTCTTATTTCTTCTACCAAGACCATACACTTCCCGACACTTCTTGCATTGAGATATATGCAGCTCCGAACATTCGTCCCAACATGCTCAACCTTTTGATTCCTGACCTTGCATGTGGGTTTAACAACATTTTCGCCATAAGCACACCACTATCTGTGGTGACACTCTGGTTGCCGTCCACCTGCAACGCTAGGTTAAACATCCCCCTGCCCCCGTGTAACACTAGCAAATCTTCCCACTAGGATATTAGTCCCCCTCCAGTTCAGGTGCAAACCAGCCCTTCGCTTACCATGAGAGAATCACGCTCCCCACCACACTGTCCGTGTCATGAACAGCCTCAGATCCTTAATGCTTCTCTTTTCAAATGGACACTGACACATTTTGGCTCCCACATGCAGACATTGCATTCTCACCGTCACACCTGTCCTCCAGTGATTCCCACGTGGATGTCTGCAGCCTTTTACTGGAGCTCTTCTTGGTGAGGCTGTGAGTTCCCCACACTCATCCCTCCCAGCTGGGATTTCTCACTGCAGTCTCCTCAGGTTTGGTCTGTTGATTGATATCCCAGACTCTCATATGTTCCTGGGAACACTGGGAATAATTCCAACATAGATAGGAGCCTCTACTCCACCCACATTTTTAGAGGTCCTGCAGTGAATGGGAGATGTGTGGTTGGAGAATCCGCTGTGTCTTAAATCACAGTAAGGTGCAGGGGATGCTCAGTGCTGACAGACGCTCGACAGTTGTTCCATCAGTAAGTGTGAAACTTCAGGCAAGTTCAGGAGGTGGGAGGCTTAGGGACGGATGTCTGTGGTCCTGTCAAATGGATGTGGTTGATAGTATTCACAACTCGTGTGCGCATTCACTATTGTTCACTTGGCTTTGTTCTCACTTTGAAGGAATAACTTTTTGGCATTGACTCTTCCATTTAGACCATGTCTGACAAGGCTTCTCTGGACTGTAGAGGAGGGTACTTGGGTTCTAATGGTCTCTGGGAGTTCAGAGCGGACTTCTTCCAATCTAGAGGGGACATCAGTTTGATGTGTCTCTCGTCTGCTGCACTCAGTTTCCATAGCTGACTACTGCATTTCTGGTCCTCAACCTTGCCCATTTCTTTATGCTACTTCAGTAGAGCCTGAACATGGCTGAGACCAATCAGCTTACCAACCGGTACGTCTTTGGCGTGTGGGAGGAAACCAGAGCACGCAGAGGAAACTCCCGTGGGAACGTACAATTCGTGGGAATTGAACCTGGATCACCTGTACTGTAAAGTGTTGTGCTAACCACCACGCTAGCAGGCTGCCCTTCCTGGCTGATTGAAATTAGCCCAACTGATATGGATATTTAAGGTGTGCTCCATGGCGAAGCCTAATGCAAACACTGAAAAAAATGTCATTTTTGTGTTTCTCATTATCCACCGGCTTTATTCACTAGAGGCTCCATACTTACCTTAATTGTTTTCTTCCGATTTATATATTCACTCCCTATTTTCAAATTGATCACAAGATCATAAGACATAGTAGGCCATTTGGCCCATTGTTTATGGTTAGCACGAGAGGGCACAGTTTTAAGGTGCTTGGAAGTAGGTGCAGAGGAGATGTCAAGGGTAAGTTTTTTTACGCAGAGTGGTGAGTGCCTGGAACGGGCTGCCGGCGGTGGCGGTGGAGGTGGATACGATAGTGTCTTTTAAGAGATTCCTGGATAGGTACATGGAGCTTAGAAATATAGAGAGCTATGGGTAAGCCTAGGTAATTTCTAAAGTAAGTACATGTCAGCACAGCATTGTGGGTCGAAGGGCCAGTACGTGCTGTAGTTTTTCTATGTTTCTTCTATGAGTCTGCTCCACCATTACATCATGGCTGATCCATTTCCCTTTCAGCCCTTCATGCCTTGACTAATCAACCTCTGCCTTAAATATACCCCCTGGACGTGACCTCCACAGTCACATGTGGCAACCAATTCCACAGATTCACCACTCTCTGGATAAAGAAATTTCTCCTCATCTCTGTTCTAAAAAGATACCCTTCTATTCTGAGGCAGTGTCCTCTGATCCTAGACTCCCCCACCATAGGAAATATTTTTTCCACACCCACTCTACCAAGACCTTTCACCACTTGATTTGCTTCAATTAAATCACCTCTCATTCTTCTGAATTCTAGTGAATACAGGCCCAAAGCCAAAACATGCTCTTCATATGACAAGCCGTTTAATCCTGGAATCAATTTTGTGACCCTCCTTTGAACCCTCTCTGGCCCAAAACTGTTCTCAGTACTCCAAGCGAGGTCCCACCAGTGCCTTAACATTACATATATTCTAGTCCTCTAGAAATGAATGCTAACATCACATTTGCCTTTCTCATCATTGACTTATCTTGCAAATTAACCTTTAGGGAATTCTGCACTAGGATTCCCAATTCCCTTTGCACATCTGATTTTTGAATTTTCTCTCCATTTACAAAATAGACTACCCTTTTATTTCTTCTACCAAAGTGCATGACCATACATTTCCCAGCACTGCATTCCATCTATCACCACTGTTCTTACTTGTTACTGCGCCCTCCCCCCCAACTACCAGCATAAGTTTGGCAGAAGACAAGCTGTATTTTGGTTGACTGCAGATTTCTGTGGCGTTCATTGTTTCAGGGTCGAAACGATTTCTTTTGCCTGGCAGTATCCTACTGATATCGTAATGTGCTTGTTATCTTGGTATCTTGTATGTGATATGTGTGCTTTGTGCGGTGTGTGACTGTTGGTATTGTGTTTTGTACCTTGGCCCTGGAAGAATGCGGTTTGACTTGTCAGTAATCATGGGTATTCATGTATGGTTGAATGACAATTAAACTTGAATTGAATTGAATTCTTCATCTTCTTTGTTATCCACAGATCGTGCCCCTTTCTCATAGAATCCCTTTTTTGGTATCTGCTTTTGGAATATTTCCCAGTCCACCTTAGACATCTTCAACGCATTATCATTGCCCTTATTTAAGTTGAAGACAGTAGTTTAGATCTTATGGTGTTTACTCTCCAACTGCATCAAGAATTCTATTATATTGTGGTTACTACCCTGAAAAGATGTTTGAAAACAAGACCTTTCCTCATTAGGTTTGACTCTATCCAAAATAACCTAGCCCCAGGTAGGTCCATGAAGGGATATGGGGAGAAGGCAGGAGACTGGGGCTGAGAGGAAAATGGATCAGTCATGATGAAATAGTGGAGCAGACTCGATGGGACAAATAACCCAATTCTGCTCCTATATCTTATGGTCTTACTTACATGATTGTTGAAGATCCACAAACTAGCGAGGGACATTAGGACAGGGTCACAATAAAGGATAACAACCCAGCATGTCAACGATCCTTCTGCATCCACAGACTCAGCAACCCCATTCCTTAATCCCCAGCACTGAAGGTTGGGAACTGATCATCAGGCAGAGCTCTGTGACCAGGTTCAGAGAGATGAGGAACAACTCACCGACACACCCCTGGGCAGGGCTCAGCTGGAATCCCACTCCACACTCAGTGATGCACTGGAAGGAGCCGGGGCTGTTCTTACAACGGTTGGAGCCACAGATCGTCGGGTATTCCACACACTCGTCAAGATCTGTTTATCAGAACAGGGAACCCATGAGAATCAGTCTAGCTGGAACCTACCACCATTTTCACAAATACCAGTACTGTTTTTCATCCTGTACAGGCTCCAGAATGGTTCTGACACTCTCAAAAGCTTCCCACTTGCTCTTTGCTCCTTTCCCTTCACCCAAATGACCTCTGATAGGTCATGGAGTCATAGAAAATTACAGTACAGAAACAGGCCCTTCAGCCCATCTAGTCCATGGCGAACCATTTAAACTGCCGACTCCCATCAACCTGCACCTAGCCCTCCATACCCCTACAGTCCATGTACCTATCCAAACTTTTCTTGAATGCTGAAATTGAGCTCACATGCACCACGTGCTGGCAGCTCACTCCACACTCTCATCACCTTCTAAGTGAAAAAGTTTTCCTTCATGTTCCCCTTAAATTCTTCACCTTTCATCCTTAACCCATGAACTCTGGTTGTCATCCCACTCAGTGGAAAAAGCCTGCTTGCGTTAACCATATCTATAAACCTCATAATTTTGTATACCTCTATCAAATCTCTTCTCAATCATCTATGTAGCAATGAATAAAGTCCTAACTTATTCAATCTTACCATACAACTCAGTTCTGGCAACATCTTTGTAAATTTTCTCTGTACTCTCTCAACCATATTTATGAGGGGTGATTGATAAGTTCATGGCCTAAAGTTCAAGAAGTCAATTTTAGAAAACTTAGCACATTTATTTTTCCTACATTTACACACTTAGTCCAGTGATCGTGGAGCATACGGATCCCTTCTTTGTAGAAGTTGGCATCTTGGACCTCCAGAAAGTGGTCCACAGCAGGAGTAATTGATAAGTTCACGGCCTAAGGTAGAAGGAGATGAGTTATTAACTTCAAACTTTCTGCATTTTCACTTAAAGAGTTGAACTGCATGTGCATGTAACAAGAGCTGTATAACTCATCTCCTTCTACCTTAGGTCACGAACTTATCAAACACCCCTGCTGTGGACCACCTGGAGATCCAAGACGCTCTCATTACATGCACATGCAGTTCAACTCTTTGAGTGATAATGCAGAAAGTTTGAAGTTAATAACTCATCTCCTTCTACCTTAGGCCACGAACTTATCAATCACCCCTGCTGTGGACCACTTCTACAAAGAAGGGATCCATATGCTCCACGACCGCTGGACTAAGTGTGTACATGTAGGAGGAGACTATGTTGAAAAATAAATGTGTTAGGTTTTTTAAAATTGACTCCTTCTACCAGGCCATGAACTTATCAATCAGCCCTCGCACATCTTCCCTGTAGGTAGGTGACCAAAATTGCTCACAATATTCCAAATTAGGCCTCTCTACGTCTTAAAGAACTTCAACATAACATCCTCTCTCCTGTACTCAGTACTTCGATTTATGGAGTATGTTTCACATATTGGCAATAAGTGATTCTGATTCTGATGTTCAACTTCAGGATGCTCTTTGTCAACTCCAACTTAGCATTCAATCAATACAATCATCCCCTCAAAACTAATCAGTAAACTTCAATACCTCAGCCTCAATACCTCGTTGTGCAATGGGTTCCTCAATTTCCTCACTTGCAGACCCTAGTCATTTCAGGTAGGCAACAACATCCCCTCCACAATCTCCCTCAGCACAGGTGCACCACAAGTCTGTGTGCTTAGCCTCCTGCTCTACTCACTTTACACTTATGTCTGTGAGGCTAAGCACAGCTTTATACTTTATACTTTATTGTCACCAAACAATTGATACTAGAATGTACAATCATCACAGCGATATTTGTTTCTGCGCTTCCTGCTCCCTGGATTACAAATATTAAATATTAAAAATATTAAAATAGTAAACATTAGTAAATGTTAAAAATTTAAATTGTAAATCATAAATAGAAAATAGAAAAATGGGAAGTGAGGTGGAAAAAAACCGAGAGGCAAGTCTGGATATTTGGAGGGTACGGCCCAGATCCGGGTCAGGATCCGTTCGCAGTCTTATCACAGTTGGAAAGGAGCTGTTCCCAAATCTGGCCGTATGTGTCTTCAAGCTCCTGAGCCTTCTCCCAGAGGGAAGAGGGACGAAAAGTGTGTTGGCTGGGTGGGTCGTGTCCTTGATTATCCTGTCGGCACTGCTCCAACAGCGTGCGGTGTAAATGCCATATTTATGTTCTTTGACACCACTGTCGTTGGCCAAATCAGATGGTGATGAATCAGCTGATAGGACAGAGATTCAAAATCTGGCTAAGGGCTGCTACAACAACAACTTCCTTCTCAATGCCAGCGAGACCAAGGAACTGATTATTGACTTCAGGAGGAGGAAGCTAGAGGGAGGTTCACTGGAAGCAGAGGGTGATGATCGAAGTATGTTGCTCAGAATGGAGACCAGTGACTGGTGGTGTTGCCACAGGGCCAATGTTGGATAGTTACATAAGTGATTCAAAAGGATGCAATTGCACAAGGCTTGATTGGTAAACTTGTGGATGACACAAAATTAGGAGATGTTGAAAATGAAGAAGGTTATTGTACAATGCTTGACCAGTTCAGAAAGTGAGCTGAGGAGTGGCAAATGGAAATCAATACAGATAAATATGAAGTAACACATTTTGGAAAGACAAACCATTGTAGGACTTATATCAAGAATAAGAAGGAATTGGGGATTGCAGTGGAACAGGAGGACCTGGTACTTAGTCAAGTTCACTATACACCGTCAGGATAGAACTGTCAAATCTTTCAAAAGCAGAGGCGGAGGCCTATGCCTCATGATCAACTCCTCTTGGTGCACAAATGTGTCAGTGATGTCTCAAATCTGTTCACCAGACCTGGAATATCTTGAAATAAAGTGCTGTCCATTGTACCTGCTGAGGGAGATTCCAATGATCATTTTGGTAGCAGTGTACATTCCACCTCAGGTCAATGTCAAACAAGCTGTCGGTGATCTGCACCACATGCATGAAACAGCACACCCTGACACCATCACCATCATTTTGGTGGATTTTAATCAGGCCAGATTGAAAAAGTCACCTAATAATTATCATCAGCAATTCACTTGCAGTAGCAGCAGAAACAACCCACTAGACCACTGTTACACACCATCAAGAGTGCTTACTGTGCTATTCCACACCCACATTTCAGAAAGTCTGATCACCTATGAAAACTTGCTGTGCCTTCCCAAACCAAAAGCCATGGATGAACCAGGAAGTTCGTTGTCTGCTGAGGTCTAAGTCTGTGGCATTTAAGTCTGGAGACCCAGGTTTGTACAGGAAAACCAGAAATGACTTGCAGAGGGCTATTTCAAGAGCAAAAAAAACAACACCAAGCCAAATAAAGGCAGCAAGATTTTCGATGGCAGTTGTTGATTGGAGTACTGTGCAGTCGCAACAGGAGCATTCCTGAGCAAGTCTGACAAAGATTTTCAATGGAAAACCAAATCTTTATAAAAGAGAGGTACCGCCTAGCGGAGCAGTCATTGGAGTAGTCTTGAGTCAGAATAGTAAGGCTTTGGCTCAACAGAGCTTCGTTGAGAACAGGCAGAGGCAAGGCAAGTAGGTAAGCTCTGTCCTTATTCCTTATTTAAATCTTGAAATCTTGAGAGAATGGGGGGCGGGGGTCTCTCTGCAGAGACAGTATTCTGTTCTGGGTGTCAGATGTGGGATTTCCAGGAGACTCCCAGCCTCCCCAATGGCCATATCTGTCCCAATGCACTGAGATGCAGCTCCTTAGAGACCGTGTTAAGGAACTGGAGCTGCAGCTCGATGACGTTTGGCTTGTTAGGGAAAGTGAAGCAATGATAATCAGGAGCTACAGGGAGGAAGTCACCCCAAGGCTACAGGAGACAGATAAATGGGTGACCGTCAGGAGAGGGAAGGGAGAATTTCAGATAGTGGCGAGCACCCCGTGGCCGTCCCCCTCAACAATAAGTACTTCATTTTGAGTACTATTGGAGGGGTGGGACCTACCTGGGGGAAGCAACAGTGGCCATACCTCTGGCACTGAATCTGTCCCTGGGGCTCAGAAGGGTAGGAAACTGAAGAGGATGGCAGCAGTAATAGGGGACTCTATAATCAGGGGGACAGGTAGGCGGTTCTGTGAACATGAAAAGGAAACATGGATGGTAGTTTGCCTCCCAGGTGTCAAGGTCCGAGATGCTTCTGGACATGTCCACAATAACCTGAAAAGGGAGGGTGAGCAGCCAGAAGTAGTGATATATATTGGTACCAATGACATTGAAAGAAAAAGGGAGGAGGTCCTGAAAAAACAATATCAGGAGTTAGGAAGGAGCTGAGAAGCGGGACCTCAAAGGGTAGTAATCTCGGGATTGCTGTCTGTGCCATGTGATGGTGAGGACAGGGATAGAATGAGGTGGCAGATAAATGCGTGGCTGATGAATTGGAGCGGGGTGGAGATTCCAATTTCTGGATAATTGGGACCTCTTCTGGGGCAGATGGGACTTGTACAAAAGGTACAGGTTGCACTTGAATTCAAGGGGGACCAATATTCTTGCGGGTAGGTTTGCTAGAGCTGTTGGGAGTGGTTTAAACTAATATGGCAGGGGGATGGGAACCCGTATGATAGAGCTGCGGATGAGCCAGCAAGTTTACCAGTAGATGATGGGTGTAACATGAATGTAATGAAGGACAAGCCAATGATTGGATTCGAATGCAGGCAGAGCAAAGAGTTAAGTTGTACCAGACAGGTAAAATTCAAAAGGGCGAAGAATGCAGGACTGAAAGTGCTGTATTTAAATACACATAGGATTCAGAATAAGGTGGACAAACTCGTGGCACAATTAGAGAGTGGTCAGTATGACGTTGTGGGCATCACTGAGTTGTGGCTGAAAGAAGGCCGTAGGTAGGAGCTTAACATCAAAGGACAGGAAGGAAGGCATAGGCGGTGGTGAGGCTCTGTTGGTAAGAGTTGGAATTATATCCTTAGAAAGAGGTGACATAGCATCAGAGAATGCTCAATCTTTGTGGGTGGAGTTAAGAAATTGCAAGGGTAAAAAACCATTGTGGGAATCATATATATAGGCCTCCAAATAGTAGTCAAGATGTGGAGTTGAGATTGCAAAGGGACACTGAAAAGGCAAGTAATAAGGGTAATGACACAATTATAATGGGGGACTTCAATGTGCAAGGGAATTGGGAAAATCAGGTTGGTGTCGGATTGCACGAGAAAGCATTTATTGAATGCTTACAGATGGCTTTTTAGAGCAGCTTGCGCTTGAGCCTACTCAGGGAAAGGCTATCTTAGATTAGGTGTTGTGTAATAACCCAGCTCTTATCAGGAGCTTAATGTAAAGGAACCATTAGGAGACAGTGATCTTGATATGATTGACTTCATACTGCAATTTGAGAAGGAAAAGCACAAGTCAAATGTATCAGTATCACAATGGAATAAAGTGGATTACAGAGGTATGAGAGAGGAGCTTACCCAGGTGGACTGGAAGAGAATATTGGTGGGGATGACAGCAGAGCAGAGATGGCTGAAGTTTCTGGAAGTAGTTCATAAAGCACAGGACAGCTATGTCCCACAGAAGAAGTCCTCAAATGGCAGGGCTAGGCAACTATGGCTGACAAAGGAAGTTAAGGACTGCATAAAAGCCAAGGAAAGGGCATGTAAGATAGCAAAAGTGAGTAGAAAGTTGGATGATTGGGAAGCTTTTAAAATCCAACAAAAGGTAACTAAAAAAAGCTAGGGAAAAGACAAAATACGTAGGCAGCCTAGCCAATAATATAAAGCAGGATACCAAAAGTTTTTTCAGTTATATAAAGAGTAAAAGGGAGGTGAGAGTTGATATTGAACCACTGGAAAATGATGCTGGTGAGGTAGTAACGGGAGAACAAACAAATGACAGATGAACTTAATGAGTACTTTGCATCTGTCTTCACTGTGGAAGACACTAGCAGTGTGCCAGAGGTCCATGAGTATCAGGGAGCAGGAGCGAGTGCCATTGTTATTACAAAAGAAAAAGTGCTAGGCAAACTTAAAAGTCTTAAGATGGTAAGTCACCTGGGCCAGAAGGATTACATCCCAGAGTCCTGAGAGAGGTTGCTGAAAAGATAACGGATGCATTGGTCATGATCTTTCAAGAGTCACTTGATTCTGGCATGGTCCCAGAGGACTGGGAGATTGTAAATGTCACTCCACTCTTTAAAAAGGGAGGAAGGCAAAAGAAAGGAAGTTATAGTCCAGTTAGTCTAACCTGAGTGGTTGGGAAGGTTTTGGGGTCTATTATTAAGAATGCGGTTTTGAGGTACTTGGAGACTAATGATAAAATAAGTCAAAGCCAGCATGGTGTCTGTAAACGGAAATCTTGCCTGACAAATCTGTTAAGAGTTCTTTGAGGAAATAACAAGTAGGGAGGATTAAGGAGATGTCATTTACTTGAATTTTCAGAAGGCATTTGATTAGGTGCCTCATGATGCTGTTTAACAAGATATAATCCTATGGCATGACAGGAAAGATACTGGCATGGATAGCAGAATGGCAGACAGGCAACAGACAGCAAGTGGGAATAAAAGGGGCCTTTTCTTGGTTGGCTGCCGGTAACTAGTGGTGTTCCTCAGGGGTCAGCATTGGGATCACTGATTTTCAAATTGTTTGTCAGTGATTTAGATAATGGAGCTGATGGCGTTGTGGCAAAGTTTGTGGATGATATGAAGATAGGTGGAGCGGTAGATAGTGCTGAGGAAGCAATGTGATTACAGCAGGACTTAGACAAATTGGAAGAATGGGCAAAAATATGGCAGATGGAATACAGTGTTGGGAAATGTATGATAATGCATTTTTGGTAATAGGAACAATAGTGCAGACCATTTCCAAATGGGGAGAAGGTTCAAACATCAGAGGTGCAGAGGGACTTAGGAGTCCTTGTGCAAGACTCCCAGAAGGTTAATTTACAGATTGAGTCTGTGGTAAAGAAGGCAAATGCAATGTTGGCATTTATTTCAAGGGGAATGTAATCTTTTATAAGACACTAGTCAGGCCGCATTTGGAGTATTGTCAACAGATTTGGGCCCCGTATCTCAGAAAGGATGTGTTGTCATTGGATAGAGTCCAGAGGAGTTTCACGTAGATGATTCCGGGAATGAAGGGGTTAACATATGAAGAGCGTTTGGCAGCTTTGGGCTTGTACTCACTGGAATTTAGAAGAATGCATGGGGATCTCATTGAAACCGCTCCCTATGCGACTCCCCTGTCCATTCGTCCCCCCCATCCCTCCCCACTGATTTCCCTCCTGGCACTTATCCTTGTAAGCGGAACAAGTGCTACACATGCCCTTACACTTCCTCCCTCACCACCATTCAGGGCCCCAGACAGTCCTTCCAGGTGAGGTGACACTTCACCTGTGAGTCGGCTGGGGTGATATACTGCGTCCGGTGCTCCCGATGTGGCCTTCTATATATTGGCGAGACCCGACGCAGACTGGGAAACCGCTTTGCTGAACACCTACGCTCTCTCCACCAGAGAAAGCAGGATCTCCCAGTGGCCGCACATTTTAATTCCACATCCCATTCCCATTCTGACATGTCTACCCACGGCCTCCTCTACTGTAAAGATGAAGCCACACTCAGGTTGGAGGAACAACACCTTATATTCCGTCTGGGTAGCCTCCAACCTGATGGCATGAACATTGACTTCTCTAACTTCCACTAATGCCTCACCTCCCCCTCGTACCCCATCTGTTATTTATTTTTATACACACATTCTTTCTCTCACTCTCCTTTTTCTCCCTCTGTCCCTCTGACTATACCCCCTGCCCATCCTCTGGGCTCCCACCCCGGTCTTTCTCCCCGGGCCTCCTGTCCCATGATCCCCTCATATCCCCTTTGCCAATCACCTGTCCAGCTCTTGGCTCCATCCCTCCCCCTCCTGTCTTCTCCTACCATTTTGGATATCCCCCTCCCCCTCCAACTTTCAAATCTCTTACTAACTTTCTTCAGTTTGTCCTGACGAAGGGTCTCGGCCTGAAACGTAGACTGTACCTCTTCCTAGAGATGCTGCCTGGCCTGCTGCGTTCACCAGCAACTTTGAAGTGTGTTGCTTAAATGTTCAAAGGACTTGTGACGGGATCCTGAATTACCCCATGAACTGTGCTCGTTTACCCCTATTAACTGTGCTTTTGAAAAGAGAGAGAGAGTTCTTTAACACCAATAGCTTGTTTTTAAAAGAGAGAGAGAGACGAAGACTGCTCACAGGTTGTTTATACTTTCCTCAAGGATATTTCCTGCTGGCATTTCTTACAGAGAGAGAGGAAGGAGGAGTTATTTGAATGGTATTCAGTACGGTGAGATAAATAGGAGGTCAGATGATATAGACCCCAGACACATGTTTTGGACACTGAATGAGCTTTGTTGTGCCCGCAGAAAAAGTGGGTTTTTGGAGGATCGATCAAGTGGATCGATCGGTCGCTCTTACAGTGAAAAGGAAAGGGGTTGACTGGTGGGGAGTTGTCCATGTGTCCACCCTCGCCTGGGTGATAGCTCCACCACAGAAAACCGGTCCCCTTTGTTGTGGTCACAGTCGGTGACTTTAAAAGGATTTTGAAGGACAACGAGAAGATCGACGGCGTCAGCTCACCTGAAGACTCAAATCTTTCTCTCTTTCTCTCTCTCTCTCCATCACTACTCAACTCAATACCACGAACTGTACTGAACTGAACTGAACTTTACTCATCATCATAAGACTGTATCTTTTTACCCCTAGACTTAAAGAAGCTTGGTTTTTCATACATATATTTCTACACTTACTGATATACTTACTTATATATATAATCATTGCTAACCTGTTTGATTTATCTACATTTATATTACCATATTGTGTAGTTACTAATAAATATTATCAGTTAATAACAATACTGGACTTCAAAGTGTTTTCCATCTCTGCTGGTTCTTTATTCCTGTCACGGGGTAGGGTGGGTATGGAGAGGATGTTTTAAATGGTGGGGGTATCCATACCTAGAGGGCACGGCCTCAATATTGAGGAACGACCCTTTAGGACAGAAGTAAGGAAGTATCTAGCCAGAGAGTAGTAAATCTGTGGAATGCTCTGCCACAGACTGCAGTGGAGGCCAAGTCCATGGGTATATTTAAAGCGAAAGTTGATCGTTTCCTGATCGGTCAGGGCATCAAAGGATATAGTGAGAAAGCAGGTGTATGGGGTTGACTGGGATCCAGGATCAGCCATGATGGAATGGTAGAGCAGACTCGACGAGCTGAATGGCCCACTTCTGCTCCTATGTTTTATGGTTGGAGGCGACATTGGATGCATGACAACTCTGGCAGGGTTTGCAAGACATTACTTCCTACAAAGCAAAATCCAATCGCATGAATAGCAGCGATGCTTCACTACCAGATGAACTCAATGCCTTCTACATCCGCTTTGAAAGGGAGAACATAACTAAATCTGTGAAGATCCCTGCTGCACCTGATGACCCTGTGATCTCTGTCTCGAAGGCCAATGTCAGGCTGTCTTTAAAGAGGGTGAACCCTTGCAAAGCAGCAAGCCCTGATGAAGTACCTGGTAAGGGTTACATGCATATACTTGCTGTTATTGATTGGTTTATTTATTTTTTCCTTTCTACGTGATCATGTATTGCATTTTACTGCTGCTGTTAAGTTAACAAATTTCACAACACATGCTGGTGATAATAAACCTGATTCTGATGTGGTGATTTGTCTCCACTTACTGGCAGAAGGTGGTATAGCAGTTACATATATCTTCATTTTTTAATTGGCTAAGTGTTAGCACATAATACACGTGTTTTAATTGTGTAGACTCTTAATTGGTTTATCTCTATCTAGGGAATTTCTGTCATCTTGAGTATAAAGGTGATAGATTTTTTTTCAAAAGCGCCATCTTTTTATATCGAATATCTTTAATATCTGAAATCTCACTTGTCTTTGTCTATACCTTTTTTTAAACTTTAAGATAAATGATCATGAAGAATCAATGAATCAAAGTCTGTCGCTCATTCCTCAACTCCTAAAAGAATCCAGGGATCGAAAATTACCGAGAACTGACAGGGCACAGCCTCAGAATAGATGGATGCTTTAGAACAGAGATGAGAGAGGTGAATCTGTGGAATTTGTTGCCACAGGCAGCTGTGGAGGCCAAATCATTGGGTATATTTAAAGTGGAGGTTGATAAGTTCTTGATTAGTAAGAGCATCAATGCTTATGGGAAGAAGGCAGGGTTGAGAGGAATAATAAATCAGCCATATTGGAATGGTGGAGCAGATGTAATGGGCTTCATGGACTAATTCTGCTCCTGTGTCTTATGGTATAAAGTGCACAAAAGATTTACGAGGGTTTTGCACAGACTTGAGACAGTTATAGGGAGAGATTGGCCTTTACTCCTTGAAATATTGAAGAATCAGGGGCAACTTTATAGAAACATTTAAAGTTATGAAAGGCACATATAAGGTGAATGGAGACAGTCTTTTCCCCAGGGTAGGGACAACCAAAGCTACAGGGCATAGGTTCAGAGATGGGAAAGATTTAAAAGGGTCCCGTGGGGCAATTTTTCCACCCCGAGTGTGGCGAGTCTAGGACACGAGCTGCCAAATGGAATGGTTGAGGCAAGTGAAATGGTGTCATTTAAGAAACATAAACATGAGAAAATCTGCAGAAACTGGAAATCCAGAATAATGCACAAAAAATGCTGGGGGAACTCGGCAGGTCAGTCAGCATCAATGGAGATAAATAAACAGTCAAAGTTTCAAACCAAGACGATTCTTCAGGACTGAGAAGGAAAGGGAAGACTCCAGAATAAGAAGGTGGGGGGGGGGAGGGGAAAGAGGAAAGCTAGAATGTGATAGGTGAAGCCAGGAGGGTAGGAAAGGTAAAGAACTGGAGAAGAAGGGATCTGATAGGACAGGAGAGTGGACAATAGGAAAAAGGGAAGGAGAAGGGGACCTGGGGGAACTAATAGGTAGAGGTAAGAGGCCAGAGTGGGGAAAGGGGGGGAACAGAAAACTTTTTTTTTACCGGAAGGAGAAATTGTTATTCGTGCCATCAGGTTGGAGGCTACTCAGGTGAAATATAAAGGTATTGCTCCTCCACCCTGAGGGTGGCCTCATCGTGGCTCAAGAGGAGGCCATAGACTGACACATCGGAGAGGGAATGGGAATTAAAAGTCTTGGCCACCTGCAAGCTCTGCTTGTGGCGGATGGACAGAGGAGCTCGACGAAGTAGTCCCCCAACTTATGACAAGCCTCACCAACGTAGAAGAGGGCGCAGTGGGAGCACTGGAAGCTGGACACCAGACATAGCACTGTGGGTGTACTATGTTGGTGCTGTAATGTATGGAAAACCTGCGAACTTCCCCCAGCACATCCTCTAGGTTCATTGCTTGTTAACGCAAATGATACATCACACGGTATGTTTCATTGTACACATGGTAAATAAATCCAAATCTGAATCTGATCTGAACTACTTGAATAGGTCCATGGAGGGGGAGGGCTGAGAGCTGGGGTTCCTGTGGTAAACCATATATATATGTTGTAACTGGGTTACCTGTCTGGACACGCCCCCCTGCTGACTGCCCCTGTGGCTCCTCCCACAGACCCCTGAATAGAGGACATTTCGCCATTGCTCCTCCTCCTCCTCAGTCCAGGGGCAGACACTCAGCATGGAGGTCACATTTTACTGCGAATAAAAGCCTTTCAGTATTTACCCTGCTTCCAGTCTTTTGGAGTTAATTGATGGTGCATCCGTTCCCAATCTTTTTTATGCCATGGACCAATACCATTAAGCAAGAGGTTCATGGACTTCAGGTTGGGAACCCCTGATTTATAGAGATGATTTATATGGTGACTACAGGGTGTATAGAGGAGAGATATACCAGCTAATTGGGTGGTGTCACAGTAACAGGCTTGAACTGAACGGCAGCAAGGCCGAAGAGCTGATTGTGGACTTCAGAAAGGATAAGGCGAGGGAACATGAATCAATCCTCATAGAGGGATCAGAAGTGGAGAGAGTGAACGGTTTCAAGGTCCTGGGTGTCAATATCTCTGAGGATCTAACGTGGTCCCAACATATTGATGCAGCTATAAAGAAAGCAAGACAATGTCTATATTTCATTAGGAGTTTGAGGAGATTTGGTTTGTCACCAAAAGCACTCAATACCTCTACAATGCACCATGGAGAGCATTCTGACTGGCTGTATCACCGGCTGGTATGGTGGTGGGTGCTACTGCAGAGAGTTGTAAAATTTGCCAGCTCCATCATGGGCACCGGCCTCTGCAGCATCCAGGACATCTTCAAGGAACGATGCCTCAGAAAAGCAGCTTCCATCATTAAGGACTCCCACCACCCAGGACATGCCTTCTTACTATCGTTAATGTCAAGAAGGAGGTATAGACGCCCGAAGGCACATACTCAGTGATTCAGGAATAGCTTTTTCCCCTCTGATTCCTAAATGGATATTGAACGCATGAACATTACCTCACTACTTGTTTTTATTTCTATTTTTGCATTACGTATTTAACTATTTAATATACATATATATACTTACTATAATTCAGCTTTTCTTTTTACGTGTATTACATTGTGCTGCCGCTGCAAAGTTAACAGATTTCACGACACATTAAACCTGATTCTGATATGAGCCAAACACTGGCAGATGCGACTAGTTGAAGTGGGAATCTCGGTTGCTATGAAGCTGTTGGTCTGACGAGCCATTTCCATGCTGTAAGACTCTGAGTGGATCTGGACAGCGTGTCATAGGGTTATGGCCCTACAGCACGTTAACAGACACTTTGGCCCACTAAATTATGTGCCCGCTACAGGAGACCCACTTGATCAGAATCGGGTTTAATATCACTGGCATATGTCGTGAAATCTGCTGTCTTGCCGTGGCAGTACAGTGCACCTTCTGATCACTGTCCCATCAACTCCCCGCGCCTCCCACCCAGAAGCAGGTATCCAGTCATACCTACTTTTGACATGGACAGAGGTTTCCTGCTGCCCACTGTTTTGAAACCTCACTGCGTTCTGTTAACCTCAATGATAACCTTTCATCCACTGCTCCAGGGGAAGCGAGCCTGATCTGTCCTTGTATCTAAAATGCTCCATCCTAGGGTTAGGGTTGGGATGCAAGTGCCTTTATTGGGATCTTCCTCCTCCTTACACCCACTTTAAAGTTTAGAGTTATAAATGAGCCAAGGTGGGTGGGGTTATTACTTATGCTTGATGCTGCAAGGTGTCTTATTGTAGGGAATGGGCGCTATGATTTGTGGGATGTCAGCCAAAGTTTCTGGGGATGTGGAGGGAAGAGTTAGGAACAGAAGTAGGGGTGAGGGATGGGGATCTTATTGGGATCCATCCATCAATGCTCCATCCCAGGGTTTAGGGTTACCTGCTTGGGACAATTTGCAATAGCCAGTTAAACAACTAATGAGCACGTCTTTATGAAGCTGGATCACAGGTAAGAGAACTGCAAAAACTTACAAACTCCATACACAGCGCAGAGGGTGGGCGGGGGGGGGGTGGGGGGGGGGGGAACAGCATCGAACTAAGTCACTGGAGCTATGATCAGTTCCAAGACAGAAACCAGTGACAGTGGAGAAGATGTCCAACATCCTACCTAGACACTGAGATCGATCCGCATCGACTCGGAATCCAGGTTCACATGAGCACTCAAATGAGCCGACAGTGTTGGTGCAGTATCCTCTGCCGCAGCGGCCAGCGGCACTACACTCGTCAACATCTGGCAAAGATGGGAGTGACAGACAGAATTTAAAGTCAGCATGGAGCCAGGCCGTTCAGCTCACTACATCGACATTGACCAGTGGGCACATGTCCTTATTTGACATTGACATTGACCAGTGGGCACACGTCCCTATTAATTCCACCTAACAGCACTTGGTCTCTTAGGTCCAGATGATACACGTGCTCGTCTCTCGTTCATTATATGTCGTGTTGTATGATGTGGGCCATCATGGTGACCGTGATTGTTCTTGATAAATTTTTCTACCAAAGCCATTTGTCTCTGCCTTCATCTGGGCAGTGCCTTCACAAGAAAGGTGATCCCAGTCAGTATCAATACTCTTCAGAGATTGTCTGCCTGACGTCAGTGGTCACATAACCAGGACTTGTGATGTGCACCAGCTGCTCATACGACCATCCACCACCTGCTCCCATGGCTTCACCTGCCCCTGATTGGGTGGGGGGGGGGGGATGTTGCTAAGCAGGTGCTACACCTTACCCAAGGGTGACCTGCAGGGTAGCAGAGGGAAAGAGCACCTTAGGAGACGTATCTCCACCCGTGGGGAATAAGGAGAAGCAGGAATAAGAGATGCAGAAAGTGACAGGGAGATAAAGGGGAACACAGAGAGTAGAGAATGAATGGGGAAATGGAAGGTAGGTCGAGGTAGTGAATGAGTGCAGAGAGACAAAAGGATATTAATTCAGATGTCAAAATGATTGAATGCTGAAGAGCAAGATGCATAAAAGAAAAATGTCAGAATGTGGGAGCGTGTGACAAAGAGAAAGAGAGACAGGAAGAAATTAACATTGAGGAAAAGAGAGAGAGACAATGTGTCTGCTAAATTCGCTTTATCATGAATACTTACACTCAGACATATAATATGAAGAGTGTTTGATGGCTTCGGGCCTCTACTCACTGGAATTCAGGAGAATGAGGGGTGACCTCATTGAAACCTATCGAATGGTGAAAGGCCTTGATAGGGTGGACGTGGAGAGGATGTTTCCTATGGTGGGAGAGTCTAAGACCAGAGGACACAATGTCAGAATAGAGGGATGTTCTTTTACAATGGAGATGAGGAGGAATTTCTTTAGCCAGAGTTGTGTGGAATTTGTTGCCATAGGTAGCTGTGGAAGCCAAGTCACTGAGTACATTTAAGGCAGAGGTTGATAAATTCCTGATTGGTCGGGGCATGAAGGGATACAGGAAGAAGGTGCAGGAGATTGGGACTGAGAGGAAAATGGATCAGCCGTGATGAAATGGTGGAGCAGATTTGATGGGCCAAATGGCCTAATTCTGCTCCTATCTCTTATGGACTTAGGATCTCATTTACAATAAAACATATTATACAGACGTAGTCTCTCTCCCTTCCCTTTCTTTGAAGTGGGAAATAATTGGTAAGCTTCAGATAAAATTGCAGGTAAAGATTGGACAGCTGAGGAAATGCAGAGCAAAGCTGGAAATCTAATGCAGGTTGCTGGGGCTGGGGAAGAGGTATTCAGCAGTGTGATCACGGTCTGCCTGAAACACCAATGCCTTTGAATGGAAAATCCTTCAAAAGGTCATGAATTCGGCCCAGCACATCATGAGTAAAGCCCTCTCAACCATCAAGCACGTCTACATGAAACGCTGTTGTAGGAAAGCAGCACCCATTGTCAAAGATCCCCACCACCCAGGACGTGCTCTTTTCTCACTGCTGTCATCAGGTAGAAGGTTCAACAACCTCAGGACTCACACGACTATGCTCAGGTACATTTACTACGCCTCAGCCATCAGGCTCTTGAATAGAGGGGGATAACTACACTCACGTGCTCACCCACTGAGATATTCCCACAACCAATGATCTCACTTTAAGGACTCTTTATCTCATTATCTCATGTTCTCATTATTTATTACTATTTATTTATATTTGCATTTGCACAGTTTGCTGTCTTCTGCTCTCTGGTTGATCTTTCATTGATCCTGTTATGGTTACTATTCGATAGATTTGCTGAGTATGCCCACAAGAAAATGAATCTCAGGGTTGTATATGGAGACATATATGCTCTTTGATAATAACATTTACCTTAAACTTTGCTTGGAGAGAGGCACAGGGAGGAAGCAGAGATGGGAAGGGATATGGTGGAGTTTTCAGAAGGAAGAGAGGACTGGAAGTGAGAAAGGAAGAGGGAAATTCAAATCACATTGACGTATCACTGATGTGTAATCGAGGAAACCTCACCTAAGCAAGTGGAGAGGTCAGGAGAGGTGGTGAATCCCTCAGCACAGAGACAGGTGTAGGATCCTGCACTGTTCAGACACTCTCCATATGGGGCGCAATAATCTCCTTCAAAACATTCATTGATATCTGAAAAGACAAGAATAAATGTCACATGAGCATTTGAAAATCTTCTCCCCATGCCCAAGGCCAATTTCCAAGTTTAGCCAAAAAGGAAGACATTGCTGCAGAAACAGGAAATGGTCCAGACTGATAGTTCTGGGTCGAGCACTGAAAAGCATGGGGCACAAATGCAGGACACTAGCGCTGGACATAATAACTGGATACAAATGCATGGCACAAACACAGGACAACATTCCCAGAGTTGTGTGTTCCAGCCAGGAAAGGCCAAACTTTTCAGCACTCTGGAAAAGACTGATTTGTATACAAGTGAACTATGAGAACCAGTGGGTGAGCCTGTTGCACTGTGGGTAGAGCTGATGGTCAGACCTGCACACTGGTTGCCATCAGCACGGAGCCGGTATCCAGGGTTACATCTGCACCGATAGGAGCCTTCAGTGTTGATGCACATTCCAGCCTCTCCACAGGCTGCACCTCTTGCACACTCATCAATGTCTGGAAAAACAAGGGGAAATATGTCACCCAGTACAGCAAAACCACTACAACATAGCCCATTATCCAGTGCTCCAAATCCCGCAACTCAGCTTGATATCTGCACTATCTATCCACTCTCTTAATATTCAAAAAATTATCTACCTCTTTATTGAATATACATTGAACTTCTTGGGTAGAGAATTCCAAAGATTCACCACCTACTGAGTGAGAGATTTCTTCTCATCCAAATCCTCTGAACATTCTTCAGCTACCACATTAAAAATGTGTCTTTAAACAGATTATAAACTTACGAGATTCTGCAGATGCTGGAAATCCAGACCATTAAGTTTTGTAACTTCAAAACATTGAACTAATTCAAAGGGTGACACGGGAATCCAAAATGCGGATCTAACTTCGAGTTTTACTTTTAGTGAGGCGCACATGTATCATGTGGTGGCATGATGATGATTCACACATTTTTACATGTAACCCGCAATGAATTATTAAAACAAACAAGAATGCTTAATCAAAATATATATACGAGGGCTGATTGATATGTTTGTGGCCTAGGGTAGAAGGAGATGAGTTATTAACTTTAAAATTTCTGCATAATCACTCAAAGAGTTGAACTGCACGTGCATGTAACGAGAGCTGTATAACTCATCTCCTTCTACCTTAGGCCACAAACTTATCAATCACCCCTGCTGTGGAGCACTTACTGGAGGTCCAAGATGCCGACTTCTACAAAGAAGGAATCTGTATGCTCCATGACTGCTGGACTAAGTGTGTACATGTAGGAGGGGACTATGTTTAAAAATAAATGTGCTAGGTTTTCTAAAATGGACTCCTTCTACCTTAGGCCACAAACTTATCAATCACCCCTGATGCGTTATTAACTGATGAGTTATTAACTTCAAAACTTTCTGCATAATCACTCAAAGAGTTGAACTGCATGTGCATGTAAAGAGAGCTGTATATATCATCTCCTTCTACTTTAGGCCACACATACACACACACACACAAGATTACTCAAGTATTGCTGAAGTAATAAATGAACAGCACAGAGTAACACACACAAAACGCTGGAGGAACCCAGCAGGTCAGGCAGCATCTATGGAAAAGAATAATTAGTCGATATTTTGGGAGGAGACCCTTCATGAGGACTAAGAAGGAAGGGGGAAGATGCCAGTATTTCTCCCGTAGATGATCTCTTTAATGAGATTCTTATTTTGAACTTATTGACATTGCTTACCATGCGATGGGTAGTTAAAAAAAGCGTTCCTCCACACGCCTTGTTTGGCGTGTTGGGCGGCAACCTTGCTGTTTCTTTAGCGTTTGTTTGTTTTAACGAGGCCGAGTTGCAAGCTCGGTGCTCAACCCAGCACGGATGAAAAATGTGTTGGAGCCAGCCACATTTGAACCCGGGACCTCTTGTCAGAAGTCCGGGGGCAGGTACCACAACACCACTGGCACAGACGAATGGATAGTTAGCGGATTCCAAATTAACCATACCTATATTAGCACAGAATTTATATACTTCCTTTATGTACGGAAAGCAAATAAAATCCATTTTTTCTCTCAATGTGGATTGTTCTTGGACTTACTTGCAATGGAATTCTACAATGAAAGAGTTCAGAGCAGAGGTTCCCAACTGGCGTCCATGAACACTTTGGTCCATGGCATAAAAAAGGTTGGGAGCCCCTGGTATAGGTTTACTCTTATCTACTCTACACTATCACTACCATAAAGGGTGTGGCAACATGGTTAGATGGAGATTTACCCTGCAGTTAATTTATACTGTTCCTGCTATGTGAAGTTCAATGAGATATTAGTATATGCTGTATATCTAACTCATGTTGTCCCTCTTGTGACAGTATGTGACAAAGGGAGATTTACTCCATCATTAATCCAGCTTCTGAACCACTTGAAGGGATTGTGAAGAAAAATATTTAATCCCTAACTCATTTTGTTCCTCATGATGGGAGAGTGTAGAGGGAGATTTCCTCTCTGTCTACTCTGTGCTATCCCTGTCATGGGAGTGTTTGATGGGTCAGCACAGAGGAGGTTTATTTTAGAGCAAGTCTGTGTTGTCCCTGCCAAGCAAATGTCTAATGGGATAGTGTAGAAGGAGATTCACTCTATATCAAATCTGCATTGTTGTGTTGGAAGTTTTTGATGAGACATCAAAGCAGTGAGCTGCTGGTCACCCATTCTCATTTGATGCAGAAGATTCAAAGATTCAAAGTACATTTATTATCAAAGAATGTATAAATGGTACAACCTTGGGATTTGTTTGCTTACAGGCAGTCGCAAAGCAAGGAACCTGAAAGAAGGCTATTAAAAAAAGACCAACCCCCTCAGAGAAAGAGAGAGAAAAAAATCATGTAAACGATAGAAGGGAGCACCAACAAGAGCATTCTGAACCAAAATGATCCAAATCCCCGGAACAGCCTAGAGTAGGCCCGAAGCCTTGGTATTCAGTTATTCAGTTCATCATATTAGCGGGAAAGTTTGCAGGCACAAAGCACAGCAGTTGGGGCCAGTCTCAGAGTCTTAGTGTCATGAAGAAAGGGACGCCCAGTCTATCCAGGCTGGTGTTTACATTGTCTAAAGAGCGGATCGCACCTCACATTAGGACCCAGGCTCTGCTGCATCGAACTGCTCCAGGCCTGGAACTCACTGCTGAAGAAGCCGTTCTTGACCTCCCCAAATCAGCTCAATGCCCAGAGCAATCCAACCTTTCCAGACACTCGGCACCCAGTCTTTCCACAGTGGATCGCACCTCACATTAGCACTTGGGTTCTACTGTGACAAATCACTTCGGGCCTAGAAAATACCACCCAGCTCATTCACTTCAGGCCAAGATTTCACTGCTAAAGAAACTGTTCTTAACCTCTCCAACTCTGCTTGGCACTTAAAGTGATCCATCCTCACCCACCTCTTGACCATCTGCCTTTCCAGTCTATGTGGCAGGCATTTAAATCATCCAAAGGCAGATTGTATTAGGACCCAGGCTTCACCGCGCAAATTGCTCCAGGCCTAGCACATGCCGCCCAGCAACTTGCTTTGTGCCTAGATGACACTGCCGAAAAATCCATTCTCAACCCTTCCAAATCGGCTTGGTGTCTACAGCAAGTCACCCTTGCACCCAAGTTAGTCGGAAGGGCATCGGAACTCCACAACCTTGACTTCTCCTCTCCGAATTGTTCACTCCAACCGGCACAGCTCCAGCTCCGCTGCATCGATTTTGCAGCATACCAGCAAGGCCCATTTCTCGAATCCACCACCTTTAATTGCTTCTTCACTGCTTGCAGTGATATTTTACCAGAATTTATTTCAAAGAAGTGTTAGCAGTAATGGTTTAATCGAATTAGTAATGTTTTTAAGTGATTTCTCTCCCACTTGCTAGAAAGAGAGAGGGAGTCTGTCTGGTCTGTCTGAGATACTGAAGCGTTTGGACAGACCGAAGTTTTAGATGGACTCTTGACCAAGATCCCTTTAGGGACATTGCTATTCCTTGCATGGCGCAGGGAGGGTGGGTCGATGCTTTTGCTGGATCAAGTAGGGGAGGGGAAGAGTTGACGCCACTACTGCTACTTCTGTGTGTGAGGAGGAATGGGGGGTGGTTTGGGGTTCTGATGTTCTCTGTCATTCATTCTTTGGGGAGTTTTCTCTTTTGTGGATGTCTGCAAAGAGTAAGAAATTCAGGTCGTATACATTCTATGATATTAAATTGAACCATTGACAGTTAGAGGAAGCTTTTCTCTCTATTTGATGACTCCCACGTGCACAAGGCTCAAAGTTCTACAGGTTAGAGACACTAACTGTTTTACCTGTACACTTTCGATCCCGGATCTGGTATCCTGTGGGGCAGGGGAGGCAGTGGAAAGATCCAATGGAATTCACACACTCAGAGTTTGGACAAGTGAGCTCGTCCAAGCACTCATCAATATCTGAAAGAAAGCAGAATCCATGGAGTGTTAGGCGATCACTGTCCTTGGATGACTGATAATTCTCTCACCTCTGCTCTTGGTTTTAACCTTTAATTTCATGGTGACCAAATCTTCCCTCCTTAACTCCAACAATTCTGCCGCAGCTCCCAGCACATTCCAATTAATTCTGTCACTACACCCTGTCTTCAACTTAAAATTAATACTCTTTATCTGTCCTGTCACCTTACAGACTCTATGAAACTTCCTCCACAGGTTTGCTCCCATGTTCCCTGTGTTCCTCTGGATGTAAGAAGAGCTGGGAATATGGGGGCAGATGCCTGTTTGTAAGGGGTCAGAGTGGTGTACATGTGGGTCAGATGTTAGATAGATACTGGGCCCCACTGTTCTGGCTAGAGTGACAACAATTGCCTGGAGACTCGGTTAAGACCAAAAGAACATAAGGTATAGGAACAGATTTAAGCTATTCCATCATGGCTGATTCATTTTCCCTCTCAGCTGCAATATTCTGCCTTCTTTCCATATCCCTTCATGCCCTGACTAATAACAAATCTAAACATTGGCCTTAAATATACCCAATGATTTGGCCTCCTCAACTGCTGGTGACAATGTATTACACAGATTTACCATTCTCTGTTTTAAAAAATTCCTCCTGATCTCCATTCTAAGTAGATGTCCCTCTCTTCTGAGGCTGAGCTTTTTGACTTTAGATTCCACCATCACAGGAAACATCCTCTCCACATCCACTCTGTGGAGACATTTCAACATTCAAATGGATTCTCCCATCCCACCCTCAGTCCATCCCCACCCATCCCATCAAGAGAGGCCGAGGTGTAAGAAACTGCTGACATTACCAGTGCAATCTGTGCCTTGAGAATTGGCCACAAATCCTCTGGAGCACACACAACGGTAACTGCCAACCACGTTCTCGCATCGGCCATTGGGGCAGGGTGAAGGCCTTTGTCCACATTCATCCATGTCTGTGGAAAAGATTAAACATTCCAATCCTGGGAACATTAGATACCTGACCCAAGTCTGATTGCAACTCGACTCTGATACTGGTTATGAATCCACACTAAACTACTCTTCAGGCAGTTGGACATTGTGGCTTATCTGATGTTAAGCCTATTGTAGTTACTCCAAAGAAGCTACTGCCCCCAGCAATTTGTTGTATCCTTTGTTTGGTGGCATGACAGACGACAGGGGAGCGGCACAATCTCGGTTTTAGCGACGACTAAGCCTCATGGCGAAGTGGTTGAGGCGTTGGACTAGTGATCTGAAGGTCGTGAGTTCAAGCTGCAGCTGAGGAGAGAATTGCATTTGGAGACAGCATGTTGTGTCCTTGAGCAAGGTACTTAACCACACATTGCTCCTGCACGCTTATAGCCCAGCGGCTGCGGTTGGTGCAGTATGGACAAGACAAGACAAGACAACTGTGGGGTTCCCTGCTGCTGCAGTCCAGGAGAGGAGACACTGGAGGTGGTGTAGTGAGTCCTTGCTTGGTTGGGGGCTGCCCTCCAGTTGGTGGTCTTGAAGCACATAATAGTGCATAAATCCCTGGGCATGACCAGTATGATGGGTTGGTGGTAAGAGGCAGAGGGTGAGGATGAGGGTTGGTTTACAGATTGGAGACCTGTGATCAACAAAGTACAGCAGGATTTGGTGCTGGGTTCATGGTGTCTCATTGTATAAATTAACGATTTGGTTGAGATTGTAGATGACCTGATTAGTATGTTTGTAGATAACACCAAACTGGTGTCACCCAGTGCATGCTCTCTTCTTACTGCTGTCATCAGGAAGAAAGTACAGGAGCCTCAGGACTTACACCACCAGGTTCAGGAACAGAAACTACCCCTCAACCATCAGGCTCTTAAACCAGAAGTGATAACTTCACTAGCCCTGTCATTGAAATGTTCCCGCAGGCAATGGACTCACTTTCGAACACGCTTCATCTCATGTTGCCGATATTTATTGCTTATTTATTTATTATTATTGTTTCTTCTTTCTGTATTTACACAGTTCGTTGTTTTCTGCACTCTGGTTGAACACCCTAATTGGGGGGTTTTTCACTGAGTCCCTTGTAGTTATTATTCCATAGATTTCTTGAGTATGCCCACTACAAAATGATTCTCAGGGTGACATATATGAGATTTGATAATAAAATTTACTTTGAACTTCCAAAGAGTATGGAGCAAGATTTTCTCTGTACCTACTCTACAATATCACTACCAAACTGGGTGTAACAAAACAGTTTAGATGGAGATTTGCACCACAACTAATCTACACTGCTCCTGCTGTGGGATGTTCAATGGAACATGAAGACATACTCTATATCCAATTCACGTTGTCCCTGTGATAGTAGATGACAGAGGGAGATTTATTCCATAATTCATCTGGCTTCTGGACCACTTGAAATGATAGTGAAGAAAAATATTTAATCCCTAATTTATGTTGTCCCTACAGTGATGGGAGAGTGCAGAGAGAGCTTTCCTCTCTGTCTACTCTGTACTAGGTCAGAAAGTTCGAGGTCACTTTGGGGGACTCTGAATTGGGGGTTCAGAGAGGAGGATCAATGTTGTTCTTGGAGCAAGTGGGGGAGGGGAGAGGGGGCTTTGGAGTTCTAAAGTTTTCTGTCATTCATCCTTTGGGTTTTCTTTCTGTTTTGGGGATGTCTGTGAAGAGTTCTGATTCAGATTGTATGCATTGTCCACCATTAAATTGAACCATTGACAGTTAGAGAAAGCTTTTCTCTGTATTTGCTGAGTAGGTTTGATGATTCCCATGTGCACAAGGCTCTAAGTGCTACAGGTTAGAGGCACTAACTGTTTTACCTGTACACCTTCCATCCCGGATCTGGTATCCTGTGGAGCAGGGGAGGCAGTGGAAAGATCCAATGGAATTCACACACTCAGAGTTTGAACAAGTGAGCTCATTCAAGCACTCATCAATATCTGAAAGAAAGCAGAATCCATGGAGTGTTAGGAGATCACTGTCCCTGGATGGCTGATAATTCCCTCACCTCTGCTCTTGGTTTTAAACTTTAATTTCATGGTGACCATCTTCTCCCTCCTTAACTCCAACAATTCTGTCCCAGTTCCATGCACATTCTAATTAATTCTGCCATTACAGCCTGTCTTCAATTTAAAACTAAACCTCTTTATCCGTCCTGTCACCTTACAGACTCCATGAATCTTTCTCCATGGGGTCTGCTCCCACATTCCGTGTGATTACTTTGGATGGAGGAAGAGCTGGGAACACGGGGGCAGGTGGCTGTTCACTCATTTGTAAAGGGTCAGAGTGATGAACCTGTGGGTCAGATGTTGGATAGATACTGGGGCGGTGTACTGGCTAGAATGACTACAATTGCCTGGAGACTCAGCTAAGACCATAAGACCATACGATATAGGAGCAGAATTAGGCCATTTGGCCCATCGAGTCCGATCTGCCATTTTCTTGTGGCTGATCCATTTTTTCTTCTCAGCCCCAGTCTCCTGCTTTCGATCAGTATCTCTTCATGCCCTGACTAATCACAATTCTATCAACGTCTGCCTTGAATATATCGAATGACTTGGCCTCCACAGCCACTTGTGGCAACTAATTCTACAGACTTAACTCTCTCTGGCTAAAGAAATTCCTCTTCATCTCTGTTATAAATAGATGTCCCTCTATTCTGAGGCTTAGATTCCACCATCATAGGAAACATCCTCTCCACATCCACCCTGTCAAGGCCTTTCAACATTCAAATGGATTCCCCCATCCCACCCTCAATCCATCCCCACCCATCCCATCGAGAGAGACAGAGGTGTAAGAAACTGCTGACATTACCAATGCAATCTGTGCCTTGAGAATTAGCCACAAATCCTCTGGAGCACACACAACGGTAACTGCCAACCACGTTCTCGCATCGACCATTGGGGCAGGGTGAAGGCCTTTGTCCACATTCATCCATATCTGTGGAAAACACAAAACTCTCCAATCCTGGGAACATTAGATACCTGACCCAAGTCTGATTGTAACTGCACTCTGACATTGGTTATGAACCCACATTAAACTGCTCTTTAGGCAGTTGGACATTGTGGCTCATCTGATGGTACACATATTGCAGTTAATCCAGAGTAGTTAGTGAGTGGCAAGAATTCCCTTCATCTCAACTCAGTAACATCTCCCCCAGCAATCTGTTATATCATTTGTTTGGTGGCACGACAGACAGCGTGGGATTTGTGTGGCCTTGATTGTAGTGAGGACTAGGCCACAGATCTGCAGAATTAGTTGCCACAGGTGACTGTAGCGGCCAAGTAATTGGGTAAATTAAGGCAGATGTTGATAGATTCTTGATTAGTCAGGGAATGATGAGGTACAGGAAGAAGTCAGGAGATTGGGGCTGCTGCAGTCCAGGGGAGGAGACACTGGAGGTGGTGTAGCGTTGCGTCCATGCACAGTTGGGGACTGTCCACCGATTGGTGGTTTTGAAGCAGATAATAGTGGATTAATCCCTAGGACATGACCAGGTGAATTCTCGGTCATTTTGGTAGGGAAGGAAGAAAACTACTGGGATCGTTTTAGTGATTTCTGTATCTTCATTTGCAACAGGTGAGGTACTGGAAGGTTGCTGATGTTGGGACTGTATTTGAGAAGGGCTACATGGATCAGTCAAGGAAGCACAGGCCAGTGAACACTGTTCTCATTGGAGAGAAAGTTACTGTAAAGGCTTCTGAGGGCAAAGAGCTAGTTGCATTTGGAAAGGGAAGAGCTGATTACAGATAGTCAGCATGGTTCATGGGAGATCACGCTTCAGAAGTTTGATAGATTTTTCATGAGGAAGTGACCAATATGTTTGACTTCAGCAGTGTGGTGGATGTTGTCTACATAGACTTTAGCAAGGCCTTTTGCAAGGTCCTGTATGATAGACTGGTGAAGTAGGTTAGAATACAAGGTGAGTTAGAAAATTGGGTACAAAATGGGTTTAGTGTTATGAGGCAGAGGGTGAGCGTGAGAATTGGTTTACAGATTGGAGACCTGTGACCAACAATGTACAGCAGGGATTGGAGCTGGGTTGATGCTGGCTCATTATATAAATTAACAATTTGGTTGAGATTGTAGGTGAGCTGATTACTGTGTTTGTGGATAACACCAAACTGGTGTCATCCAGTACATGAAGTTACTGGAACCTCAGGACTTACACCACCAGGTTCAGCAACAGTTACCATCAGGTTTTTAAACCAGAAGTGATAACTTCACTCAACTTCACTAGCCCTGTCATTGAAATGTTCCTGCAGGCAACGTACTCACTTTCTAGCATGCTTCATCTCATGTTTTCGATATTTAGTGCTTATTTATTTATTATTATTGTTTTTTCTTTCTGTAATTGCACAGTTTGTTGTCATTTGCACACTGGTTGAACACCCTAGTTGGGTGGTTTTCATTGATTCCCTTGTAGTTTTATTATGGCTGATCCATTTTTTCCTCTCAGCCCCAATCTTCTACCTTCTGTCCGTATCCCTTCATGCCCTGACTGATTACAAAGCTAAAGATCTGCCTTAAGTATATCCAATGATTTGGCCTCCTCAGCTGCTTGTGACAACGTATTCCACAGATTTACCATTCTCTGGCTTACAGAATTCCTCTTCATCTCCATTCTAAATGGATTTCCCTCTATTCTGAGGCTGTGCCCTCTGACTTTAGAATCCACTACCATAGGAAATATCCTCTCCACATGCATTTTACAGAAGCCTTCAACATTCAAATAGATTCCTCCATCCCACCCTCAATCCATCCCCACCCATCCCATCAAGAGAGGCCGAGGCATAAGATGCAGACAGCATTACCAATACAATCTGTGCCTTGAGAATTGGCCACAAATCCTCTGGAGCACACACAACGGTAACTGCCAACCACGTTCTCGCATCGACCATTGGGACAGGGTGAAGGTCTTTGTCCACATTCATCCATATCTGTGGAAAACACAAAACTCTCCAATCCTGGGAACATTAGATACCCGACCCAAGTCTGATTGCAACTGCACTCTGACATTGGTTATGAACCCACATTAAACTGCTCTTTAGGCAGTTGGTCATTGTGGCTCATCTGATGGTACGCACATTGTAGTTAGTTCAAAGTAGTTAGTGGGTAGCATGAACTCCCTTCATCTCAACTCAGTAACATCTCCCCCCAGAAATATATTATATCACTTGTTTGGTGGCATGACAGACAGCGGGGGAGTTGTGTAGCCTTGGCTGTAGTGAGGACTAGGCCATAGATCTGTAGAATTTGTTTCCACAGGTGACTGTGGAGACCAAGTCATTGGGTATATTTAAGGCAGATGTTGATAGATTCTTGGTTAGTCAGGGAATGATGAGATACAGGGACAAGTCAGGAGATTGGGGCTGCTGCAGTCCAGGAGAGGAGACACTGGAGGTGGTGTAGCATTGCAGCCATGCTTGGTTGGGGGTTTTGAAGCAGATAATAGTGGATAAATCCCTCGGGCATAACCAGTTGCATTCTAGGTTATTTTGGTAGGGAAGGAAGAAAACTATTGGGATCATGGTAGTGATTTCTGTACCTTCATTAGCCACGGGTGAGGTCCTGGAAGATTGCTGATGTTGTAACTTTATTTAAGAAAGTCTACATGGACCAGCCAAGGAAGCACAGGCCAGTGAACAGAAACTTCACTGGAGGGAAAGTTACTGTAAGGGATTCTGAGGGCTAAGAGCTAGTTGCATTTGGAAAGGCAAGGACCAATTAGGGATAGTCAGCAGGGTTCATGGGAGATCACGCTTCAGAAGTTTGATAGGTTTTTCATGAGGAAGTGACCAACAAGATTGACTTGAGCAGTGTGGTGGATGTTGTCTACATAGACTTTAGCAAGGCCTTTTATGTGGGTTAGTGAAGAAGTTTAGAATACAAGGTGAGTTAGAAAATTGGATACAAAATGGATCTGGTGGTACGAGGCAGAGGGGTGACTGTGAGAGCTGCTTTACAGACTGGAGACCTGTGACCAACAATGTACAGCAGGGACTGGTTCTTGGTTCATGGTGGCTCATTATATAAATTAATAATTGGGTTGCGATTGTACGTGACCTGATTAGAATGCTTGTAGATGACACCAAACTGATGTCACCAAGTACATGCTCTCTTCTTACTGCTGTCATCAGGAAGATGTTACAGATGCCTCAGGACTTACACAACCAGGTTTAGGAACAGTTACTACTCCTCAACCATCAGGCTCTTAAACCAGAGGTGATACCTTCACTCATCTTCACTTGCCCTATCATTGAAATGTTCCCGCAGGCAATGAACTCACTTTCGAATATGCTTCATCTCATGTTCTCGATATTATGTGTTTATTTATTCTTGCTGTGGGATGTTCAATGGAACATGAAGACATACTCTATATCCAACTCACATTGTCCCTGTGATAGTTGATGACAAAGGGAGATTTATTCCATAATTCATCTGGCTTCTGGACCACTTGAAATGATAGTGAAGAAAAAGATTTAATCCCTAACTCATGTTGTCCCTACAGTGATGGGAGAGTGAAGAGAGAGCTTTCCTCTCTGTCTACTCTGTGCTAGGTCACCTTGGGGGACTCTGAATTGGGGGTTCAGAGAGGAGGATCAATGTTGTTGTTGGAGCAAGTGGGGGAGGGGGAGAGGGGGCTTTGGAGTTCTAACGTTTTCTGTCATTCATTCTTTGGGTTTATTTCTGTTTCGTGGATGCCTGTGACGAGTACTGATTCAGATTGTATGCATTGTCCGACATTAAATTGAACCATTGACAGTTAGAGGAAGCTTCTCTCTCTATTTGCTGAGTAGGTTTGATGACTCCCACGTGCACAAGGCTCAAAGTTCTACAGGTTAGAGACGCTAACTGTTTTACCTGTACACTTTCGATCCCGGAGCTGGTATCCTGTGGGGCAGGGGAGGCAGTGGAAAGATCCAATGGAATTCACACATTCAGAGTTTGGACAAGTGAGCTCATTCAAGCACTCATCAATATCTGAAAGAAAGCAGAATCCATGGAGTGTTAGGCGATCACTGTCCCTGGATGACTGATAATTCCCTCACGTCTGCTCTCGGTCCTTTACTTTCATGGTGACCATCTCCTCCATTTTCAACTCCAACAATTCTGTCCCAGCTCCCAGCACATTCTATTTAATTCTGCCATTACAGCCTGTTTTCAATTTAAAGTTAAACCTCTTTATCTGCCCTGTCACCTTGCAGACTCCATGAATCTTTATCCATGGGGCCTGCTCCCACAATCCCTCTCATTCTTTGTATGGAGGAGGAGCTGGGAACATGGGGGAAGGTGGCAGTTTACCCATTTGTAAAGGGTCGGGGTGATGAACCTGTGGGTCAGATGCTGTATAGATACTGGGGTGGTGTACTGGCTGGAGTGACTGCAATTGGGAGACTCAGTTAAGACCATAAGATATAGAAGCAGAATTAGGCCATTTAGCCCATCCAGTCTGCTCTGCCATTTTATTACAGCTGATCCATTTTTTCTTCTCAGTCCCAATCTCCTGCCTTCTGTCCATATCTCTTCATGCTTAACTAATCACAATTCTATCTATGTCTGCCTTAAATATATCCAATGATTTGGCCTCCATAGCCACCTGTGGTAACTAATTCTACAGATTTACCTCTCTCTGGCTAAAGTAATTCTTCTTCATCTCTGTTATAAATGGATGTCCCTCTATTCTGAGGCTTAGATCCCACCATCACAGGAAACATCCTCTCCACATCCACTCTGTCGAGGCCTTTCAACATTCAAATGGATTCCTCCATCCCACCCTCAGTCCATCCCCACCCATCCCATCAAGAGATGCCGAGGTGTAAGAAACCACTGACATTACCAATACAATCTGTGCCTTCAGAATTAGCCACAAATCCTCTGGAGCACACACAACGGTAACTGCCAACCACGTTCTCGCATCCACCATTGGGGCAGGGTGAAGGTCTTTGTCCACATTCATCCATATCTGTGGAAAACACAAAACTCTCCAATCCTGGGAACATTAGATACCTGACCCAAGTCTGATTACAACTGCACTCTGACATTGGTTATGAATCCACACTAATCTACTCTTTAGGCAGTTGGACTTTGTGGCTCACCTGATGGTACACATATTGCAGTTAATCTACAGTAGGTAGTAGATGGCATGAATTCCCTTCATCTCAACTCAGTAACATCTCCCCGAGCAATCTGTTATATCATTTGTTTGGTGGCACGGCAGATGGCGGGGGAGTTGTGTAACCTTGGTTGTAGTGAGGACTAGGACACAGATCTGTAGAATTTGTTGCTACAGGTGACAGTGGAGGCCAGGTCATTGGGTATATTTAAGGCAGATGTTGATAGATTCTTGATTAGTCAGGGAATGATGAGGTACAGGAAGAAGTCAGGAGATTGGGGCTGCTGCAGTCCAGGGAAGGAGACACTGGAGGTGGTGTAGCGTTGCGTCCATGCACGGTTGGGGGCTGTCCTCCCATTGGTGGTTTTGAAGCAGATAATAGTGGATAAATCCCTAGGGCATGACCAGGTGTATTCTAGGTCATTTTGGTAGGAAAGGATGAAAACTACTGGGATCGTGGTAGTGATTTCTGTATCTTCTTTAGCCACAGGTGAGGTACTGGAAGATTGCTGATGCTGTGACTGTATTTAAGAAGGTCTACATGAACTAGTCAAGGAAGCACAGCCCAGTGAACACTGAACTCACTGGAGGGAAAGTTACTGGAATGGATTTTGAAGACTAGGAGCTAGTTGCATTTGTAAATGCAAGGACTGATTAGGGGTAGTCAGCATGGTTCATGGGAGATCATGGTTCAGAAGTTTGATAGATTTTTCATGAGGAAGTAACCAACAGGATTGACTTGAGCAGTGTGGTGGATGTTGTCTACATGGAGTTCAGCAAGGCCTTTTACAAGGTCCTGTATGATAGGCTGGTGAAGAAGATTATAATACAAGGTGAGTTAGAAAATTGGATCCAAATAGGGTTTGGTGGTAGGAGGCAGAGGTTGAGGGTGAGGGCGAGTGTGAGAGCTGGTTTACAGATTGGAGACCTGTGACCAACAATGTACAGCAGGGATTGGAGCTGGGTTGATGGTGGCTCATTATATAAATTAACAATTTGGTTGAGATTGTAGGTGAGCTGATTAGTATGTTTGTAGATGACACCAAACTGGTGTCAGCCAGTGCATGCTCTCTTCTTACTGCTGTCATCAGAAAGAAGTTACTGGAACCTCAGGACTTACACCACCAGGTTCGGGAACAGAAACTACCCCTCAACCATCAGTCTCTTAAACTAGAGGTGATAACTTCACTCAGCTTCACTAACCCTGTCATTGAAATGTTCCCGAAGGCAATGGACTCATTTTCGAACACGCTTCATCTTATGTTTTCGATATTTATTGCTTATTTATTTATTATTATTGTTTCTTCTTTCTGTATTTACACAGTTCGTTGTTTTCTGCACTCTGGTTGAACACCTTAGTTGGGTGGTTTTTCACTGAGTCCCTTGTAGTTATTATTCCATAGATTTCTTGAGTATGCCCACTACAAAATGATTCTCACGGTTGTCTATGGTGGCATATACGTCTGTGGTTTGATAGTAAAATTTACTTTGAACTTCAAAACAGCATAGAGAAAGATTTACTCTGTACCTACTGTACACTATCACCACCATAGAGGGTGTGACAAAGCAGTGTAGATGGAGATTTGCCCCACAACTAATCTACACTGTTCCTGCTGTGGGATATTAAATGGAACATGAAGACATACTCTATATCCAACTCACGTTGTCGCTCTGTGACAGTATATGACAAGGGGAGATTTATTCCTAATTAATCTGGCTTCTCGACCACTTGAAATGATAGTGAAGGAAAATATTTAATCCCTAACTCATTTTGTCCCTCCTGTGATGGGAGAGTGCAGAGAGAGCTTTTCTCTCTGTCTGCTCTGTGCTATCCCTGTCATGGGAACGTTTGATGGGTCAGCGCAGTGGAGGTTCATTTTAGATCTGGCCTGTGTTGACCGTGCTGTGGGAATGTCTAATGGGATAGTGTAGAAGGAGATTCACTCCATATCTAATCTGCATTGTCTGTCTTGGAAGTTTTTGGTGAGACATCAAAACAGTGAGCTGCTGGTCTCCCTCACTCATTTGTTTCAGGAGCAATTTCTCTTTAACCCCGCTTGAGAGAGAGCCTATCTGAGATACTGAAGGAGTGGGAAGGACTGTCGTTTTTGATGGACTTTACCTTAAAGTCACTTTGGGGGACTTTGAATTGGGTGGTTCAGGGCGCAGGGTCAATGTTTTTGCTGGAACAAGTGGGGGAGGGGGAGACGGGGCTTTGGAGTTCTAACGTTTTCTGTCATTCATTCTTTGGGTTTATTTCTGTTTCGTGGATGCCTGTGACGAGCACTGATTCAGATTGTATGCATTGTCCGACATTAAATTGAACCATTGACAGTTAGAGGAAGCTTCTCTCTCTATTTGCTGAGTAGGTTTGATGACTCCCACGTGCACAAGGCTCAAAGTCCTACAGGTTAGAGACACTAACTGTTTTACCTGTACACTTTCGATCCCGGATCTGGTATCCTGTGCGGCAGGGGAGACAATGGAAAGATCCAATGGAATTCACACACTCAGAGTTTGGACAAGTGAGCTCATTCAAGCACTCATCAATATCTGAAAGAAAGCAGAATCCGTGGAGAGTTAGGAGATCACTGTCCCTGGATGGCTGATAATTCCCTCACCTCTGCTCTTGTTTTTAACCTTCACTTTCATGGTGACCATCTCCTCCCTCTTTAACTCTAACAATTCTGTCCCAGCTCCCAGCACATTCCAATTAATTCTGTCATTACACCCATTTTTCAATTTAAAATTAAACCTCTTTATCCGTCCTGTCACCTTACAGACTCCATGAATCTTTCTCCATGGGGTCTGCTCCCACATTCCGTGTGATTAATTTGGATGGAGGAGGAGCTGGGAACATGGGAGCAGATGGCTGTTCACTCATTTGTAAAGGGTCAGGGTGATGAACCTGTGGGTCAGATGTTGAATAGATACTGGGGCGGTGTACTGGCTAGAATGACAATTGCCTGGAAACTCAGTTAAGACCGTAAGACCATATGATATAGGAGCAGAATTAGGCCATTTAGCCCATCGAGTCTGATCTGCCATTTTATTGTGGCTGATCCATATTTCCTTCTCAGCCCCAATCTCCTGCCTTCTGTCTGTATCTCTTCATGCCCTGACTAATCATGATTCTATCAAGGTCTGCTTAAATATATGCAATGACTTGGCCTCCACAGCCACTTGTGGCAACTAATTCTACAGATTTACCTCTCTCTGGCTAAAGAAGTTCGTCTACATCTCTGTTATAAGTAGATGTCCTTCTATTCTGAGGCTGTGCCCTCTGGTCTTAGATTCCACCCTCACAAGAACATCCTCTCCACATCCACTCTGTCGAGGCCTTTCAACATTCAAATGGATTCCCCCATCCCACCCTCAATCCATCCCCACCCATCCCATCGAGAGAGGCCGAGGCGTAAGAAACTGCTGACATTACCAATACAATCTGTGCCTTGAGAATTAGCCACAAATCCTCTGGAACACACACAACGGTAACTGCCAATTACGTTCTCGCATCGACCATTGGGGCAGGGTGGAGGCCTTTGTCCACATTCATCCATATCTGTGGAAAACACAAAACTCTCCAATCCTGGGAACATTAGATACCTGACCCAAGTCTGATTGCAACTGCACTCTGACATTGGTTATGAACCCACATTAAACTTCTCTTTAGGCAGTTGGACGCTGTGGCTCCGCTGATGGTACACATATTGTAGTTAATCTAAAGTAGTTAGTGGGTGGTATGAGTTCCCTTCATCTCAACTCAGTAGCATCTCCCCCAGCAAACTGTTATATAATTTGTTTGGTGGCATGACAGACAGCGGGGGAGTTGTGTAGCCTTGGCTGTAGGGAGGACTAGGCCACAGATCTGTAGAATTTGTTTCCACAGGTGACTGTGGAGGCCAGGTCATTGGGTATATTTAAGGCAGATGTTGATAGATTCTTGATTAGTCAGGGAACGATGAGATACAGGGACAAGTCAGGAGATTGGGGCTGCTGCAGTCCAGGGGAGGAGACACTGGAAGTGGTGTAGCATTGCGTTCATGCACAGTTGGGGACTGCCCTCCCATTAGTGGTTTTGAAGCAGATAATAGTGGATTAATCCCTAGGGCATGACCAGGTGTATTCTAGGTCATTTTGGTAGGGAAGGAAGAAAACTGCTGGGGTCATGGTAGTGAATTCTGTATCTTCATTTGCCACAGGTGAGTTACTGGAAGATTGCTGATGTTGGGACTGTATTTAAGAAGGGCTACATGGACCAGTCAAGGAAGCACAGGCCAGTGAACACTGAACCCACTGGAGGATAAGTTTCTGTAAGGGATTCTGAGGGCTAGTTGCATTTGGAAAGGCAAGGACCGATCATGGATAGTCAGCATGGTTAATGGGAGATCATGCTTCAGAAGTCTGATAGATTTTCATGAGGAAGTGACCAACATGTTCTACTTGAGCAGTGTGGTGGATGTTGTCTACATAGACTTTAGCAAGGCCTTTTACAAGGTCCTGTCTGTAGGCTGGTGAAGAAGGTTAGAATACAAGACGAGTTAGAAAATTGGATTCAAATGGGGTTTGGTCGTAACAGGCAGAGTTTGAGGGTGAGGGTTGGTTTGCAGATTGGAGACCCGTGACCAACAATGTACAACAGGGATTGGTGCTGGCTTGATGGTGGCTCATTATATAAATTATCAATTTGGTTGAGATTGTAGGTGAGCTGATTAGTACGTTTGTAGATGACACCAAACTGGTGCCACCCAGTGCATGCTCTCTTCTTACTGCTGTCATCAGGAAGGTGGTACAGGAGCCTCAGGACTTACACAACCAGGTTCAGGAACAGTTACTACCCCTCAACCATCAGGCTCTTAAACCAGAGGTGATAACTTCACTCAACTTCACTAGCCCTGTCATTGAAATGTTCCCGAAGGCAATGGACTCACTTTCTAGCACGCTTCATCTCATGTTTTCAATATTTAGTGCTTATCTATTATTATTATTTCTTCTTTTTGTATTTGCAGTTTGTTGTCTTCTGCACACTGGTTGAACACCCTAGTTGGGCGGTTTTCATTGATTCCCTTGTAGTTTTATAATGGCTGATCCATTTTTTCCTCTCAGCCTCAATCTCCTACCTTCGATCCTTATCCCTTCATGCCCTGACTGATTACAAAGCGAAAGATCTGCCTTTAAATATATCCAATGATTTGGCCTCCTCAGCTGCTTGTGACAACGTATTCCACAGATTTACCATTCTCTGGATTACAGAATTCCTCTTCATCTCCATTCTAAGTGGATGTCCCTCTATTCTGAGGCTGTGCCCTCTGACTTTAGAATCCACTACCATAGTACAGAACTTTTGCTTCTTAGGAAGTTGGGTGACATCAGACGTCAGGTGCGACTTGGACATCAAAAGAATAGGGATGGCAAAAGACATCTTTACAAGAATGAAGTGTATACTGACCAATACTAAACTAGGCATGACAACCCGCCTCAGAGTACTGAAATGTTACGTTTATCCAGTTATGTTATATGGCTCAGAATGTTGGACAATATCTAGTAACATGAGGAAACGAATTATACCAACAGAGATGTGGTTTTTGAGGAGGGTGCAAAGAATATCATGGATGAAATGAATATCTAACAAGGATATCATGAACAGAGCACACACAAAAAGAGAAATAATGTATGAGATCATGAAAATGCAACGTAACTTCATTGGACTTGTGATTAGGAAAGAGGAGTTGGAATGCACAGTAATTATGGGAAAGATTGAAGGAAAGAAAGCAAGAGGGAGACAAAGACAAATGATGATGGAGACAGCAGCCAGAGTATTGGAAGTGAATACCAATGAATTGATCCACTTGACCCGAAACAGGAGTGTGTGGGCCATGGCAGTCAAAGCTCAAACTGGGCACGGCATCAGATGATGATGATGATCATAGGAAACATCCTCTCCACATCCACTCTACAGAAGCCTTCAACATTCAAATGGATTCCCCATCCCACCCTCAGTCCATCCCTACCCATCCCATCGAGAGAGGCCGAGGCGTAAGACGCAACCAACATTACCAATACAATCTGTGCCTTGAGAATTGGCCACAAATCCTCTGGAGCACACACAACGGTAACTGCCAACCACATTCTCACATCGACCATTGGGGCAGGGTGAAGGCCTTTGTCCACATTCATCCATGTCTGTGGAAAAAACAAAACATAACACATAATCCCATAATCCTGGGAATATTAGATACCACACCCAAGTCTGATTGCATCTGCACTCTGACATTGGTTATGAATCAACACTAAACTACTCTTCAGGCAGTTGGACATTAGACCATAAAATACAGGAGGCCATTCATCCCATCAAGTCTGCTCCGCCATTCAATCATGGGCTGATCCAATTCTTTCAGTCATCCCCACTTCCCTGCCTTCTTCCCATACCCTTTGTCGTCCTGGCTAATCAAGAACCTATCTATCTCTGCCTTAAATGCACCCAATGACTTGGTCTCCACAGCCGATTGTAGCAACAAAGTCCATGGATTTACCACCCTCTGACTAAAGTAATTTCTCCGCATCTCTGTTTTCAAAGGGTATCCCTTAATCCTGAAATTGTGCCCTCTTATCCTAGACTCCCCTACCATGGGAAATAATTTTGTCATATCTAGTCTGTTCAGGCTTTTTAACATTTGGAATGTTTCTGTGAGATCACCCCTCATTCTCCTGAACTTCAGGGAATATAGCCCAAGAGCTGCCACACATTCCTTATACAGTAACCCTTTTATTCCTGGAATCTTCTCTGAACCCTCTCCAATGTCATTATATCATTTCTAAAATAAAGAGCCTAAACCTGCACACAATACTCCAAGTGTGGTCTCACGAGTGCCTCAACTACACATTCCTGCTCTTATATTCTGTACTTCTAGAAATGAATGCCAACATTTCATTTGCCTTCTTCACTACCAACTCAACCTGGAGGTTAACCTTTCGGGTATCTTGCACAAGTTCTCCCAAGTCCCTTTGCATCTCAGCATTTTGAATTCTCTCCCCATCTAAATAATAGTCTGCTTATTTATTTCTTCCACCAAAGTGCATGACCATACACTTTCCAACATTGTATTTTATTTGCCACCTCTTTGCCCATTTCCCTAAACTATTTAAGTCTCTCTGCAGACTCTCTGTTTTCTCTACATCACCTGCACCTCCACCTATCTTTGTATCATCATAATGGCTCATCTGATGGTGCCCACATTGTGTTACTCCAAAGCAGCTACTAGATGGCATGAATTCCCTTCATCTCAACTCAGTAACAACTCCCTCAGCAATTTGTTATATCACTTGTTTGAACTGAATTGAATTGACTTTATTACTTACATCCCTCATATACATGAGGAGTAAAAATCTTTACATTTTGTCTCTGTCTAAATGTGCAATGTGCAATTTATAATAACTTGTAATAAATAGTATGTACAACAGGACAATCAATATATCATAGAAATATAATTGTATCAGTGTGAATTAATCAATCTGATGGCCTGGTGGACAAAGCTGTTCTAGAGCCTGTTGGTCCTGGATTTTATGCTGCAGTACCGTTTCCCGGATGGTAGCAGCTGCAATAGATTGTTGCTGGGATAGTTTAGGTCACCAATGATCCTTCGGGTCCATTTTACACACCTGTATTTGTAAACGTCCTGAATATTGGGAAGTTCACATGTATAGACGCGCTGGGCTGTCCGCACCACTCTCTGCAGAGTCCTGTGATTAAGAGAGGTACAGTTCCCATACCAGGCAGTGATGCAGCCAGTCAGGATGCTCTCAGTTGTGCCCCTATAGAAATTCCTTAGGATTTGGGGCCCATACTAAACCTCTTCATCCGTCTGAGGTGAAAGAGGCACTGCTGTGCTTTTTTCACCACACAGCTGGTATGTACAGACCACGTGAGATCTTTGGTGCTGTATATGCCAAGGAACTTAAAGCTGTTCATCTTCTCAACCCCAGATCCATTGAGGTTAATAGGGGGTAGCCTGTCTCTATTCCTTCCGTAGTCCACAACCAGATCCTTTGTTTTTTGCGACATTGAGGGAGAGGCTGTTTCCTTGACACCACTGTGTCAGAGTGATGACCGTTGGCTGCCTCGTTATTATTTGAGATTAGGCCAATCAATGTAGTATCCTCAGCAAATTTGATCAGCAGATTGGAGCTGTGGATGGCGACACAGTCGTGGGTATACAGAGAGTAAAGGAGGGGTCTTAGGACACAGCTCTGAGGGGCACCTGTGTTGAGGGTCAGAGGGGCAGAGGTGAGGGAGCCCACTCTTACCACCTACCGGCGATCTGACAGGAAGTCCAGGATCCAGCTGCACAAGGCAGGGTGAAGGCCAAGGTCTCTGAGCTTCTTGTCGAGCCTGGAGGAAATTATTGTGTTGAATATTAAACTGTAGTCCAAGAACAGCATTCTCACAGAAGCATCCTTCTTCTCCAGATGTGTAAGGATGGTATGTAGAGCTGTGGCTATTGTGCCATCTGTCGATCTGTTGTGTCTGTAGGCAAATTGTAGGGGGTCCAGTGTGGGTGGCAGCACGCTACGGATGTAGTACTTGACTAGCCTCTCAAAGCATTTGGTTATTATTGAGGTTAGTGCAACAGGACAATGGTGGATGTTTTGAAGCAGGAGGGCACTTTACACTGGGAGAGGGAGAAATTAAAAATGTCTGTAAACACACCTGCCAGTTGCGCCACACACATCCTGAGTACCCGCCCTGGGATGCCGACCAGTCCTGCAGCCTTGCAACTGTCCACTCATTGGAAACACCTGTGTCCTTCAGCCTCAGAGATGACCAAGGAGCAGGTCGTTTCGCGGTTCTCCTGGGGACTCAGTGATGGCAACATCGAACCGAGAGTAAAGAAGATTTAGCTCATCTGAGAGAGAGGTAGTGAACTTGGAAAACACCACTGTGTTTAGCTTTGAAGTCTGTGATGATGTGCAGACCTTACCATAAACTGTGTGTGTTGTCGGTGGAGAGTTGTGTCTGGATCTTGTCCCTGTAATGTCATTTCGCCGCCTTGATGATCGTAGCTGCACTTCTTGAGTTCCTGTTGGTCACAGGCAATGTAAGCTCTGTGCTGTGCGGTAAGTGCAGCACGCATGCAATTGTTGATCCAGGGTTTCTGGTTTTCATAGACCCTGACAATGTCCTCGATGCACTTGTGGATGAAGCTCGTGACCCCTTGCGTGAACTTGGAGACATCCTCATCATGAACAATTTGGAGGGACGAGGGACGGCAGGGGAGTGTATGGCCTTGGTTGCGTTGAGGACTAGGCCTCAAGCCAAGGGTTGACCGCTGCTGTCATCCAGGAGAGGTAACACTGGAGGTGGTGTAGCGTTGCATCCTTGCTTGATTGGGGGCCGCCCTCCAGCTGTTGGTTTTGTAACACATAATGGTAGATAAATCCCTCAGGCATGACCAGATGTATTTTAGGGCTGTTTGGGAGCGAAGGAAGGAGATTACTGGGGTCATGGTAGTGATTTCTGTATCTTCATTAGCCACAGGTGAGGTACTGGAAGACTGCTGACGTTGTGACTGTATATAAGAAGGTCTACACTCACCAGTCAAGGAAGCACGGGCCAGTGAACACTGAACTCACTGGAGGAAAAGTTACTGTAAGGAATCTGAGGGCTAAGAGCTAGTTGCATTTGGAAAGGTAAGGACTGATTAGGGATAGTCAGCATGGCTCATGGGAGATCACACTTCAGAAGTTCAATAGATTTTTCATGAGAAACTGACAAACAGGATTGACTAGAGAGTGTGGTGGATGTTGTCTACATAGACTTTAGCAAGGCCTTTTATAAGGCCCTATATGATATCAAAGCCTTTTATAAGGCTGCGGAGGAAGTTTAGAATACAAGGTGAGTTAGAAAATTGGAAACAAAATGGGTTTGGAGGTAGGAGGCAGAGGGTGAGTGTGAGAGCTGGTTTACAGATTGGAGACCTGTGACCAACAATGTACAGCAGGGATTGGAGCTGGGTTGATGGTGGCTCATTATATAGATTAACAATTTGGTTGAGATTGTAGGTGAGCTGATTAGTATGTTTGTAGATGACACCAAACTGGTGTCACCCAGTACATGCTCTCTTCTTACTGCTGACAGCAGGAAGAAGGTACAGGATGAACACCACCAGGTTCTGGAACAGTACCTACCCCTCAACCATCAGGCTCTTAAACCAGAGGTGATAACTTCACTCAACTTCACTTGCCCTGTCATTGAAAAGTTTACAGCACCAATGGAGTCAGTATCAAGAACTCTTCATCTCATGTTCTGGATGTTTATTGTTTGTTTATTTCTTCTTTTTGCATTTGCACAGTTTGTTGTCTCCTGTACTCTGGTTAAATGCTGTAGTTGGGCAGTCTTTCATTGATTCTATATTGGTTTGTTGAGCATGCCCACAAGGAAATGAATCTCAGAGTGGTATACGGTGACATACTTTTTGTTCGATAATAAAATTTACTTTGACCTTTGAACTTCGAAACAGTATAGAGGAAGATTTTTTCTATACTTACTATACAATATCACTACCATAGAGGGTGTGACAAAACAGTTTAGAACGAGATTTATCCTGCAACTAATCTACACTGTTCCTGCTGTGGGATGTTCAATGGAACATTAAGACGTATTCTATATCCAACTCATGTTGTCCCTCTGTGACATTATGTGACAAAGGGAGATCTACTCCATCATTAATCCAGCTTCTGAACCATTGGAAAAAGATTTAATCTCTAATTCATTTTGCCCCTCTGATGATGGGAGAGTGTAGAGGGAGCTTTCCTCTCCATCTAATCAGTGCTATCCCTGTCATGGGTGTGTTTTGTGGGTCAACACCAAGGAGGTCTCCTTTGTGTCTCGTCTACATTGTCTCTACAGTGGGAATGTCTAATGGGATATTGTAGAAGGAGATTCACTCTATATCTAATTTGCACTGTCTGTTTTGGAGGTGTTTGGTGTGACAGTTACAGGGAGTTTTTCTCTGTATTTGCTGAGTATGTTTGATGATTCTAAGAGCTGTCTCTCCTGTGCACACAGTGCTCTCGGTACTATAGTTTAGAGACACTAACAGTTTTACCTGTACACTTTCCATCTCGGATCTGGTATCCTGTGGAGCAGGGGAGGCAGTGGAAAGATCCAATGGAATTCACACACTCAGAGTTTGGACAAGTGAGCTCATTCAAGCACTCATCAATATCTGAAAGAAGGCAGAATCCGTGGAGAGTTAGGAGATCACTGTCCCTGGATGGCTGATAAATTCCTCACCTCTGCTCTTGGTTTTAACCTTTAATTTCATGGTGACCATCTCCTCCCTCCTTAACTTCAACAATTCTGTCCCAGCTCCCGGCACATTCTAATTATTTAATTCTCTCATTACACCCAGTCTTCGATTTAAAATTAGACCTCTTTGTCCATCCTGTCACCTAACAGACTCCATAAATCCCTCCACAGAGTCTGCTTCCACGTTCCTTGTGGTCCTCTGGATGTGGGAAGAGTTGGGAACATGGGGAGATGATGCCTGTTTCCCCATTTGTATCGGGTCAGGGAGATGCACCTGTGGATCAGATGGTGGATAGATATTGGGTCCTACTGTTTGGGCCCGAGTGACAACAATTGCCTGGAGTTTCAGTTAAAACCATAAGACCATAAGATAAAGGAGCCATTTCATCATGGCTGATCCATTTTCCCTCTCAGCCCCAATCTCCTGCCTTCTTCCCATATCCCTTCATGTCATGACTAATCAAGAATCAGCTGCCTGTGGCTACAAATTCCAGAGATTTACCACTATCTGTCTAAAGAAATTCCTCCTCATCTATGACCTAAATGGAAGTCCCTCTATTCTGAGGCTGTGCCCTATGGCAGTAGACTCCCCCACCATAGGAAACACCCTCTCCACATCCACTCAATCGAAGGGTTTCAACGTTCAAATGGAATGCCCCATCCCACCCTCAATCCATCCCCACCCATCCCATTGAGAGAGGCCAAGGTGTAAGAAGCAGCTGACATTACCAATACAATCTGTGCCTTGAGAATTGGCCACAAATCCTCTGGAGCACACACAACGGTAACTGCCAACCACGTTCTCGCATCGACCATTGGGGCAGGGTGAAGGCCTTTGTCCACATTCATCCATGTCTGTGGAAAACACAAAACTCTCCAATCCAGGAACATTAGATACCTGACACAAGTCTGATTGCAACTGCGCTCTGACATTGGTTATGAACCAACACTAAACTACTCTTCAGGCAGTTAGTCATTGTGGCTCATCTCTTGGTACCTACATTGTAGTTAATCCAAAGTAGCTACTAGGTGGCATGAATTCCCTTCATCTCAGCTCAGTAACATCTCCCTCAGCAATCTGTAACATCCCGTGTTTGGTGGAGTGACAGGTGGACAGGGAGCTGTGTGCCCTCAGTTGTAGTGATGACTGGGCCTCAAGCTGCGGGCTTGCCTGCTGCTGCAGTCCGGGAAAGGACACACCAGAGGCAGTGTAGCATGGCGCCCACGCTTGGTTGGGGGCTGCCCTCTAGTTTTTGATCCGTGAAATTGCATGCGTGTGTTATCTTTGGACTGCTGAGAACTGAACCATCAATTTGTGGGACATGTCATTTAGGGACTTGGGGCTAAATATATTTGTATTTTGTGTGACTCTGTGCTTGCTCATTATCTTTCTTATTGTATGTTCAGCATCTGGGCCCTAGAGGAACACTGTTTCATTTCTCTGTATTCATCTATGGTTGATTTAAACTTGGATTAGATTTAATTTGATATTGATCCCACACCCATCCTCTCTTCTCTCTGTCAATCTGATCCCAACTTAACCTACTTTGTCCTCAATGCTACTGCACGGTATATCAGCTCAGGCAGACACTTCGCCACAGTGGATGAATTTCAAAGGGAGGCTGTTAGAATCGAGAGATTATTTCTCATTATATTGAGCAAACAGTGGATTAAAGCCCTCTTGAGCTTCCCTGGAAGTACACTAATAAGGAAATTAGAAGAATATATAAGATATCACTGCAGTTAAGGTAAAGAAAAACACTAATAGATTCCATTTGTGAGAGGGTAACTGATAATAGTCTTTTTACCTGAGCACGGCAGTCTAATACTAGAGAGTGTAGGTTTAAAAGGGTAAGGACTCAAAAGTGTAGTAGAGGCATCCACACTTCCACTGTTTTAAAATCACTTGGACAGGTACATGGATAGCCAAGGTCCAGAGCAGAAAATTCCAGCCCTTTTTAAGCTATGGACCCATACCATGAACTGAGGGATATGTGGACCACAGGTTGGAAACCCTTGGTTTTTAGGGTTATGGGTCAAACGCAGGCAATGGGAACTAGTTGTGGATTCAGCCCAGTACATCGCGGGCAAAGCTCTCCCACCCATTGAGCACATCTACATGGAACGCTGAGTAGGAAAGCAGGATCCATCATCAGAGACCCTCACCACCCAGGCCATGCTCTTTTCTCCCTGCTGCCATCAGTAGAAGATACAAGAGCCTCAGGACTCGTACCACTAGGTTCAAGAACAGTTACTACCCCAAAACCTTAAATAAAGTGGGAAAATTACAGTCACTTGCCCCATCATTGAAATGGTCCCACAACCAATAATTTCACTTTAAGGACTCTTTATCTCATTATCTCACGCTCTCATTATTTATTACTATTTATTGATATTTACATTTGCACAGTTTGTTGTTCTGCACTCTGGTTGATCTTTCAATGATTCTGTTACAGTTACTATTCCATAGAATTGCTGTGTATACCCACAGGAAAATAAATTTCAGTGTTGTATATGGTGATATATATGTACTTTGACAATAAAGTTTACTTTGAACTTTGGAGAGCCTGATCCCTAGCTATGTACCACATGAAACTATAAATATCCTTCTCACCCCCAAGCAGTCCCGGCAACATTGCACGCAGCAGTCACTTACTCACCGATACAGTGCGATCGCTCAGCATTCAGCCAGAAGCCCGTGTTGCACACACACGTGTACCCCTGCTGTCGCATCATGCAGCGTCCTGGACCACACACCTGCGGGACTCGGAGGCAGATGTGAAGCTGAGGAGCTATGGGTGGAGAGTGAGATCTCAAGAGTTAGTGAGATTGTACAAAAGGGGAAGAGACTGAGAGGGGGAGATGGGGTGGGGAGAGAGAAGGTGACGAGAGGGGAAGTGGAGAGAAGAGGAGAGGGGGACTGAAGGAGGGGAAGAGGAGAAAGGAAAGAGTGGGGGAAAGAGGAGGGGAGAGTGGGAGAGAAGAGAGGGAGAATTGGGGAGAGGGAAAGAGTATAAGTGGAGCAGAGTGATTGGGAGTGAGGGGGAGAGACATCACAAGACATCAGAACAGAATTAGGCCATCCAACCCATTGAGTCTGATCCGCCATTCCATTGTGGCTGATCAAAAATCCCACTCAGTCCTGTACACCTGCCTTCTCAGGGAACGATCATCTTTCACCTTAAGTATATGCATGGACTTGGCCTCTTCCGCAGTCTGTGGCAGAGCATTCCGCAGATTCACTACTCTCAGGCAAAAAAAAAATCCTCCTTACCTCTGTTCTAAAGGGTCTCTCCTCAATTTTGTGGTTGTGCCCTTTAGTTTTAGATACACCTACCCCCCTCAATATGAAACATCCTCTCCACATCCACCCTATCCAACCCTTTCAACATCTGGTGGGTTTCAATGAGATGCCTACGCATTTTTCTAAATTCCAGTGAGTATAGGCCCAAAGCTGCCAAACGCTCCTCTTCATTCCCAGAATCATCCTCGTGAACCTCCTCCTCTGGACTCTCCAATGACAACATATCCTTTCTGAGATGTGGGGCCCAAAATTGTTGACAATACTCCAAGTGCGGCCTGACTGGTGTCTTTTAAAGGCTCAGTTTTATCTCCTTGCTCTTATATTCTATTCTCCTTGAAATAAATGCCAACATTGCATTTGACTTCTTGACCACAGATTCAACCTGTAAATTAACCTTCTGGGAGTCTTGCACGAGGACTCCTAAGTCCCTCTGTATCTCTGATGTTTGAACCTTCTCCCCATTTAGATAATAGTCCACACTATTGTTCCTTTTACCAAAATGTATTATCATACATTTTCCAACACTGTATTCCATCTACCACTTTTTTGCCCATTCTTCCAATTTGTCTAAGTTCCGCTACAATCGCATTGCTTCCTCAGCACTACCTACCCCTCCACCTATCTTCGTAGAGAGGGAGAGGAGAAGAAGTGGGGAGGAGGGGGAGAGGAGAGGGTTGGTGGGAAGAAGAGAGGAGGAGTGGGGGAGAGGGGAGGGGAAGAGGTGAGGGGGAGAGTGGGGGAGAGGGATGGGGAGATTGGGGAAGAAAGGGAGAAGTGGAGATTGGAGAGGGGAGATTGAGGAGAGGGAGAAGGGGAGAGTGGGGGAGAGGGAGAGGATAGGGGAGGGGAGGGGGGAAGGGGAGATTGAGGAGAGGGAGAGGATAGGGGAGGGGAGAGGGAGAAGGGCAGAGTGGGGGGAGAGGGAAAGGATAGGGGAGGAGAGAGAAGATGGGGAGAGGAGAAGAGATGAGACGGAGAAGGGGATAGTGGGGGAGGGGAGAAGGGAAGCGTGGTGGAGGGAGAGGACAAGGGGTGAGAGGAGATGGGGAGAGGGGAGGGGTAGAAGGTGGGAGAAGGTGGGGAAAGTGGGGTAGATGGGGAGAGGGGGAGAAGGAGAATGGAGATGAAAGGGGGAAAGTAGTGAAGAGAATGGGAGAGGAGATGAGGAGAGTGAGGTAGAAGGGGAGGGGGAGAAGAGAAAAGTGGGGAAGAGGGAGGGGGAGAGTGGGAGAAAAGGGGAGAGGATGAGAGGAGGACAGTTGAGGGAGAGGAGAAAGTGTGGGAGGGGAGGGGAGAGTGGGGGAGGTAGAAAGAGAGGGGGAGGGAGAGAGTAGGGGAGGGAGAGTGGGGAGAGGGAGAGAGTGGGGGAGGTAGAAAGAGAGTGGGGGAGGGAGAGTAGGGAGAGGGTGGGGAGGGAGAGTGGGGAGAGGGAGAGAGTGGGGGAGGTGGAAAGAGAGTGGGGAGGGAGAGAGAGGGGGAGGGAGAGTGGGGGGAGAGTGTGGGAGGGAGAGTGCGGAGAGGGAGAGGGTGGGGAGGGAGAGTGGGGGAGGGAGTGGGAGGGAGAGTGGGAAGAGGGAGAGAGTGGGGAGAGGGAGAGTGGGGAGGGGGAGAGTGTGGAGAGAGGGAGAGAGGAGAGAGGGAGAGAGGAGAGAGGGGAGAGGGAGAGTGGGGAGAAGGAGAGTGTGGGGAGAGGGAGAGGGAGAGTGGGGGAGGGAGAGAGTGGGGGAAGGAGAGTGGGGAGAGGGAGAGTGTGGGGGAGGAAGAGTGTGGGGAGAGGGAGAGTGTGGGGGAGAGGGAGAGTGTGGGGGAGGGAGAGAGTGGAGGAAGGAGAGAGTGGGGGAAGGAGAGAGTGGGGAGAGGGAGAGTGTGGGGAGAAGGAGAGAGTGGGGGAGGGAGAGATGGGGAGGGAGAGATGGGGAGGGAGAGAGTGGGAGAGGGAGAGAGTGGGCGAGGGAGAGAATGGGGGAGGGAGAGAGTGGGGAGGGAGAGAGTGGGGAGGGAGAGTGGGGGAGGGAGAGAGTGGGAGAGGGAGAGAGTGGGGGAGGGAGAGTGGGAAGAGGGAGAGAGTGGGGGAGGGAGAGAGTGGGGGTGGGAGAGAGTGGGGGTGGGAGAGTTGGGGAGGGAGAGAGTGGGGGAGGGAGAGAGTGGGGGAGGGAGAGTGGGAAGAGGGGGAGTGGGAAGAGGGGGAGTGTGGGGGAGGGAGAGAGTGGGAGAGGGAGAGAGTCGGGGAGGGAGAGAGTGGGGGAGGGAGAATGGGAAGAGGGAGAGAGTGGGGTGGGAGAGTTGGGGAGGGAAAGAGGGAGAGATTGGGGGAGGAAGAGAGTGGGGGAGGGAGAGTGGGGAGGGAAAGAGGGAGAGAGTGGGGGAGGAAGAGTGGGGGAGGGAGAAGGGGAGGGGTAAGGGGAGTGGGAGCAGAGAAGTTGAGAGGAGAGGGTGAGAGGAGATTCGGAGAATAGGGGACAGAGGGTTTTTGAGAGTGAAGAGGAGATGGGAATGATTGGGGAAAGAAGCAGAGGGGAGAGATGGGATGATGAGTAGAGGAAAGAGGAAGAATGGGGGTAGGGGAGGGGAGTGATTTGGGGTGGAGGGGTAAGGGAGAGGGGAGAGATTAAAAAGAAGACAATGAGAAAAACGGAAATGCATAGAGAGAGAAAACAGAAACTACAACAGCGAGGAGAAAGGGATTGACAGCAGGAGGTGAATTATAAGGAGGGAGATGGGAACATAAAGAGCATTGAGAAATGAGGGAGTGCTGATATAGAGGAAAGGATATTCAGACAGAGAATAAAAAAAGCTTACAGTAAAAGAAAAATTTGCAGATGCTCAAAAAGAACAGTTATATTCAAAGTACAGAACAGTTAATCTTCTCAATTTGCAGTGTAAAAGATAAATACTTTCTGATGTTTCAGGGATCATATATACATTTTAAGACCTCAAGACATATATGCAGAATTAGGCCATTCAGCCCATTGAGTCTGATCTGCCATTTCATCACAGTTGATCCATTTCCCTCTCAGTCCCATTCTCCTGTCATAAGAAAAGATGTAAATAATGTGGAAAGAGTACGGAGAAAATTTACAAGGATCTTGCCGGGTCTGGAGAACCTGAGTTATAAAGAAGGTCTGTATTTATTCCTTAGAACATAGAAGATGGAGGGGAGATTTGTTGGAGGTATACAAAATTATGATGGGTATAGGTAGTGTAAATGTAAGCAGGCTTTTTCCACTGAGGTTGGGTGGGACTACAACCAGATGTCATGCGTTAAGGGTGAAAGGTGAAAAGTTTAAGGGGAACATGAGGGGAAACTTCTTCACTCAGAGGGTGGTGAGAGTGTGGAACGAGCTGCCAGTGCAACTGATGTATGTGAGCTCAATTTGAACATTTAAGAGAAATTTGGATAGGTGCATGGATGGTAGGGATATGGTCCCAGTGTAGGTCACTGGAAGTAGGCAGTTTAAATGGTTTTGGCATGGAGTAGGTGGGCCAGATGGCCAGTTTCTGTGCTGTATTTTTCTGTGACTATGACTTTAAGACCATAAGACATAGATATTTTGAGAAAGATCTGGGCCAGGCCATGAACTAAAACTGTGACTGATGCTGAGCAGGTGAGGCAGCATCTGTAGATAAGTTTTTCACCATAACTGTCTGAATTCAAACATGGTTTAAGCTGTGGAGGAGGTAGAGGAGGACTGGTATCAGCTGAGAAAGAAAGTGAATGCTTGTAAATCACAGCTACTCAGTCTGGAGGAGCTGCATGTTAGGAGGAGAAAGAAAGGAATTGCTGTAACTTAGATGCAGAACACCAGAGTTTTTGGAAATCTGCAATACAACACTGGAAATAGTGAAATTCTGGGAATACCCAAAAGATCAAGGAGCATCTGTAGAGAAAGAAAAACAATTTCAAGTCCAAAATAAATGGCCTTACTCCATAAATGTCTGTGAAGAGCTTGAAGGGTTAAAAATCAAGCCATGCAGTAGGTTAATCTCTGTTTCACGTATGGGCTCCACAGCCAAATTCCACCTACAGGACGGCTCTGTACGGTGAAATACTTCCAAAGGCTCTTCTGCTGATGGGGAGGATGGTGTAGGGGGGGTCATGGAGCAAGGAGGGTCGTTGCTCCAGCTGAAATGAAGGACATCAGCACCCTGTGTTGATGCATGGACAGTGGTTGTCTGTTGTGGGGATGGGGGGGGAGGCAATGAAATGAAAAGTGGGGCTGGTTGGGAGAAAAAGGGGTAAGAGGTGAACTCAAAAGGGTGCTACCAGCGGGAGAAAGCCTGTGCTGAGACTCTAAGACCATAACATATAGGAGCAGAATTAGGCCATCAAGTCTGCTCCACCGTTTCATCACGGTTGATCCATTTCCCTCTCAGCCCCAGTCTCCTGCCTTCTTCCTGTATCCCTTCATGCCCTGACTAATCAAGAATCTATCAACCTCCGACTGAAATATACCCAATGACTTGGCTTCCACAGCCGCCTGTGGCAATGAATTCCACAGATTCACTACTCTCTGGCTAAGAAAATTCCTCTGCATCTCCATTCTAAATGGACGTCCCTCTATTCTGAAGCTGTGTCCTCTAGTCTTAGACTCTCCCACTAGAGGAAACATTCTCTCCACATCCACTCTATCGAGGCCCTTCAATGTTCAATAGGTTGCTAAAAAAAAAGAGCTTTGACCAGCGACTGATCTGGACATGGGAAGGAGGTGTTTTCACTCAGGTCTAATGCCTGAATAGAAAAGCCTGCAGCTGGTCACTACAGCAAAAAAGAGCTTTGAATAGCAACCAATCTGCATTTGTGATTGATTAACAAGAGCAAATTAAAGAAAGGCAGCGATAAGCATAGTAGTCAGAGTCAGTGTGGTGATCTTGAGGCTTCAGCAAGGAGACACTTCAGTTAGAGAAAGAAATGCTCAAGATTTTTTTTTCTCCTTCCCTTCAGTCCTAGCTGAGCAGAAGTAGAGATGCCAGGCAGGATAGTTGAACGCTCCTCTTGCAGGATGTGGGAAGGCAGGGAGACCTCCAGTGTCCCTGATGATTACAACTATGAGAAATGCATCCAGCTGCAGCTTCTAACAATCTGTGTTAATGAGTTGAAGCTGGAACTGGGTGAGCTTCAGATCACCTGTGAGGCTGAGGAGGTGATAGATAAGACATACAGAGAGGTAGTTACACCCAAGGTGCAGGACACAGGAGACTGGGTGACAGTCAGGAAAGGGAAAGAGGTTAAGGAGCCAGTGCAGACTACCCCTGTGGCCATCCCCCTCAACCACAGGGATATCAGTTTGGATACTGTTGTGGTGTAGGGGAGGGGTTGACCTAACCACACGCAGTGATGAAAGAGGATTTGTTGGTTAGGGGAATGGACAGAAGGTTCTGTGGGAGAGAACAAGATTCCCAGATTGTATGGAGCCTCCAAGATACCAGGGTCTGGGATATCTCTGATAGAGTCCTCTGCCGCCTTAAGTGGGAAAGTGAACAGCCAGAAGTTATGGTTCATGTAGGTACCAATGACATGGGTAGGACGAGTGATGAGGTTCTGTTTAGGGAGTTCAGGGAGTTAGGTGTTAGGTTAAAGGACAGGACCTCCAGGGTTGTAATCTCAGGATTGTTACCCGTGCCACGTGTTAGTGAGGCCAGAACTAGGGAGGTTATACAGTTTAATACATAGCTAAGGAGTTGGTATAGGAGGAAGGGCATAAGACTTTTGGATCATTGGGTTCTCTTCCAGGGAAGCTGGACCTATACAGAAGGGCCTATACAGAAGGGTTAGTTTGCACCTGAACTGGAGGGGGACTAATATCCCAGCAGGAAGGTTTGTTAATGCTGCACAGTGGGGTTTAAACTATAGAAAGGGTGCAGAGGAGATTTACAAGGATGTTGCCTGGATTGGGGAGCATGCCTTATGAGAATAGGTTGAGTGAACTTGGCCTTTTCTCCTTGGAGCAGTAGAGGATGAGAAATGATCTGATAGAGGTGTATAAGATGATGAGAGGCATTGATCATGTGGATAGTCAGAGGCTTTTTCCCAGGGCTGAAATGGCTAACACGAGAGGGCACAGTTTTAAGGTGCTTGGAAGCAGGTACAGAGGAGATGTCAGGGGTAAGTTTTTTTGCACAGAGTGGTGAGTGTATGGAATGGGCTACCGATGATGGTGGTGGAAGCAGATACAATAGGATCTTTTAAGAGACTCCTGGATAGGTACAGGGAGCTTAGAAAAATAGAGGGCTATGGGTAACCCTAGGTAACTTCTAAAGTAAGTACATGTTCGCACGGCATTGTGGGCCAAAGGGCCTGTGTTGTGCTGTAGATTTTTTTTATGTTTCTATGTTTTCTATGTTTAAACTAGAGTTGCTGGGGGATGGGAAACAGAGTGCCAGAACAGGTAGTGAAGAGGTTGTGGAAACAGATGTTGGTAAGACCTCAGACGAAGTCAGGGATCAAAAAGTTGAGCATGGTGCGACTAGTGTCCTGAGCTGCATACATTTCAATGCAAAAGTATCGTAGGAAAGGGGGACGATGAGGCAATGTGTAGTGAGGAGAGGCTGTTGATTGGACAAAATTGCTGCCAACAGGATGACTTACAACTTAAAAGGCAGACAAAATCAAAAAAGGTAAGTATAGACTGAAGGTGTTATATTTGAATGCGCACAGTATACAGAATAAGGTAGATGAACTTGTCGCACGGTTGCAGATTGGCAGGTATGATGTTGACGGAATCATGGCTGAGAGAAGATTATAGTTGGGATCTTAATGTCCAAGGAAGGTCAGACAAGAAGTCAGAGGGGTTGGCATTGCTCTGTTGGTAAAAAATGAAAGGGTGACAGAAGGACAAATGGTGTTGAATTATTGTGCATAGAGTTAAGGAAATGCAAGCATATAAGACCCTGAGGGGAGTTTTATACAGACCCCCAAAACAGTGGTAAAGATGTGGTCTACAAATTTCAAAGGGAGATTGAAAATGCATGCCAAAAGGGCAATGTTACAACGGTCATGAGGGATTTCAATATGCAGGTAGATTGGGAAAATCAGATTGGTGCTAGAATCCAGGAGGGAGAATTTTAGACTGCGTGTGATATGGCTTTTCAGAGCAGCTCATGGTTGACCTCACTAGGGGATCAGCTATTCTGGATTGGGTGCTGTGCAATGAACTGGAATTGATTAGAGAGTTTAGGGTAAAAAGAACCCAAAGGGACAAGTAATCGTAACATGATTGAATTCACCCTGAAATTTAGGAAGGAGAAGCTAAAGTCAGGAGTAAAAGGAATTACAGAGGCATGAGAGAGGAATTGCCAGAATCGATTGGAAAAGAACATTGGCAGGAATAGCGACAGAGCAGCAAAGGCTGGAATTTCTGGAAGCAATTCAGAAGGCACTGGATATATACATCCCCAAAGAGGAAAAGTATTCTAAAGGCAAGGTGACACAACTATGGCTAACAAGAGAAATCAAAGCCAACATAAAAGCCAAAGAGAGGGCATATAATAGAGCAAAATTAGTGGAAAGTTAGAGGAATGGAAAGCTTTTAAAAACCAGCAGAAAACAACTAAAAAGTTCATTAAGAAAGTAAAGATGGAGTTATGAGAGTAGGCCAGTCAATAATATTAAAGAGGATACCAAAAGTTTCTTCAGATACAACAAGTGTAAAAGAGAGGTGAGAGTGGATATCGGACTTTTGGAAAACGATGCTGGAGAGGTAGTAATGGGTGACAAGTTGAGGTCATCCAAGAAGTTCAAAAGCAAAATTCTTCAGGTGTTTGACAGTCCAGGATGTTCCATTTGACGAGGGAAAATAGAGCCAAAAGGAGAGTTTCAGATTAAGAGATAAAACAGTAAGAGGCGGAGTCATGATGGCTCTAATTTGCCACTCCTTCGCGTTCATCTACGAAAACTGTTTAATTTCTACCATTGATGTCCCTCCTTTTCCTTTTCAGTGTGGATGGGGTTTGTTGTAGATGCTGACCTGGAGTTACAGTCAGACTTCGGTTATTTGTGGTGGTGGGATCCGATCCTGGAGGCTCATGGCCAGCCATTTTTTGATATACCAAGGATGCGGACTAGAAGATGAGCGGGCCTTCGGCGTACCGAGGTTTCATGGCCCTGTGGACAGGCTGATTCTAAGCCAATGCTGTGGAGTGAAGTGCCGTGGGAGAGAATGGAACACCAGGAGCAGTGGTTCAGCTGCCGGAGGCTCTGTACTCAATGAATTGGTTTTTTTTTTGTTTTTTCCACTCTCACTCTCTCTCTCACTCTCTCTCTCTCTCTCACACACACACACACACACACACACACACACACACACACACACACACACACACACACACACACACACACACACACACAGGTTTGTGAGAGATTGCGGCCGATTCTCGGATCACAGGACTCGGGTGGGGGGGGGGCGTGGAACAGACTTTTCACACCATAAAATCAGCGAGTTGCTTTGTTATGCCTTCCCTCTCAGTGTGAAAGGGGACACCTTTTTCTCTCTCTCCCTAATAAAGGGAAAGAGTCTGTGGTGCACTGAATTTTTGGGTAAACAACTAATTTTTGTTGTACTGCAGATCACGGTCTCTACTGGGGGCTTTGATATTGCTTGCCTAGTTGAGAGTGCTGATGAATTTTTTGCGGAAGAGGGTGGGATGGGGGAGGGTCGCTGCTTTGCTACCGCTTGTGCGTAGGAGAGACGGAGCGAGGGGCCTTTAGGGCTCTAACGTTTTAACCATCATTCATTCTTTGGGGCATTCTCCTGTTTTTGTGGATGTCTGGGAAGAAAAGGAATTTCAGAATATAGATTGCATACATTCTCTGATATGAAGTGGAACTATAAGATAAAGGAACAGAATTAGGCCACTTGGCCCATCGAGTCTGCTCTGCCATTTCATCACGGCCGATCCATTTTCATCTGAGCCCCATTCTCTCCTTATCCCTTCAGGCCCTGACTAATCAAGAACCTATCAACCTCTGTCTTAAGTATACTCAATGACCTGGCCTCCAACACAGCCTATGGCAACAAATTCCACAGATTCACCACTCTCTGGCTGAAGAAATTCCCCCTCATCTCCATTTTAAAGCTGGTTAAGAGTGAGAGGAGGAGAAATTTCCTCAGCTAGAGGGCGGTGAACTCTACCCAGAATGTCTCCGTTATTGTGTTAATTTTAGATTAGATTAGATTCAACTTTATTGTCATTGTGCCGAGTACAGATACAAAGCCAATGAAATGCAGTTAGCATCTAACCAGAAATGCAAAGAATAGAGTTATTTACAAAATAACTGCGAATAAAAAGTAAGTGCTACAGCACACAAATATAAAAGTACTGAGACAGTACAATATGGGTGCAATACTGTTTAACGCTGTGATTTGAGGTTTAGCAGGTTCACAGCCTCAGGGAAGAAGCTCTTCCTGTGCCTGCTGGTGCGGGAGCAGAGGCTCCCGTACCGCCTACCAGATGGGAGGAGAGTAAAAAGTCCATGGTTAGGGTGAGATGCATCCTTGATAATGCTTTTTGCCCTGCCCAGACAGCACTTATGGTAGATGTTCTCAATGGTGGACTACTGGGTGCCGATAATCTGCTGGGCAGTTTTCACCACCTGCTGGAGTGCTTTGCGGTCCGATACAGGACAATTGCCATACCACACTGAGATGCAGTTGGTGAGTATGCTCTCAGCGGTACAGTGGTAAAGGTCCGTCAGTATCCTGGGACAGAGGTGAGCTTTTTTTTTTCTCTGCAGCAAATAAAGGTGCTGTTGCGAATGCAGAAACAGATCAACAGATTTCTAAAAATTAAGCGACGCAGAGGTTAGGGGGTCGGTGGAGGTACATGCTAGGATAGACAGTCGGCTATGATCTCCATGTATGGTGGAGTAGACTCCGGGACAGAATGGCCTGTTCCAGTTCCTATCTCTACCTTCAGTGAGAATCTTCAAGTAGAAGGTACGTGTGCCACAGGACTCACACCACCAGGTTCAAGAACAGATACTACCTCTCAACCATCAGGCTCTTGAACAAAAGGGGATAACTACACTCACTTGCCCCATCATTGAAATGCTCCCAATTATCTCAATTTCAAGGACTCTTTATCTCATTATCTCATGTTCTCGTTATTTATTGTTATTTACTGATATTTGCATTGTTGTCTTCTGCACTCTGGTTGATCTTTCATTGATCCAGTTATTGCTACTATACTATAGATTTGCTGAGTATGTCTACAAGAAAATGAATCTCAGGGTTGTATATTGGGATGTATATGAAATTGATAATAAATTTTTTTATGGTCTTATGGAACAGGGATAACAGAGGACACTGCCAACAGTGGCTAATAACTTGGTCAACAGCAATCTCTGCCATTTGGTGTTTCTGTGGCTTCAGTGATCAGGGGTTCCCATTGACCCCTACGATTAACCGAGGGATCAATGGACCCCAGGTTGGGAACCCCTGGTCTAGGTCCTGATTTGGTGAGAAGCTTCAATCTATTGAGGTATTACAAAAGAGCCTTGCAGGTAAACAAAGGTGTTTGGCTCTTGCTGGCCACTCAAGTGCATCAAGGACTGCCGGATACTGAGGCTAGGATGTTTCTCCTAACAGAAGGTTAGTTCCTTATTGTACTGATTATGATGCTTGATTACAAGAGTTCCCTGTGCTTTAAAAACAGATTTCATAAGATTTTTGGCTATGAATTCACGCACCTGGGGTTGTTCTCCGAGGCAGGGCTGTGGTGGTAGTTGTAGGCGAACTGGTGACATTTGTCATCTCTCTCAACCTGGGAGCTTTACCAGCAATGGCGAGAAAATGAGAAAGATTACTACTGCCCTTTTCTGGGTTCTAATGACCTGTTTACTACCTTGAATCAGCATTGTGACAGATCCCCAACACTGATCTCCCACCCAACCCTGAAACGCTGCCCGCAATTCACCCTCCAACCATCCCCCAGGCTCTTGAACCTCAACATCTCATCATTGCCTGAACAACCCAAAGACTTTTCCCTTCCCTGCAGCCTTACAATGCCCTAGCCCACCCACTGCCACACCATTCTGCACAGCCTTGCCTTTTCTTCAACATGCCCACTACAAGCGTACCCACAGTGTGTCTGCCACGAGGTGCCAGGGTGGTGGTTTGCCGCACCAGATTCACACGCTCTCTGTTCTGGTTACGCTCTTCGTTCACCCGGTTGATGTATCGGAGGTCTGACCTGGTGTAGTGGTAGCCAGGTCCAGCAGGGCAGACTTCCCGGAATGCACCTGCAGAGGCAAAGGTGGAGATACAGCACCCTTCAATTATGTAGCTCCTGCAGTTCCCCTACCCCCCCCCATCCTTACCACTCCCTCTGCTTTTCTCTGTTCGATCTCCCCTTCCTTCTCTTCCTCCTGTCCACACCACTCACTCACTTTCATGTATCTCCTCTCTCCCCCCTCCGAAACGTGATGCGTTCCTGCTCACCTCCCTCCCTCCACCCCGACACTTCCACTGCTTCTCCTTCTCTCCCAGACTTGCACGTTCTTTTCCCTAACCCTCTCCACCTCTCTTTCCCCTCGACATAAATACTCTCCGTCTGTCCACTCGACAACTGAGGAACAGCTTCTTTCCCTCTGCCAAGTGATTTCCGAATGGACACTGAACCCATGAACGCTACCTCACTACTTTTTTTTATTTCTAATTTTGCACTACTTATTTAGTTTAACTATTTTTTTATATATAAAATATACACACACCTACTGTAATTGACATTTTTTCTATCATTATGTGTTTCATACTTCATACTTTATACCTTATTGTCACCAGACAATTGATACTAGAACTTACAATCATCACAGTGATATTTGATTCTGCGCTTCTTGCTCCCTGGATTACAAATCGATAGTAAATATTAAAAATTTATATTATAAATCATAAATAGAAAATAGAAAAATGGAAAGTAAGGTAATGCAAAAAAAACCGAGATGCAGGTCTGGATATTTGGAGGATTGTACTGCTGGTGTAAAGACAACAAATTTCACGACATACACCGGTGATATTAAACCTGCTTCTGATTCTGATTTCTCATCACTCATCCCCTTTCCCCATTGCTTCTCTCACCTGTACTCTCTGCCACTCTTTCCCTCTCTTCCTTTTCTCTCCTGCACCCCGGTCCCCCACCCTCCAGCTTACCTGTGCCCAGAGAAGGACACCTCTGGCAGTTGGGACCCCAGGCTTTCCCCACGCGACTGCAGCAGCAGATCTGTTTGGTGATGTTCTGGACAACAGGCAGGGAACAGAACCCACTCCTCCAAATGCGGTAACAGGGTCCTCGGGTCAGTGAGATAACCTGCTGTGCTGGAACATTGAGATCCCAGTGAGCCATTCAGTAAATGCAAGCAGTACTCACAAAATCACACTTAAAAATCTCCCACATTTTACCATGCAACACCTACTGCAAGTAACAACATGCTGGAGTAACTCAGCAGGTTGAACTCAGCTGGTTTAAGATGGTGCTGGTGAATCTCAGCCACTTCGGGCTGGTGGCCAACGATCTAAGGAAAACAGCTAAATACTTCGTTAATCACTCTTCTTCTGGCGAGCCACCATTGCAAGCAATAGTCTGTAACTTCCCTTTGGACTTGAAGGCAGTCCAATGTGGCAGGACAGAGGCAAAGCGAGGCAGTTGCCAAGAGCGAGGAAGACCTGTAGGTCAATCAATTTAAGTTCCGGGTCGAATCGAGACGGTAGATTCCAGGCCCCAGAGTATATCGAAGAAATTGAACCCAATATTTGGATGAGGATTTAAACGCTGGGCCAGATGGAAAAGGTCAGGGTGTTGGGGTTGGAGGTGAGGGACAGGCCACTTCAGCTTGCTGCTCCACAAGGATTACCCTGCTCTGTACTGAACTATGGGTCTCGGACTTGAAATTTCCCAGGGTAGCCCCCTCTCCCATCCGGAGGGATCGAGGATCTATTCACCCTTACCACAGGGAGAGGGCAGTAGAACCTGTGTTAGACCATAAGACATAGGAGCAGAATGAGGCCATTCCATCGTGGCTAGTTAATATCATGCTCAACCCCAATCTCCTGCCTCCTCCCCATAACCTTTCACGCCCTGACTCATCAATTACCTGTCTACCTCAGCTTTAAATATACCCAATGACTTGGCATCCACAGGTATCTGTGGCAACGAATTATACAGATCCACCACCCTAAATGGACGTCCCTCTATTCTGAGGCTATACCCTCTCATCCTAGAATCCCCCACCAAAGGAAACATCCTCTCCACATCCACTCTATTTAACCCTTCCAATATTTAATAGGTTTCATTGAGAATCCTCCTCATTTTCCTAAATTCCATCGAGTACCACCAAACACCCTTCATACAATAACCTCTTCATTCCTAGAATCATTCTCGTGAACCTCTTCTAAACCCTCTCTAATGCCAGCACATCCTTTCTTAGATAAGGTGCCCAAAACTGCTCACAATACTTCACGTGAGGCCTCACCAGTGCTTTATAAATTCTCAGTGTTACATCCTTTCTTTTATATTCTAGTCCTCTTCAAATGAATGTAAACATTGCATTTGCCTTCCTCACCACAGACTCAACCTGCAAAGTAATCTTTAGGGAAGCCTGCACAAGGACTCCCAAGTCCCTTTGCATCTCATAAACACAAAATAATCTGCAGATGCTGGCATCAAAGCAACACTCACAACACGCTGGAGGAACTCAACAGGTCGGGCAGCATCCGCGGAAAAGATCGGTTGACGTTTCTGGCTGGAACCCTTCGTCAGGATTGTAGAGGGAAGGGGCAGAGGCCCTATAAGGAAGGTGGGGGGAGGGTGGGAAGGAGAAGGCTGGTGGGTTCCAGGTGAAAAACCAGTAAGGGGAAAGATAAGGTGGTGGGGGAGGGGAGGCAGGGAGGTGATAGGCAGGAAACGTGAAGAAGTAATAGGGGAAAACACAATGGGTCGTAGAAGGAGGTGGAACCATGAGGGAGGTGATAGGCAGCTGGGGGAGGGGGCAGAGTGACATAGGGATAGGGGAAGGGAGGGGGAGGGAATTACTGGAAGTTGGGGGGAGAATTCTATGTTCATACCAAGGGGCTGGAGACTACCTAGACGGTATATGAGGTATTGCTCCTCCAACCTGAGTTTAGCCTCATCATGGCAGTATAGGAGGCCATGTATGGACATGTCTGAATGGGAGTGGGAAGCAGAGTTGAAGCAGGTGGCAACCGGGAGATCCTGTCTGTTTTGGCGGACGGAGTGGAGGTGCTCGATGAAGCGGTCCCCCAATCTGCGTCGGGTTTCACCGATGTAGAGGAGCCCGCACCGGGAGCACCGGATGCAATAGATGACCCCAGCAGACTCACAAGTGAAGTGTTGCCTCACCTGGAAGGACCGTTTGAGGCCCTGAATGGAGGCAAGAGAGGAGGTGTAGAGACAGGTGTAGCACTTGCACTTACAGGGATAAGTGCTAGGTGGGAGATCCGTGGGGAGGGACGTGTGGACCAGGGAGTCGCGGAGGGACCGATCCCTGCGAAAAGCAGAGGGGGGGGGAGAGGGAAAGATGTGCTTAGTGGTGGGGTCCTGTTGAAGGTGGCGGAAGTCACGTGGGACAGTCAGGCTTGTGGCTCTTGGGGAGGAGGTAAAACCGAGCGGTACGGGGTGTGGGAATTATGAGTTTAGTGGCTGAGGATGTGCATCCCTTTGCATCGCAGAGTTCTGAATTTTCTCTCCATTTAGAAAATAATGTAGGCCTTTATTCCTTCTACCAAAGTGCATGACCACATACTTCCCTTCACTATATTCCATCTGCCACTTATTTTCCCATTCTCCCAATCTGCCCAAGTCCTTCTGTAGCCTCTCTGCTTCCTCAACACTGCCTGCCCCTCCATCTATCTTTGTATCATCCCCAGACTCTGCCACGAACCATTAATTCCATCGTTTAAGTCATGGACATAAAACCTAAAAGGAATCACCCCAATACAGACTCTGTGAAACAACTCTAGTCACTAACAGCCAACCAGAAAAGGCTCCCTTTATTCTCACTCTTTGCTTCCTGCCAATTAGCCACTACTTTATCCATGCTGGAATCTCTCTTGTAATATCATGAGCTTATAGCTTGTTAAGCAGCCTCGTGTGCAGCACATTGTCAAAAGCCTTCTGAAAATCCAGGTCCACAACATCCACTGACTCTCCTTTGCTTATCCTGCCTGCTATTTCTTCAAAGAATTCCAAAAGATTTGTCAGGCAAGATTTGCCCTGAAGGAAACCAAATTTAACTTAGCTGATTTTATCACGTGTAGGTCGGATACAGGACCAAGGGGAGGGGACTGTAGAACCTACATAGTCTGACACACAGGATCATGGGGTTAATTAGTGTGGTGATATTTAAAATAGTGTTCTCCACTGAGTATACTCGTCTAAATATTCTCCTTCTGGGCGCTCATGAGTTTCATCTGTCATAGATGAATCTATGGGTACAGCTTGCCAAGAGGAGAGTGGTGGAAGGTATTTAGCAGCTCTACAAGGAAGTCTTTACAACTGTGTGCAAGGTTAAGGATGTGCTGGAGTTGCCTGTGCTTCCTGGAGAAAGCTGTGTGAACTCGTCCTGTCAGTTTGATCACTTACAGATGCATCGGCTCTTGGAAGTATCTTGGACGTAGCCAGGGTTGCAGACGCAGCTGTAACTGCCTCTCATGTTCATGCACTTGCCGTTCTGACAGATTCTTGGCCAGCTGCACTCATTGATGTCTGCAAGAAGCAGGACAAAAGATTTAGGCTCTGCAGACTGGGGGCGGGGTGGCGGGGTTAAAAGCATACTTCTATTTTCATGTTTTACGAGAACTATAATAACCATGGTTGGGATTTCTGAACAATTATTTTGTACTTACATTTTATGCCCAGATCATTTTCAGAAGAAGAGGAAAGATCCTTAAGGAAGAGCCTGGATTTGCCATCTGTTTTAACCATCTATGCTATAATCCTCACTTGTTTGTTGTTACCTGAACGGTCCTTTCCAGTAGCAGCATTATCATGTAGTACATGCACTCAGAGAACAGCGGCAGGATTATTCTACACACTTCCCTTGGGATTACTGCCCATCATGAACCCGAAACTACCCTCTCTAGTGGGGGAGGAAGAGATGGTACCAGAAAAGGTCAGGATGGAGTTGTGATAAAGAGCAGGTTACAGAAGATGGGGCCACTGTCTAACTTGGTAGGAGAGGTGGGAGTTGTTGCCCATGACTACCTAACGTAACACTCTGATCGGAATTGGCAGTAGGATCACATCTTCACAAAGACTTGTGCCGAAGAATGGCCAAATATGGGAGGAAATGGGAAGGTTTTGTTGGATGAAGTAATGAGTTATGGCCTTTGTGGCTAGACTCTACCTCTCCCGTCTGATATTTCAGTTTGGCTCCGAATGGCTCTTATAAGTATAACATGGCAAGTGTGGAATTTTGTCCATAAATAACAGGATACAAATTAGTTGGGAGGAATGTGCAGAATGCACAGGACGTGTAGAAAATGACATAAATCAGTGAAGGCAAATACCTGCTCTCCTTGCACTTGTCACTGAGAATGAGCGAATGGGATTTTCCAAATACCACTATTAATCTATGAGCCCAGATGCTGCTGGACTTTCTCCAGTGGCCTCACTACTGTAGGTGCTTCTATCCTCCCGACTTTTACAAAGACTCATTTACCCTGCAAACTGCATTGTACCAGTAGGATTCCAGTTCCTGCTGTATCGGCCAGTTAATGAAACCATGACTTATTCTCTCTTGCCAAACTCTGCCTACCCATCGAAACGCCGCTGTTGATTTGGGAAGTGTTGGACAGCAGTGATACCCGCAGCAAGTCAGGGCAAAGAAAACCGCATCCAATCAAACTGCTCCTCCTGCCCGCACCCAGACTGTGAGTGCTTACAATATCCCCACCACTGCTGTAATGAGTTTGCACATTTTCCTCGTGACAGCCTGGGCTTCCTCCTGGTGCTCTGTTTTCCTCCTACCATCCAAAAATGTACCTGTTGGTAGTTTAATTGGTCATTGCAAATTGTCCCATGATTAGGCTAGGATTAAATCGGGGGAATGCTCAGCAGTGTGGTTCGAAGGGGTGGAAGGGTCTATTCCACACTGTATTGCAATAAGTATTCATATATCAGGTTTATCACACAGTGTATGTCCTGCCCAGGGCACTAATGGGCATATGGATCAACACTCACGACAGAGACTAGCAGGTGTCCCACCACATCCCCGCATGAAATCATTTCTCATGAGGTGTGGCTTTGACATGGGGTTTTCCTTGGCTTGCTGACGTTACTACCACCCAGCACCATACCGTAATGGGTTACCCAGGGCATTAAGTGGCAGAGGAACAGGCTCCAGAACCTCTGGTATGCTGACTACATTACCTTGACATTCACCGTCAGCTGCTTTCCGAAATCCTTGCGGGCAGTCATTTTCTGCAGAATAAAGGACCAGATTATTAATGAACAAAGAGGAAACAGAGGATTTATTAATGACTGAACCCAAGACACAATAAAGCCTCAATCTAAGGCCCAAAGCCATTGGCCTTGGTGCGGTGGGGGGGAGGGGGTGGTGGCCACAAGGTGACTTTTTGTCCCTGGACATCTCAGTGCTGCAGAAGTCTGGTTACAGAGCTCAGGACCACAGTAACTGAAGTTCAAGAGGCTACGTCCTGAGGTGGCTGCTTCCAAACAACAAAGCCTTTGACAAGGTTCCGCATGGGAGGCTGCTCAAGTTGCTCGGCATTCAAGATGAGGTAGTAAGTTAGATTAGACTTTGGCCTTATGGGAGAAACCAGAGAGTAGTAGTCAATGGTTTCCCCTCTGACTGGAGGCCTGTGACTAGTGGTGTGCTGCAGGGATGAGTGCTGGGTCTATTCTTGTTTGTCATCTATATCAATGATCTGAAAACTGGATCAACAAATTTGCACATGACATCAAAATTGGGGGTGCAGTGGACAACGCAGAAGGCTATCAAAGCTTGCAGCAGGATCTGAACCAGCTGGCAAAATGGGCTGAGAAAGGACAGATGTAGATGTGTGAGGTGTTGCACTTTGGGATGACAAACCAGGGTAGGACTTATACAGTGAACCATAGGGCACTGAGGGGACAGGTCTGGGAATACCATTCCATTATTCATTGAAACTAATGTCATAAGTAGATGGGGTCATAAAGAGAGCTTTAGGCCTTCATAAATCAAAATATTGAGTACAGGAGATGGGATGTTATGTTGAAGTTGTATAAAATGTTGGTGAGGCCTAATTTGGAGTGTTGTGTACAGTTCTGGTCACCTAGCTACAGGAAAAATATCAATCAGATTGAAAGAGTGCAGAGAAAATTTATGAGGATGTTGTCAGGTCTGGAAGACCTGAGTTATAGGGAACAGTTGAATAGGTTGGGACTTTATTTCTTGGAACATAGAAATTGAGGGGAGATTTGATGGAGGTATACAAAATTATGAGGGACATAGATAGGGTAAATGCAAGCTGGCTTTTTCCACTGAGGTTGGGTGAGATTGGCAATAGAGGTTATGGGTTAAGGATAAAAGGTGAAATGTTTAAGGGGAACATGAGGGGAAACTTCTTCACTCAGAGGGTGACAAGAGTGTGAAATGAGCTGCCAGCGGATGTGGTTCTATTTTAACATTTCAGAGAAATTTGGAAAGGTACACGGATAGGAGGGGTAGAGGACTCTGATACAGGTGCCAGTCAATGGGACTAGGCAGACTAATAGTTCAGCACGGACTAGATAGGCGAAGGGTCTGTTTCTGTGCTGTAGTGTTCCGTGACTCTATGACTCTACATAATCCTCTAGGGTCAATAACTTCACTTTTGGAACTGTTCACAACAAACTGGTCAGAGCAAGAGGGAAGTGGAGGATGTGATGAGAGACAGAGGCTGGAAGAACGGGAGATGGTTTAATGTCAATGGTGAGAAGCAGGGAGAGGGTGAGCATAGGGTGTGAGAGATTAGGACGGAGGATTGATATAGAGGTGAGAAATTGGAGTGGGTAGGTAAGAGAGGCCGTGAAGGGTGGGAAGGGTAAGTGAATGATGGAGGGGAGGTGAGGATTTCATTGAAACATTTTCCGGAGAGCCACTGCCATGTAGAAATCAGAGTATTGCCCTGGACTCTCTAATTTCTCTGGTCTCCGTTGAATAGGTGGGACCCTGTAACAAGTTGCATGGAAGTATCAATCTGCTCATGATCGACACACCTCACATACTGTATGAGAACTATGAATTTTTGAACGAATGATCTCTACGGATTACAGGTCAAATAGCTGTGGGCCTTCATCCTTGGGTACGACGTCCTCGAACATTTGCATGCTGTACTGGAGGTCAGAATTCTTTCTTTCTTTTTCAATATTTTTATTAAGTTCTACATAGAAGAATACAGAGTACACAAAGATATATATTATAAATCAAAAAAAGATAAAATAATACCAAATATATTTGAGTCACACTTGCAATCTCTTTACCCTATATTCATGTAAATTAAATTAAATCGTAATATTGAAATGTGATAATTTTATTATATAAAAAAAATCTAAACCCACGACCAAGATTGAAGCTGTTTGGTAAAGAAAGAAAAAAGGGAAAAAAGTCCTGATCATATAGTGAAATATATTATTAGCCAACATCTGTACTTTAACAGCAAATTCTTAAACCTCCATTTTTGGGGACTCTGCTTTTCAAGCCAAGCTTCAGTGCTTTGGGGAGAGGAGAAATGAGATAAACGTACATTCATGAGAAGAACAGTTGGATACCTAGGCCTCTTCTAGTCCACGTGTCCTTCAACCAGGTCAAGATCAGCTGTGCATTTATGTGCTATCCTTTGTTCATCATGTAATACTGATGACCAAACTCTTTATGGCAACAAGCTACTTCAGCAGGCAGGACCTTCCTATGCCACCTGTCTCCCCTGTCCCAAACCCGTGGAAGATACTAGCAGAAAGTTAGAAATTCAGGAGTGTCGAGGGGCAGAAGTGAGTGCCGTTGCTGTTACTAAGGAGAAGGTGCTTGGTAAGCTGGAAGGTCTGAATGTAGATAAGTCACCTGGATCAGATGGACTACACCCCAGGGTTCTAAAGGAGGTAGCTGAAGAGATTGTAGAAGCGTTAGTGCATTATCGGTGACCTTTCAACAATCACTAGGTGCTGGAGTGACTCCAGAGGACTGGAAAATTGCAAATGTCACTCCACTCTTTAAGAAGGGTGGGCAGAAAAAGGAAGAAAATTATAGGCCGGTTAACCTGACTGCAGTGATTGGTAAGGCATTGGACTCAATATTAATAATGAAGTTTCCGGGTACTGGGAGGCACATGATTAAATAGGCCACAGTAGGCATGATTTTCTAAAGGGAAATGCTTGCCTGACAGACGTATTGGAATTCCTTGAGGAAATAACAGGCAGGATGGACAAAGGAGAGTCTGTGGATGTTGTTTGCTTGGATTTTCAGATGGTCTTTGACAAGATGCTTCAGGTGAGATTGCTAAACAAAATGAAAGTCCCTGGAATTACAGGAAATAAACTAGCATGGATAGAAGATTGGATGACCGGCAGTGGCTCTACTTGTAGCTGCACCACTGCGCTGCCAACACAGTGTTGGGAAAGACACACAGAAATTACAAATATCTTGAGTATGAGGAAGATACCTGAGCTCACACAGTTTCGAAGATAACTTACACGGAAGTTGGAGATCCGTGCTTACCTGGAGACACCGGGCACTCGCTACACTCGGTCACTCCCCAGCCCACTCCTCCTCCTCGGCAGCAGTGCTCCAGTGTCCGCAGCCCAGTCAGAGGGGAGGTGCACTGACATCAGAGGGAAAGAAAACATCATTATGGGGCCAGCTACATCTTCCAGGGTGCTGTACCCAGCAATACAATTACTCACCATTTCTTTATAGAAAAGGAGGAGATTGAAAGTCTGGTCGAACGGTGTCACAACAACAACCTCTCACTCAAGCAAATGGCTGATTATTGACCACAGGAGGAAGAAGTCAGAGGTCCATGAGCCAGTCCTCATTAGGGGTTTGGAGGTAGAGAGGGCCAGTAACTTTAACTTCCCTGGCAGTACCACATCAGAAGGTGTGCTCTGGGCCCGGCATGTGTGTGCCATCACAAAGGCGGCATGAACAGTTATGACTCTACAGCCACCGAACTCCTGAAGCAGGGTGGATACCTCTACTCACCTCTCTGCTGAAATGGTTCCACAACGTATGGACTCGCACTCAAGGACTTGACATTTCATGTCTCAGTATTATTTATTTATTTTATTATTATTTGCACAATTTATTCTATCTTGCATATTGGTTGTTGTTAGTTTTTCATAATTCTATCATACTTCTTTATTTTTCCTGTAAATGCCTGAAACAAAATGAATCCCAAGGTACTATATGCAGACATATCAGACCATAAGAACATAAAATACAGCAGCAGAATTAGGTCATTTGGCCCATCGAGTCTGTTCCACCATTTCATTATGGCTGATCCATTTCCTTCTCAGCCCCAATCTCCTGCCTTCTCCCCAGTTCTCTTCATGCCCTGATTAATCAAGAATGTATCAACCTCTTCCTTAAATATACTCAATGGTTTGGCCTCCGCAGCCAACTGTGGCAACAAGTTCCACAGATTCATGACTCTTTGATTAAAGGAATTCCTCATCTCCATTCTAAATGGACCTCCCTCTATGCTGAGGCTGTGTTCTTTGGTCTTGGACTCTCTCACCGTAAGAAGCATCCTCTCCAAATCCACTCTATCAAGGCCTTTCAACATTTGATAAGTTTCAGTGAGATCCCCCTCATTCTTCAGAATTCCGGCAAGTACAAGCCCAGAGCCATCAAACACTCCTCATATTTTAAGTCTTTTAATGCCAGAACCAATTTTGTGAAACTCCTTTAAACACTCTCCAGTGTCAACACATCCTTTCTTCAATAAAAGCCAAAAACTGTACACAGTACTTCAAGTGAAGCATCACTGGTGCCTTATTAAGCCTCAACATCTCATCCTTGTAACATATACATATTTAGGTAATAAATTTATTTTGAAATTTGAAGTTTAAGCACTATGAGGATTAAAACTGATCTCCTCATCCAACAGGAAATGCAATAACTACTAATTCTGGGTTGTTTCACATATCCCTCCACAAACCTGGCTGGGTAGTTTCACGCTCGAGGCACCCTTGTGTATCAGGCCGAGTTTGATGAGCTTTTGGGCTGACGTGCTTCCCCGAACATCAGTGCATTTTGGATCAATGCAATGGATATCGGACCAGGGCCTCCTAGAGCGACCAGTGGGAAAACATGGAGTTCCCAGTGCGTTACTGGACAGGAACCTCAAATTACAACAGCTTTCCTCCTTCGCTGCCCCATCCCAGCACTGCACTTCCGTCAACACCAAATCTCCATGTTGCATCACTTCCTTTGAGGGCCCAAGCTTAAGCTCCACTTCTCTAACCACCACCACCTCCACAATCCATCCAAACCAGTTTCCACTCCAGTCATCTGTATGCCCCTGTCGGTATCCTCATCTCCAATCACATCCCACTGCACAGCTAAAGTGAACCTATTGCTCTGAGCTGACATGCCCAGAAGCTCATCTTCTCTCTTCAGAAGCTCCAATCATTACACCCATTTATAATTGCTACAGACAGTCGCTATTTCCACTGGGGAATGTTAGCCAGAACACAAGATTATCTTAATGTTTTCCTCAGCCTGAAGACACACACAATGGTTCAGGAACAGCTTCTTTCCCTCTGCCATCCCGTTTGTTTTTTTCATTATTTATTGAGACACTGTGAAGAACAGGCCCTTCCGGTCTTTGAGCCACACCACCCAGCAATCCCTCTATTTAATCCTAGCCTAATCACGATGACCAATTAGCCTACCAACCAGTACATCACCCGGCAATCCCTCGATTTAATCCTAGCCTAATCTTGATGACCAATTAGCCTACCAACCAGTACGTCTTTGGACTGTGGGAGGAAACTGGAGCACCTGGAGGAAACCCATGAGGTCCCAGTGAGAATGTACAAACGCCTTACAGGCAGCGGGGGGGTGGGGAATGGAACGTAGGTCGCTGGTACTGTGTGTCGTGCTAACCATTACACTACTGTACTGCCCTGAAAGGACACTGAACCCTCACTACTTTTTAATTTTGATTTTAGCATTACTTATTTAATATATATACACAATGTAACACAGTTTTTTTCTCTATTATTAAAAGACCATAAGATATAGGAGCAGAATTAGGCCATTTAGCCCAGTGAGTCTGCTCCGCCATTTCATCATGGTTGATCCATTTTCCTCTCAGACCCGAACACCTGCCATCTTCCCATATCTCTTCATGCCTTGACCAATCAAGAATCTATCAACCTTTGCCTTAAATATACACAGCTGCCTGTGGCACAGAATTCCACAGATTCTCCGCTCGCTGGCGGAAGAAATTCCTCCTCATCTCCACTCTAAAAAGATGACCTTCCATTCTGAGGCTGTGTCCTCTGGTCTTAGACTCTCCCACCAGAGGAACATCCTCTCCACATCCACTCTCTCAAGGCCTTTCACCATTTGATAGATTTCAATGAGGTCACCCCTTATTCTTCTGAATTCCAGTGAATACAGGCCCAGAGCCATCAAACACTCTTCATATGACAAGCCATTCAATCCTGGAATCATTTTTGTGAACATCCTTTGAACCTTTTCCAGTTTCAGCACATCCTTTCTAAGATAAGGGGCCCAAATGAAGTGAGGCCTCACCAGTGCTTTAAAAAGTTTCAACATTACATCCTTGCTTTTATAACCTAGTCCTCTTGGAATGAATGCTGACATTGCCATTGCCTTTCTCACCACAGTCTCAACCTACAAATTAACCTTTAGGGATTTCTGCACAAGAACTCCCAAGTCCCTTTGCACCTAGTTTTTTTGTAGTTCCCTCCTTTTAGAAAATAATCACCCCTTATATTTTTTCCACCAAAGTGCATAACCATACAGTTCCTGACACTGTATGCTATCTGCCATTTCCTCGCCCATTCTCCTAATCTGTTTAAGTCCTTCTGTAGCCTTTCTGCTTCCACAAAATTATCCGCCCCTCCACCTCTCTACATAATGTCTGCAAACTTTGCAACAAAGTTGCCTCCCGCCAATCAGCCACCGCTTTATCCATGCTGGAATCTTTCCTGTAATACAATAGGCTTGTTAAGCAGTCTCATGGGTGGCACCTTGTCAAAGGCCTTCTGAAAATCCAAGTACACAATATCAACTGATTCTCTGTTGTCTACCCTGCTTGTTACTTCTTCAAAGAATTCCAACTGATTCGTCAGGCAAGATTTTCACTGAAGGAAACCATGCTGACTACAGCCTATTTCATCATGTGCCTCCAAGTACCCTGAGATCTCATCCTTCACAATCGACTCCAACATCTTCCCTACCCCTGAGGTCAGACTAACTGGCCTATGGTTTCCTTTCTTCTGCCTTCCTTCTTGAAGAGTGGAGTGATATTTGTAATTTTCCAGTCTTCCAGAACCATTTCAGAATCTAGTGATTCTTCAAAGATCATCACTAATGCCTCTACAATCTCTTCAGCCACCGCTTTCAGAACCCTGTGGTGTTGTCCATTTGGTCCAGGTGACTCGTCGACCTTCAGACCTTTCAGTTTCCAAAGAACCTTCTCTTTAATTATGGTAACTTCATGATATCCGACAGCTGGAACTTCCACCATACGGCTAGTGTCATCACAGTGAAGACTGATGCAAAATGCTTATTCAGTTCATCTGCCATTTCCTTGCCCCCTATTACTACCTCCCCAGAATCGTTTTCTAGTGGTCCGATATCCACTCTCACCTCTATTTTACACTTTATGTATCTAAAGAAACTTTTGGTATCCTTTTTAATGTTACTGGCTAGCTAACTTTTGTATTCCATCTTTATCTTCTTTAAGACTTCTGTTGGTTTTTAAATAGCTTCCCAATCCTCTAATTGCCTGCTTTTCTTTTTGCTCTATTATGCCCTCTCTTTGGCTTTTATATTCGCTTTGACTTCTCTTGTTAGCCATGGTTGTGTCATCTTGCCTTTCTTTTTGGGATGTATATACCTTATTCTATGGCTCCTGAATTGCATCCAGAAATTCCAGCCCTTGCTACTCTGCTGCCATCCCTGCCAGTGTTCTTTTCCAATCAATTTTGGCCAGCTCCTCTCTCATGCCTCTGTAATTCTCTTTACTCCACTGTAATACTGATACATCTGACTTTAGCTTCTCATGTATTGCATTGTGCTGCTGCTGCAAAGACAACAAATTCCACAATCTGTGCCAGTGATAATAACTTGATTCTGATTCTGAGAATCCTAGCAGTCGAATTTACATTCATATGAACAGGTATGCAGGAGCTCATCTGAAAAACCTTTTCAATGCCGCTGTTCCTGTCCTGTACATGTTCCACTTTCCAATTACAAGCCTGTTTCCAGCAGGGGTAAGACCAACAATTTGTGGCTACTAACGTGTTGTGAATTTATCGGTGTCACAGCTCAGTGGTTAATGCTTTTAGCACTCCCGTTACAGTTTACCTGGCATTCAGTATCTGTTAGGGAGAAGAGAGGACACAGAGGGCGCATTGTCAATTTACAAACTTCCGATAGAAGCAAGACCCAGCCTTCAAAATGCTGCCTTTGTATTAACAGATTTTTAAAAAAACACATCGACCAGCTGTGTATCAAATTAGAAAAAATGCATGATATAGAATAGTAGTTAGCGCAACACTTTACAGTACAAGTAACCCCAGTTTACTCCCTGCCACTGTCTGTAAGGAATTTGTACGTTCTCTCCGTGACCGCGTGGATTTCCTCTTGTTGCTCTGGTTTCCTCCCACAGTCCAAAGACATACAGGTTGGTAGGTTAGTGGTCATTGTAAACTCTCCCGTGATTAGGCTAGGGTTAAATCAGGGTTTGCTAGGTGTACGACTCAAAGGACTGGAAGGGCACATTCCATGCTGTATCTCAAGAAAATAAAATAAAATAGAAATGAAAACCAAACTAAAAATACTGTGATTGCTGAAAAAACACATAACATGGAACATGGAGCATTACAGTACAGCATATGCAAAGATTAAACTAACCCTTTCCTCCACATAGTCCTCTATTTTTCGATCATCCATATGCCTATCTAAGAGTTTCTTAAATGCCCCTGCCACCACACCTAGCAGGACGTTTCATGCAACCACCACACTCTGTGTAAAAAAAACTTACCCCTGACATTCTCCCCTACACTTATCTCCATTCATCTTCAAGTTTTGCCTTCTCATATTAGCCATCTCCATCCTGGAAAAATGCTTCTGGCTGTCCAATTGATATATGCCTCTTACCCTCTTGAACACCTCTATCAAGTTACTCCTCATTATTTAGAGAGGGCAAATTTAATCTGTTCTGGAATGGTAGGGGAAAATGTAACAACCCATGTGAAGACAACTGAATTAGAATTTGGTTGTTAATTGGATTCCAGTGAATTCATGGAGTCATAGAAAAGTATGGCACAGAAACAGGCCCTTTGGCCCATCTAGTCTGTGCTGAGCCATTTAAACTGCCTATTCCCATAGACCCACACTGGGACCATGGCTCCCCATACCCCTACCATCCATGTGCCTATCCAAATTCTCTTAAATGTTGAAATCAAGCTCTCATGCACCACTTGCTCTGGCAACTTGTTCCACACGCTGACCACCCTCTGAGTGAAGAAGCTTCACCTCATGTTCCCCTTAAACTTTTCACCTTTCACTCTTAGCCAATGACCTCTGGTGGTTGTCCCTCCAAACCACAGTGGGAGAAAAGTCTGTTTGTGTTTACCCTATCTATACACCTAATCTCTTGAAATAAACATCAAAACTCCAAGCCATGACATAGTGATGGGATTAGGAGAATGGAGATGAATGTATGGGAAAGAGGAGTGCAATGTGAAATGGTCACTGATCAGGAAAACAGTAGTGGCATTAGAACCACTGGACATGTTACAGTTCAAATCTTTGACACAATTGAAATACAAATGCTTACTGACTCAAATATGGGAGACAAATATGGGAGATCACAGATAGTTATCACTCCAAAAAGTCATCTTTCATATATTACCATTGCATCATAAATATTAAACTCACCATATACTACACTTTTTGCTTTCTTTTATTGTTTGCAAGACTTGATTTTTTTTCTCTGCATATTGGATGTTTGATGGTCTTCTTTTGTTTTAATGGTTTCTATTGTTTCTTTTTGTTTTGTAAGGAGATGAATCTCAAAGTTGTGTAAAGTATATGTATATTGATAATAAATGTAGTTTGAACTATGATTTGAATTTGGTAAGACAGAGTGGAAAACCAGGGTGGAAATGGCCAATATCTGAGGACATCCGTTTAAGGGGAGTGGACTGAAGCTAAGGAGATGTCAGAGGTAGGTCTTTTATTTTTACACAGAGGGAGGTGCATGCCTGGAATGGATTTCCAGGGCTGGTGCGAGAGGCTGACATAATGTGTCCAATGGAAAAGTGGTCATGAGGTCTAGAATTATGCAGCACCAAACTGGGCCCATTGACCCACAATTGACATTTCTCCCCGTCCACATTAGTTTTACTTACTTGGGTCATTTCCATCTATACTTCCCCTGCTTATGTAATTAAAATGACTGTTCCACTATCTCCTCTGGCTAACATGAGAAAGGTTGTTTGTAAAATCATTTTTCCTACCTGTCCATTTGTTATCTCGGTGAAGCAGTAGCCGAACGGGTAGTCACCACCAGACTGTGGAATGACCGTGAGAGATCCCAGCTGATCTTCCATTGCCTGATCACGCAGTGCCCTCTGATGGGTTCCCTGTACGATGGGTTGCAGAGCAGAACTGCTGTTCCTTCCTCCATTTACCCGTGAGACCTGGTGGACCTTCACAGACACTTCAGGAGGGTGGTCAACTTGTAGGTTAACAACTGATGGTATCTGTTGATCTGCTGGCATCAGCACAATGTTTGCAATAAGAATTCATTGTCCACTGAGATAATGGAAATAGCTACATATGTCCAATGGGAGAATAGAGCTGCATGTATCTGTACAATGGGAGAATAGAACTGGGTGTATCTGTCCAATGGGAGACTGGAACTGGGTATATCTGTCCAATGGGAGAATGGAACTGGGTGTATCTGTCCAATGGGAGCATGGAACTGGGTGTATCCATCCAATGGGAGAATGGAACTGGGTGTATCTGTCCAATGGGAGCATGGAACTGGGTGTATCCATCCAATGGGAGAATGGAACTGGGTGTATCTTTCCAATGGGAGAGTGGAACTGGGTATGTCTGTCCAATGGGAGAAGGGAACTGGGTATATCTTTCCAATGGGAGAACGGAACTGGATGTGTCTGTCCAATGGGAGAATGGAACTAGGTATATCTCTCCAATGGGAGAATGGAACTGGGTACATTTGTCCAATAGGAGAATGAGGTTGGGTATATCTCTCCAGTAGGGGAATGGAATTTTCAGATCACTGTTCAATTGGTAATAAATTGCAAATCAAGTGTCCAATCAGAAAATGGATGGATCCTTGTCCAATGGAAGAGTGGGTCACTGAGTCTAGAGTTATGCAGAACCAAATTGGGGCTTTGACCCAAATGCCCGAACTGATATTGCTCCCCTTCTGCATTAGTTTCATTTACTTGCATTTGTATCTTCTCCACCTATACCATCCCCAATTATATAATTGAAAATGTCTCTTATCTGCTTCCACCAGTTCTTCTGGTGGTGCATACCAGGTATCAACCACTTTGGTAAAAACTTAACCCTCAGATCCTCTTTAAAACTCCTTGCTCTAACCCTAAATTTATTTTGATTCCTCTACCTTGGGGAAAAAACCTTGATTATCTAAGCCTTTCAGAATTTTATATCTGTGCAATGGGAAATAGAGTTCACTCTTCAGCTCGTTCACTCTAAAGAACACAACCCCAGCCAATCTGATCTCTGCCGACAGTAGAACCCCTGCACTTCAGGCAACATTCTGTTGAATTTCTAATCAGTCACACTGAGGACCACAGAGTTTACTATTCACTTGTGGGGTTGGGGATCTTTGTCCAAATAAGAGGGTAGCATTGGAGATCATAATCCAATGGGATTTAAAGCAAATGAATTGTTTAATCCTTGCAAGAGAACCTTCTGACATTCTCTACCCAGGACTTGACCTTCAAGGGGTCCACAGTCAGATAGACAAATTAAAAACAAGCTAGGAGGGTTGATGTAGGAAGGATTGAGAAAGTGGGTAAAGCATAAAGGTGTGGAGGAAAGAATATTGATTAAATTAATATACACTGTAAAACAGCGGTCCCCAACCACCGGGCCGCAGAGCATGCGCCACCGGGCCGCGAGGAAGCGATATGATTTGGTCAGCTGCACCTTTCCTCATTCCCTGTCACGGCCACTGATCAGCCATTACGCACGCGAGGTCATGACCCGCGCGTCATCCATGTCAGGGCGGGAAGGAGATCAACTCCTCGAGCTTGCAAATGACGACGGGCTGAAAAGTCAGTTTGACATAACATCTCTGTCGGCATTCTGGATCAAAGTCAAGGCTAAATGTCCTGAGATAGCCACGAAAGCTCTGAAAACGTTGCTTTCATTTCCAACATTTTTCTGCGAAGCGGAGTTTTCTGCAATGAATGTAACGAAAACTAAATTGCGGAATAGACTGGACATAAGGAACCCCCTTCGAGTATCGCTGTCTCCCATCACCCCTCGATAGGACCGTCTTGTTGCAGGGAAACAAGCCCAGGGCTCCCAGTGATTCAGCGATATTGGTGTGTTGCAATGATTTTATATATTCATACGGGGAAAATATGTGCTGTGTGTTTAATATCCAAATATTACTTAAAATGTTATGATGCTATTGACTTATAAGTGACTTATATAACCATGTAACAATTACGGCACGGAAACAGGCGACCTCGGCCCTTCTAGTCCATGCCGAACGCTACTCTCACCCAGTCCCACCAACCTGCACTCAGCCCATAACCCTCCATTCCTTTCCTGTCCATATACCTATCCAATTTTTCTTTAAATGATCATACCGAACCTGATTCTGCCACTTCTACTGGAAGTTCGTTCAACACTTCAAGCTCCCCTGATAATTGACTTATCATTATATCCATGCGAGGAAAATATGCGCTGTGTGTTTAATATTAAATTCGTTAGATAAACCCTTTTAGAAACAAAATTGAGTGTATTACCCACTTATCACTTATATTCCGGTAGTGATTAATACCCACCCCCACGAACAGAATCGCCAAAAAGAATTTGCGGCGGGGGGGGGGGGGTCACGACGCGCATGCGCATTGGTTCCCGCGCAAGGCTTCATGGTCATTGTAGTCTTTAGGGTAAACAACGCATTTGACTGCTACTGTTGTTCGTTGGCAACCCTACCGCCCCCCCACCCCCCAGTCGGCCGGTCCGCAAGAATATTGTCAATATTAAACCGGTCCGCAGTGCAGAAAAGGTTGGGACCCCTGCTGTAAAATGTATAGGAAGTTACCGAGGCCATGGCGAGGAAGTGATGAATATGGGTCAGTCATATTCAAGTGACCTCCACTAGGATTTATGAAATATGACATAAATCATTTTATTTTTCAGAGGGCCATAAAACTGAGACTAACTTCCTCAGATGATGGAAGAGGCAGAGTCTTGGAACATTAAGGTAATGGTAGATACGTTTTTGCAGGTACGACAGGAATATTGAACTGAGGACACAATCAGATGAGCTATGGTCTTAATTAGTGAAGAAGCAGAATCAGTGTGGCCTATCATGTGAATGTTCATAAATCTTCCAACATTAAAACTTGCCCAAACACTATAAAGGATAGTGACTGGCAACTATGAATCTTTTTTCAGAATATCTCGTGATACGTGTGCACCTCGCTTAAACTCGAAGTTAGTTTCGGACGACTTTGAGTTAGTTTAATGTTTTGAAGTCACATAGCACAACAACAAGGTCAATAAATTTAACTATTATTCTATGTACTTATTTATTCAGTCATTTATCTATCTATCTATCTATTCATTTACTTGTTTATTTATAATTTATTGGTTGATTGAGATACTGTGCAGAATAGGCCCTTCCAGCCCTTTGAACCATACCGCCCAGCAATCCTCTTGATTTAATCTTTGCCTAATAATGGACAATTTACAATGACCAATTAACCTACCAACTGGCATGTCTTTGGACTGTGGAAGGAAACCAGAGCGCTCGAAGGAAACACACGCGGTCCCAGGGAGAACGTACAAACTCCCTTATGGGCAGCGCGGAAATTGAACCTGCATTTACCCTATCTATATGTCTCACAATTTTGTGTACCTCTATCAAATCTCCTCTCAATCTTCTACATTCCAAGGAATAAAGTCCCAACTTATTCAATCTTTCCTTATAACTCAGCCATTCCATGACCTTCTGTTCTCTCCTATCAGATTTCCCTTCTCCAGCCCTGTATCTCTTTCACCAATCTACTTTCCAGCTCTTTACCCTTCTCCTCCCTCCCGGTTTCACCTATCACCCTCTATTTCTTCCTCCGCTCCCCGCACCTTCTTACTTTGACTCCTCATTTTTTTTTTGCTCCGGTCCTGATGTAGGATTTTGACCTGAAGTAACTCTTTTCCATAAATGCTGCCTGGCTGAGTTCCTTCAGCATTCTGTGTGTGTTGCTTGGATGTCCAGCATCTGCAGACTTTCTCTAGTTTGTGATTAGTAATTTAAAATCAATTTCTCTGAGTAATAACTCTGTAGCTCATCGTATTGACGAAATGAATGAAGTAATTGAGTATTAACTATGCGCAGAATTACAAAACACAGAATTTGGGATACAATTGGATAAGTCAACTGTGCAAGACAATGAGGCACTGCTAATGGCATATGTACGGTTTATCCAAAATGGAGAAGCTTATGAAGAAATTCTCTTTTATCAAAAGTTAAGAACAACTATCAGTGAAGAATCAATCTATGTCGAGCTCAAAATGTATATTGAGGATAAAAGTATTCCAATTAGGAACATGACAGGTCACTATACTGGTTTAGTGGCATTTATGAAAACAGAAATTCCAAGTCTGTTTGCAATCCATTGCGTAATTCACCCATCAGCCAAAACCCTCAGCTAGCAGCTTTTTTCAAGCATGACTCTTGTAATATGTGCTAACAACAAAATTAAAGCTCATCCATTAAATAGCAGAATATTTCGCCAGCTATGCCAAGGTAACAATGAAGAGCTTGAATACTTGCTTCTTCACAGTGAAATGCATTGTCTGTTAAAAGGCTGCTGCTTAAAACGTTTCTTTGATCTTTTTGACACTGTGGTTGAAATTTAGCTCAAAGTCAACAAGAGCTTGGGAAACAAGATTGAACTTCTACGTGGAGATGTGGCATACCTAGCCAATCTGAATGACAAAATGAACATTCTAAATATGACAGTGCATGGTGAGAATTTCAATTTAATCCAGGCAAAAAGTACAGTGTTCACTTTTATTGGAAAATTGGAAATATACGAGCAAAATATTGGGAGACGAATGTTCTCACAGTTTCCCTGCATGGAAAGTATGGCACTCTCTTTCACTGATGATGATTTGCAAGAGTACTGCATATACCTGCCGTCATTGAAGAAGGGTTTTCAGAATTAATTCAAAGATTTAAATGATCTAGAAACTCCAGAATGAGTAATTGACCCATTTCTTTGAAAGATGGAAGAACAGGAAAAGAGCTTTGCAGGAAGAAATTATCGAAATTTAGAATGATGAACAAGCAAAAATGCTTTTCAAAAATGTCGGCTTTTGTGGTGTGTGGCTACACTGTCATACAAAGCTCCCTGGTCTTTAAAAAAGAGGCAATCTGCACTTCATTGCATTTCCATCCTCTTACCTCGTTGAAAGAGGCTAGTGCAATGAATCACATACTCAGAAAAAACAGAAACTGCTTGGACATTTTTACACATGGGGACTTAAGGCTTTTGCTGTCACAACTTGAATCAGATATTTGAATTCTCGCTAAAAACCATCAAGCTCAAGGATCACATTGATATCGAAGCTGCTGTATAGCACACAGGTACTGTGTAAAGACAAATAAAAATTTAAAGCAGAATCATTTTTCTTGTGTAAACATATGGTAGACATGATTTTTCACTATGGGGACGCCAAAAAGTATATTGTGCCTAAGAAGGGCATTGGCAAGTATGAAGGTGCTTTAGGAGGGGCGTTGTACGTATGAAAGTACTTTGAGGGGGGCGTTGGGCTATAAGAGATTGGAAACACTGAGTTTGCAAAACATTTGATTTAGGAGTCTATAAATAGCAGAATTCTCAGAGCAGCTTTGTTAGACTTCCTTATAAAACACAAAGCTATTCTTTTCATCTGTCCTGACGAAGGGTCTCGGCCTGAAACGTCGACTGCACCTCTTCCTAGAGATGCTGCCTGGCCTGCTGCGTTCACCAGCAACTTTGATGTGTGTTGCTTGAATTTCCAGCATCTGCAGAATTCCTGTTGTTTTCTTTTCATCTGTTCAAGTTTTCACAGATGTGACCTTGAAGCACAGTTTTAAAAGTGCCCAACAAAGGCAAAATAAGAAAAGGAAAGCAGAATGTAAAGTAATCTAAAAGGACAATAAAAACAGACAGTTCTATAGATTTGTTAAAAGTAAGAGATTAGCTGAAGTGTTTTCACAACCAATGGACTCACTTTCAAGGAGTCTTCATCTCATGTTCTTATTATTTATTGCTATTTACTTATATTTGCATTTGCAGAGTTTGGAGTCTTCTGCGCTCAGGCTGAACGCTGTAGTTGGGTGGTCTTTCATTGATCCTGGTATAGTTACTATTCTATAGTTATAAAGAAAGATTGAATAGGTTAGGAATTTATTTTTAATTTTTTTTTACTGAGATATAGTGTAGAATAGACCCTTCTGGCTCTTCAGGTCGCAGCATCCAGCAATCCCCTGTTAATTCTAGCCTAATCACGGGATATAACCATATATAACAATTACAGCACGGAAACAGGCCATCTCGGCTGTTCTAGTCTGTGCCGAACTCTTACTCTCACCTAGTCCCACTGATCTGCACTCACCCCATAGCTCTCCATTCCTTTCCTGTCCATATACTTGTCCAATTTAACTTTAAACGACAACATCGAACCTGCCTCAACCACTTCTGCTGGAAGCTTGTTCCACACAGCTACCACTCTCTGAGTAAAGAAGTTTTCCCTCATGTTACCCCTAAACTTTTTCCCTTTAACTCTCAACTCATGTCCTCTTGTTTGAATCTCACCCACTCTCAATGGAAAAAGCCTATCCACGTCAACTCTATTTATCCCTTTCATAATTTTAAATACCTCTATCAAGTTCCCCCTCAACCTTCTACATTTCCAAAGAATAAAGACCCAACTTGTTCAACCTTTTTCTGTAACTTAGGTGATGAAACCCAGGTAACATTCCAGTAAATCTTCTCTGTACTCTCTCTATTTTGTTGACATCTTTCCTATAATTCGGTGACCAAAACTGTACACAATCCTTCAAATTTGGCCTCACCAATGCCTTGTACAATTTCAACATTACATCTCTACTCCTATACTCAATGCTCTGATTTATAAAGGCCAGCATACCAAAAACTTTCTTCACCACCCTATCCACATGAGATTCCACCTTCAGGGAAATATGCACCATTATTCCTAGATCCCTCTGTTCTACTGCATTCTTCAGTGCCCTACCACTTACCGTGTATGTCCTATTTTGATTAGTCCTACCAAAATGTAACACCTCACATTTATCAGCATTAAACTCCATCTGCCATCTTTCAGCCCACTCTTCTAACTGGCCTAAATCTCTCTGCAAGCTTTGAAAACCTACTTCATTAGCCACAATTCAACCTATCTTAGTATCATCTGCATACTTACTCATCCAATTTACCACCCCATCATCCAGATCATTAATATATATGACAAATAACATTGGACCCCGTACAGATCTCTGAGGCACACCACTAGTCACCAGCCTCCAATCTGACAAACAGTTATCCACCACTACTCTCTGGCATCTCCCATCCAGCCACTGCTGAATCCATTTTACTACTGCAATATTAATACCTAACGATTGAACCTTCCTAACCAACCTTCCATGTGGGACTTTGTCAAAGGCTTTACTTAAGTCCATATAGACAACATCCACTGCTTTACCCTCGTCAACTTTCCTAGTAACCTCCTCAAAAAATTCAATAAGATTTGTCAAACATGACCTTCCACACACAAATCCATGTTGATTGTTCCTAATCAGACCCTATCTATCCTGATAATTATAAATACCATCCCTAAGAATACTTTACATCAATTTACCCACCACTGATGTCAAACTCACAGGCCGATAATTGCTAGGTTTACCCTTAGAATCCTTTTTAAACAATGGAACAACATGAGCAAAACGCCAATCTTCCGGCACCATGCCTGTTTCTAATGACATTTGAAATATTTCTGTCAGAGCCCCTGCTATTTCCACAAACTTCCCTCAAGGTCTGAGGGAATATCCTGTCAGGACCCGGAGACTTATCCACTTTTATATTCCTTAAAAGCTCCAGTAATTCCTCTTCTTTAATCATTGTAGTTTCCATAACTTCCCTACCTGTTTCTCTTATCTTACCCAATTCAATATCCTTCTCCTTAGTGAATACCAAAGAAAAGAAATTGTTCAGAATCTCCCCCATCTCTTTTGGCTCCACTCATAGCTGTCCACTCTGCTTCTCCAAAGGACCAATTTTATCCCTCACTATCCTTTTGCTATTCATAGAACGGCAGAAACCCTTGTGATTTATTTTCACCTTACTTGCCAAAGCAACCTCATATCTTCTTTTAGCTTTTCTAATTTCTTTCTTAAGATTCTTTTTACATTCTTTATATTCCTCAAGCATCACATATTCTCCATGCTGCCTATATTTATTGTAGAATTCTCTCTTTTTCCGAACCAAGTTTCCAATATCCCTTGAAAACCATGGCTCTCTCAAACTTTTAACCTTTTCTTTCATCCAAACAGGAACATAAAGATTCCGTACTCTCAAAATTTCACCTTTAAATGATCTCCATTTCTCTATTACATTCTTCCCATAAAACAAATTGTCCCAATCCACTCCTTCTAAATCCTTTTGCATCTCCTCAAAGTTAGCCTTTCTCCAATCAAAAATATCAACCCTGGGTCCAGACCTATCCTTCTCCATAATTATATTGAAACTAATAGCATTGAGATCACTGGACCCGAAGTGCTCCCCAGCACAAACCTCCATTACATGACCTATCTCATTCCCTAACAGAGGATCCAACACTGCCCCTTCTCTGATTGGTACCTCTATGTATTGCTGCAAAAAACTATCCTGCAAACATTTTACAAACTCCAAACCATCCAGCACTTTTACAGTATGGGCTTCCCAGTCTATGTGTGGAAAATTAAAATCTCCCACAATCATAACCTTGTGCTTACTACAAATATCTGCTATCTCCTTACAAATTTGCTCCTCCAATTCTCGCTCCCCATTTGGTGGTCTATAATACACCCCCATAAGAGTTACTGCATCTTTCCCATTCCTCAATACCACCCAAATAGCTTCCCTAGACGAGCCCTCTAATCTATCCTGCCAGAGCACCGCTGTAATATTTTCTCTGACAAGCAAAGCAACACCTCCCCCTCTTGTCCCTCCCATTCTATCACACCTGAAGCAATTAAATCCAGGAATATTTAGTTGCCAATCACACCCCTCCTGTAACCATGATAACAATAACCAATTAACATACCAACTGGTACATCTTTGGACTGTGGGAGGAAACCAGAACGCCTGGAGAAAACCCAATCAGTCATGAGGAGAATGTAAAAACTTTTTACAGGCAGCAGTGAGAATTGAACTTGGGTCACTGGTACTATAAAGCGTTGTGGTAACCACAGCACTACCCAATTCTAGTTGGATCTTCATGACTATTCCTTGGAACATAGAAAATTGAGAGATTTGATAGAGGTATACAAAATTATGAGGCATATAGACAGGGTAAATGCAAGCAGGCTTTTTTCACTGAGGTTGGGTGGGACTACTAGAGGTCATGGGTTAGGGTCAAAGGTGAAAAGTTTAAAGGAAACATGAGGGGAATCTTCTTCACTTAGAGGGTTGTGAGAGTATGGAATGAATTGCCAGCACAACTGGTGAATGTGAGCTCAATTTCAATGTTTAAGAGAATTTTGGATTTCAGTTTGCTTTTTTGGGTTTAGTATTTAGTTCTTTTTTTTGTTTTTTTTGCGGGGGGGGGTTTCTTTGTATTTTTTTCTTTCTTCTCTATGATTAGTTACATCATGAGTTTGGATGTCTATTATACCTGTGTTATCTGAAATCCTTTCTGTATATGTTTATTAACAATAAGATTATTCCAATCTCTTTGTATCAACATTGTTATTTTGTTTATAACTTTGGAAAAATTAATAAAAAGATTTAAAAAGGAAGAGAATTTTGGATGGGTACATGGATGGTATGGGTTTGGAGGGCTATGGCCTTGGTACAGATCGATGGAAGTAAGCAGTTTAAATGGTTTTAGCACGGACTAGATAGGCCAAAGGTTTGTATATGGTGACATATACATATATACTTTGAGAATAGAATTTACTTTGAACTTTAAAGTTAAATGTGTGCACACATCTTTTGCTACTAGCACACCAAGGAACTAAAACTGCGCACAAAAGGTTGTCACCCTCTACCTCGTTGACATATTAAATATATTCCATGATCATACACAGTCGCATTTCCTTTTCCAGTTTCTGATGTGGACGGTGTTGACAATATGGAGTTTACCATGATTTGTTTGCAGCTTTTAGAACTGGCTCACTTATATTGCTTTTATTGAAGAAATTATTGATTCACTACGTCGCATTCCAAAGAAGCAAAGAGTGTGAAGCACAAAAGAACAGCTAGTTCACTTAAAGTGGAATGGCTTAATGAAACAGTAGAAACTGCAACACTGAAAGCTCATGAGGTCAGGAATGTTCAGCTACGAGAAATATTTATGTAGCATACAGAAACTGGTGTTACCTGCAAAAGTTGCCGGAGAATTTGCAAGTGGAAAGAAATGGTGCAATATTTGTAAAGTTGACTTTTAAAGCGTCATTTAGCAAGCAAATCACATATGGACGATATGCAAAAACTCTGGTTTCATTACCCGCTACAGGCCTGCTACGTATGTTTTATGAGAGTGCTGATGAACGAGAGGGAAAATGATCAAACCTAGAGATTAACGTTCTTATTGAAAGTGTTTTGCTAGCTGTTAAAATTGATACCCCTATATATAAAATTCAAGATGCACTTCTTGTTGTCACTGGGCAAAAAATTGCACAAAAAATTTTTGCGCACCCTGGTCATGACAAATTAGAGGGATCATTGTCTACCACCTAGGGCATGCTCTCTTCTTGCTGCTGCCGTCAGGAAGAACGTACAAGAGCCTCAGGACTCTCACTACAAGATCCAGGAATAGTTACTACGCCTCAGCCATCAGGCTCCTACAGAGGGGATAATTTCACTCAACTTCACTCGCCCATTGCTGAACTGTTCCCACAGCCAATGGGCTCACTGCAAGGACTCTTCATCTCATGTTCTTCATATTTATGACTTATTTATTTATTTTTGTAATTTCTTTCTTTTTGCATTTGTACAGTCTGTTGTCTTCTGCACTCTGGTTGTACACCCTAGTTAGGTAGTCTTGCATTAATTCTGTTATGGTTGTTGTTCTATAGATTTGTTGAGCATCCCTCAAGAAAAGAATTTCAGGATTATATATGGTGACATTTATATATAGTTTGATAATAATGGAAACATATGACAGGTGGAAGTGGAATCAAGGTTGTTGCTTGCAGAATGTAAACTGAGCAAGAAAAACGGGGAAAACAAGAAGGGACCATGAAATATCCCTGGCATATAAGATTAACAAGAATCCCAAAATATATTATATCAGGGAAGAGGTAGTGGCCAGAAGAAAAATGGGGCTGCTTAGGGACCTCTCACTGCTATTGTCCACCACTAGCTATACCTTCTCCTCTCCAACACATTTCACCTTCCTTAGGGACACCTCTCTCCATGTCTCCCTGGTCCGCACATCCCTCCCTGACACCTGGCACTTTCCCCTCCACCTGTCCCTCGACCTCCTCCATCATCACCATGCAGAAGCTGAAGAAGCTCTTCCTGATAAGGCTAAGATTCACGTGCACCTCCTTTAATCTCATCTATTGCATTTTGTGCTGCTGATACGTTCTCATCTACGCTGGCGAAATGAGGTGACTGGTTTGCTGAGCTTCTGATGTCTGTCTGCAATGGTCATCCTGTTTCTTTCAAGTCCCACATTGACAACCATCTCCATTGATAGGGTACGGTCCAGAACACTGAATTTTCCAATTTCTGGTAATCTCATTCTATTGTTTCTCAACTCTCCTCGATCCTCCAATTTGTTGTCCCCTTTCTTATACACCCTCTCCAACCTCCTTACACTTTTTCATACCACTCCTGGTTCTGCCAATGACTGACATATTTCTGCTTCCAAAAATGGTTCTGGTTCCATCTACTTTTTAACCTCTCTGATATAGCTTCCATTATCATCTTGCCTGTCAGATTCCACCACTGGTAGTTCCTGCTTATCACCCACTAGCTCTCTCCGTCTTCACCCTTCTCTCCCCGACCCAGCTCACACCAATCTCTGTATCCTAACTCCACCACACACCCTCCCTACCTGATTGCACCAATCACCTACTAGCCCCTATCTCACTACTCCCCCTCCTCCTTATCCTCTTTATACTGACTCATTCCTTCTCCACTTGTGGTCCTGGTGCAGAATCTCAACCCAAAACATCAACAATTCCACCCCCCCCCCCCCAACAGATATTGTTTGACCCACCGAGTTTTTGCATCATGGCTTGGTATGAAAACACCCATGCCTTTGAACAGAAAATCCTACAAAAGTTAGTGAATTTGGCCCAGTACATCACAGGTAAAGCTCTCCCAACCATCGAGCACATCTACATGAAACACTGTCATAGGTAAGCAACACACATTATCAGGGACCCCCACCACCCAGGCCATGCTCTCTTCTGGCTGCTGCCACCAGGTAGAAGGTACAAAAGCCTCAGGACTCGCATCACCAGGTTCATGAATAGTTACTGCCCCTCAACCATCAGGCTCTTGAACAACGGGGGATAATTACACTCACTTGCCCATCATTGAGATGTTCCCACAACCAATGATCTCACTTTGAGGACTCTTCATCTCATTATCTCATGTTCTCCATATTTATTGCTATTTATTTATATTTGCATTTGCACAGTTTGTTTTCTGTACCCCAGTTGATGTTTCCTTGATCCTGTTATAGTCACTATTCCATAGATTTGCTGAGTATCCCCCAGGAAAATGAATTTCAGGGTTGTATATGGTGACATATGTGTGCTTTGATAATTAATTTACTTTGAAATTTGAAATTGTTTCTTTTCCTCTCTGATTCTTTGATCCTGTGAGTTCCCAAAAAAGAAGCAATGCAGGTCGACAGGATGGTGAAAGCAGCGTACGACATGCTGGCCTTCATATGGCAGAACTTAGCAAAGTTGGGACGGTATGGTACGCCACGGTAGCGCAGTGGTTCGTGCAACACGATCACAGCTCAGGCGCCCTGGAGTTCAGAGTTCAATTCCGGCACCGTTCTGTAAGAATACTCTGTACAACCTCCCCGTGGAATGTGTGGGTTTTCTCCAGGTCCTCCTGTTTCCTGCCACAGTCCAAAGACACACTGGGTAGGTTAACTGGTCATTGTAAATTGTCCCATGATTAGGTTAGGGTTAATTGGGTTTGTCAAGGGTTGTTGGGGCAGCGCGGCTCAAAGGGCTGTATTGCTAAATAAAAAAAATTACAGTGTCTATAAAAAGTATTCCCTTGGAAGTTTTCATATTTTGTTTTACAATTTAGTGTGGAGGGCTGTCAGAGGTTACAGCAGGACATTGATGGGATGCAAAACTGGGCTGAGATGTGGCAGATGGAGTTCAACCCAGATACGTGTGAGGTGGTTCATTTTGGTAGGTCAGATATGATGGCAGAATATAGTATTCATGGTAAGACTCTTGACAGTGTGGAGGATCGGAGGGATCTTGGCGTCCGAGTCCATAGGATATTCAAACTCCTACGCGGGTTGACTCTGTGGTTAAGAAGGCGTACGGTGCATTGGCCTTCATCAATCATGGGATTGAGTTTAAGAGCTGAGAGGTAATGGTGCAGCTATATAGGACCCTGGTCAGACCCCACTTGGAGTACTGTGCTCAGTTCTGGTCACCTCACTACAGGAAGGATGTGGAAACTATAGAAAGCGTGTAGAGGAGGTTTACAAGGATGTTGCCTGGATTGGGCAGAATGCCTTATGAGAATAGGCTGAGTGAACTAGGCCTTTTCTCCTTGGAGTGACGGAGGATGAGAGGTGACCTGATAGAGGTGTATAAGATAACGAGAGGCATTGATCGTGTGGCTAATCAGAGGCTTTTTCCCAGGGCTGAAATGGCTAATACGAAAGGGCACAGTTTTAAGGTGCTTGGAAGGAGGTACAGAGGGGATCTCAGGGGGAAGTTTTTTTATGCAGAGAGTGGTGAGTACGTGGAATGGGCTGCTGGTGATGGTGGTGGAGGCGGATATGATAGGGTATTTTAAGAGACTCCTGGACAAGTACATGGAGCTTAGAAAAATGGAGGGCTATGGGTAACCCTAGGTAATTTCTAAAGTAAGTACATGTTCAGCACAGCATTATGGGCCAAAAGGCCTGTATTGTGCTGCAGGTCTTCTATGTTTCTATGTTAACATTGAATCACAGTGGATTTAATTTGTGTTTTTTTTACACTGAGCAACAGGAAAAGACTCTTATGTCAAAGTGAAAACAGATCTCTACAAAATGATCTAAATTAATTACAAGTATAAAATACAAAATAATGATTGCATAAGTATTCACCGTCTTCAAGTTGGTATTTAGTAGATGAACCTTTGGCAGCAATTACAGCCTTGAGTCTGTGTGGATAGGTCTCTATCAGCTTTGCACATCTGGACACTGCAACTTTTCCCCATTCTTCTTTACAAAACTGCTCAAGCTCTGTCAAATTGCATGGGGATCATGAGGGAACAGCCCTTTTCAAGCCCAGTCACAAATTCTCAATTGGATTGAGGTCTGGACTCTGACTTGGCCACTCCAGGACATTAACTTTGTTCTTTTTAAGCCATTCCTGTGCAGCTTTGGCTTTATGCTTGGGGCATTGTCTTGCTGGAAAACAGATCTGCTCCTAAGTTGCCTGCAACAGGTTTTCCTCCCAGATTTCCCTGAATTTTGCCGCATTAAATTTTACCCTCTACCTTCGCAAGCCTTCCAGGGCCTGCTGCAATGAAGCATCCCCACAGCACAGTGCAGCCATCACCATGCTTCATAGTAGGGATGGTGTGCTTCTGATGATATGCGATGTTTGGCTTATGCAGAGAGCATACAGAGAGGCTTTTAGGAAAGAGAAACAGAATAAACGGTGTAAAGACAGTAAGGTAGAAGGGCTGAAATGTGTGTACCTCAATGCAAGAAGCATCAGGAACAAAGGTGATGAACTGAGAGCTTGGATACATACATGGAATTATGATGTAGTGGCCATTATAGAGACTTGGCTGGCACCAGGGCAGGAATGGATTCTCAATATTCCTGGATTTCAGTGCTTTAAAAGGGATAGGGAGGGTGGAAAAAGGGGAGGACGGGTGGCATTACTGGTCAGGGATACTATTACAGCTACAGAAAGGGTGGGTAATGTAGCAGGATCCTCTTTTGAGTCAATATGGGTGGAAGTCAGGAACAGGAAGGGAGCAGTTACTCAACTGGGGGTATTCTATAGGCCCCCTGGTAGCAGCAGAGATACAGAGGAGCAGATTGGGAGGCAGATTTTGGAAAGGTGCAAAAATAACAGGGTTGTTATCATGGGTGACTTTAACTTCCCTAATATTGATTGGCACCTGATTAGTTCCAAGGGTTTAGATGGGGCAGAATTTGTTAAGTGTGTCCAGGATGGATTCCTGTCACAGTATGTGGACAGGCCGACCAGGGGGAATGCCATACTAGATCTAGTACTAAGTAATGAACCCGGTCAGGTCACAGATCTCTCAGTGGGTGAGCATCTGGGGGACAGTGACCGCTGCTCCCTGGCCTTTAGCATTATCATGGAAAAGGATAGAATCAGAGAGTACAGGAAAATTTTTAATTGGGGAAAGGCAAATTATGAGGCTATAAGGCTAGAACTTGCGGGTGTGAATTGGGATGATGTTTTTGCAGGGAAATGTACTATGGACATGTGGTCGATGTTTAGAGATCTCTTGCGGGATGTAAGGGATAAATTTGTCCCGGTGAGGAAGATAAAGAATGGTAGGGTGAAGGAACCATAGGTGACAAGTGAGGTAGAAAATCTAGTCAGGAGGAAGAAGGCAGCATACATGAGGTTTAGGAAGCAGGGATCAGATGGGTCTATTGAGGAATATAGGGAAGCAAGAAAGGAGCTTAAGAAGGGGCTGAGAAGAGCAAGAAGGGGACATGAGAAGGCCTTGGCAAATAGGGTAAAGGAAAACCCCAAGGCATTCTTCAATTATGTGAAGAAAAAAAGGATGACAGGAGTGAAGGTAGGACCGATTAGAGATAAAGGTGGGAAGATGTGCCTGGAGGCTGTGGAAGTGAGCGAGGCCCTCAATGAATACTTCTCTTCAGTATTCACCAATGAGAGGGAACATGATGATGGTGAGGACAATATAAGTGAGGTTGATGTTCTGGAGCATGCTGATATTAAGGGAGAGGAGGTGTTGGAGTTGTTAAAATACATTAGGATAGATAAGTCCCCGGGGCCTGACGGAATATTCCCCAGGCTGCTCCACGAGGCGAGAGAAGAGATTGCTGAGCCTCTGGCTGGGATCTTTATGTCCTCGTTGTCCACGGGAATGGTACCGGAGGATTGGAGGGAGGCGAATGTTGTTCCCTTGTTCAAAAAAGGTAGTAGGGATAGTCCGGGTAATTATAGACCAGTGAGCCTTACGTCTGTGGTGGGAAAGCTGTTGGAAAAGATTCTTAGAGATAGGATCTATAGGCATTTAGAGAATCATAGTCTGATCAGGGACAGTCAGCATGGCTTTGTGAAGGGCAGATCGTGTCTAACAAGCCTGATAGAGTTCTTTGAGGAGGTGACCAGGCATATAGATGAGGGTAGTGCAGTGGATGTGATCTATATGGATTTTAGTAAGGCATTTGACAAGGTTCCACACGGTAGGCTTATTCAGAAAGTTAGAAAGCATGGGATCCAGGGAAGTTTGGCCGGGTGGATTCAGAATTGGCTTGCCTGCAGAAGGTAGAGGGTGGTGGTGGAGGGAGTACATTCAGATTGGAGGATTGTGACTAGTGGTGTCCCACAAGGATCTGTTCTGGGACCTCTACTTTTCGTGATTTTTATTAACGACCTGGATGTGGGGGTAGAAGGATGGGTTGGCAACTTTGCAGACGACACAAAGGTTGGTGGTGTTGTAGATAGTGTAGAGGATTGTCAAAGATTGCAGAGAGACATTGATAGGATGCAGAAGTGGGCTGAGAAGTGGCAGATGGAGTTCAACCCGGAGAAGTGTGAGGTGGTACACTTTGGAAGGACAAACTCCAAGGCAGAGTACAAAGTAAATGGCAGGATACTTGGTAGTGTGGAGGAGCAGAGGGATCTCGGGGTACATGTCCACAGATCCCTGAAGGTTTCCTCACTGGTGGATAGGGTAGTTAAGAAAGCTTATGGGGTGTTAGCTTTCATAAGTCGAGGGATAGAGTTTAAGAGTCGCGATGTAATGATGCAGCTCTATAAAACTCTGGTTAGGCCACACTTGGAGTACTGTGTCCAGTTCTGGTCGCCTCACTATAGGAAGGATGTGGAAGCACTGGAAAGGGTACAGAGGAGATTTACCAGGATGCTGCCTGGTTTAGGAAGTATGCATTATGATCAGAGATTAAGGGAGCTAGGGCTTTACTCTTTGGAGAGAAGGAGGATGAGAGGAGACATGATAGAGGTGTACAAGATAATAAGAGGAATAGATAGAGTGGATAGCCAGCGCCCCTTCCCCAGGGCACCACTGCTCAATACAAGAGGACATGGCTTTAAGGTAAGGGGTGGGAAGTTCAAGGGGGATATTAGAGGAAGGTTTTTTACTCAAAGAGTGGTTGGTGCGTGGAATGCACTGCCTGAGTCAGTGGTGGAGGCAGATACATTAGTGAAGTTTAAGAGACTACTAGACAGGTATATGGAGGAATCTAAGGTGGGGGCTTATATGGGAGGCAGGGTTTGAGGGTCGGCACAACATTGTGGGCCGAAGGGCCTGTACTGTGCTGTACTATTCTATATCTATATCTATGAAGTTTAGTCTGATAGCCAAAAAGCTCAACTTTGATTTCATCAGACCATAGAACTTCCTTCTCGCTGACTCAGATTCTCCCACATGCCTTCTGGCAAACTCTAGCCGAGATTTTATGTGAGTTTTTTCCAACAGTGACTTTCTCTTTGCTACTTTCCCATGAAACTGTGACTGGTGAAGCACCCGGGCAACAGTTGTTGTATGCACCGTCTCTCCCATCTCAGTCACTGAAGCTTGTAACTCCTCCAGCCTTGTCATAGGTCTCTTGGTGGCCTCCCTCACTAGTCCCCTTCTTGCATGGTCACTCAGGTTTTGAGGACTGCCTGCTCTAGGCAGATTTATGGCTGTGTCATTTTATTTCCATTTCTTAATGATTGACTTAACTGTACTCAAGGGATATTCAGAGACCTGGAAATTTTCTTGTATCCATCTTCTGACTTGTGCTTTTCACGGACTTGTTTGGAGTGTTCTTTTGGCTTCATGGTGTTGCTTTTGCCAAGATACTGACTCACCAGCAGTTGGACTTTCCAGATAGAGATGTATTTTTACTTAGAGGAGCTTAGAAAAATAAAAGACTATGGATAACCTTAGGTAATTTCTAAGTAAGTACATGTTTGGCGCAACATCGTGGGCCAAAGGGCCTGTGTTGTGCTGTAGATTTTCTATGTTATTATGTTTTTACTACAATCAATTGAAACCCCTTGACTTCACAAGGTGATCATTTAACTAATTATATGACTTTTGAAAGCAATTGGCTGCACCAGTGATTATTTGATGTGTCATATTATAGGGGGTGAACACTTATGTAATCAATTATTTTGTGTTTTATATTTTTAATTAATTTAGATCACTTTGTAGAGATCTGTTTTCACTTTGACATGATAGTCTTTTTCTGTTGATCAGTGTCAAAAAATCCCAAATTAAATACACTGTGATTCAATGTTGTAAAATAACAAAACATGAAAACTTTTGAGGGGGGAGATAAGTTTTTATAGGCACTGTAAATAAACCTTATAAAACATATACTGGAGATTTGTGTGGAATCCTGGTCATCACTTTATAGGAAGGATTACTATTTTTGAGAATTATGAAGTATTTCCTTAGCTATCTGTCTCTGCTAATTTACAATTGTTCTTATTAATCTAATTTTCTCATCCATTTTAAGACTTTGTGATAACTTTTTAAGCTTAAAATACTCAGGCTTCTCATTCTCAAACAGAATGCCACACTTCCCCCAGGATCTTAACCTATGAGACCAAGCCTATCTTCTTTCCACCTGTTGTAATTTAAAATAGCACATCTAAAATTCACATTCCTTCTGGTTGTACAATGTACTTTTCTAGTAAACTGTTCCAAATACACATGATCTCATTCCCATGACTACATTTGGCAATTTGCTTTGGTAAAAGTTGCCCACAATTATTACAGTACTTTTCTTACAAACATTCATTATTTTAAAACATAAGACCAGAAGATCTGTGAGCAGAATTAGGCCATCATGTTTTCTCCACCATTACATCATGGCTAATCCATTTTCCTCTCAGCCCCAATGTTCTGCCTTCACCCTTTATCCGTTCATGCCCTGACCAATCAAGAATCTATCAACCTCTGTCTTAAATATACAAATGAATTGGCCTCCACAGCTACTTGTGGCAACAAATTCCACAGATTCACCACTCTCTGACGAAAGAAATTACTCTTAATCTCCATTCTAAAAGGATGCCCCTCTATTCTGAGGCTGTGCCCTCTGGTCGTAGACTCTCCCACCATAGGAAACATCCTCTCCACATCCACTCTATCGAGGCTTTTCAGCATTCGATAGGTTTCAATGAGGTCACCCCCCCATTCTTCTGAATTCCAATGAATACATGCTAAGAGCCATCAAATGCTCCTCAAACAACAAGTCCTTCAATCCCAGAATCATTTTCGTGAACCCTCTCCAATGTCAGCACATACTGTCTTAGATAAGGGGCCCAAAAGTGCTCACAACACTGCAAGTGAAGCCTCAACATTACATCATTGCTTTTACATTCTAGTCCTCTCAAAATGAATGCTACCATTTCATGCTGTCTTCCTCACCACCGATTCAATCTGCAAATTAACCTTTAGGGAATCCTGCATGAGGACTCCCAAGTCCCTTTGAACCTCAGTTTTTGTATTTTCTCTCCATTTAGAAAATAGTCAACCCTCTCATTTCTTCTGCTGAAGTGCATGACCATACACTTCCGGACACTGTATTCCATCTGCCACTTCTTTATCCAGGAACAAGGGGAAGCATCTGTATTTACTTGTGAGAACAACACAGAGACTATAGAACCGAGGCAAAAGAGTAGTTAAGTCATGTGGAGGAGGAGGAGGTGGTTGATGTCTTTGAGGCACATTTGGGTGGATAAATCCCCAGAGCCTGACAGTGTTTCTTTGGATCTTTTGAGGGAGTGCTCGTGAAGAAGAAACACAGAGGTCCTGGCAGAGATATTTACAATACTCTTAGCCATGGAGGAGGTGCTAGACGACTGGAGGATAGCTACAGTGGTTCTGTTCAAGAAAGGCTCTAAGGATATTGTAGCTCGTGAGCCTGAAGTCTGTCATGAGTAAATTTTCAACGGTATTCAAGGGACAGAATATAAAACTTTTCGGACAGACAGGGCCTGATACAAACTAGTCAACATGGCTTTGTTCATGAGGTGAAGTTTAAACAATCTTATAGACATTTTCAAGGATGTTACCAAGAAGGTTTTTGAAGAAAAGACAATGGATATTGTCAACATAGACTTTAGCAAGGCAATTTTGCAAAGTCCTGCATGAAAGCCTAGTTCAGAAGGTTTAGTCACTTGGCATCTGATATGAAGTAGTCAACTGGATCCAACGTTGGCCTAGTGGGGAAAGCAGAGAATGGTAGTAAAGTGGTGTCACTGTGACATGGAGCCTGTAACTAGTGTTGTGCCACCGAGTTCAGTGCTGGATCGATTGTTTTTTTGTCATCTATATTAATGACCTCGATGATAGCGTGCCATGACGAGGCACAGAAATATCATGGTCATCCACTGTAACCAGGGAAGATCCCAGTTTGTGACGCGTGATCGTACCACTGGACCCGGACTTCTGAGATCGAGAGAGTAGAACTGCCCCAGTGCAACGACTTTGCCACTTTAAAAACTCTCTTGCACGTTTCCTGTCATCATTGGACACGAAGGACAACTACCAATCAAACCATTATGTAGATGGTACACATCACAGCCACCATGCATCCTGGCAGAAGGAATGTATGTTTGTCCAAGATGATGTTGAGAACTATTGAGTTGCTGACAGGCTTCTTGTAGATGGGCGAAAGGCTTGAGAAGATCAGATTAGATTATGAGGACACGCAGTCCTCTTTTATTGTTATTTAGTAATGCATACATTAAGAAATGATACAATGTTCCTCCAGAATGATATCACGGAAACACAAGACAAACCAAGACTGAAAAACTAACAAAAACCACATAATTATAACATATAGTTACAGCAGTGCAAAGCAATACCGTAATTTGATAAAGAACAGACCATGGGCACGGTAAAAAAAAGTCTCAAAGTCTCTCGAAAGTCCCATCACCTCACGCAGACGGTAGAAGGAAGAAAAACTCTCTCTGCCATGAGCTTCCAGTGCGGCAAACTTGCCGATGCAGCACCCTGGAAGCACCCAATTACAGCCAACTCTTTGAGTCCGTCCGAAAACTTTGAGACTCCGACCAGCCCTCCGACACCGAGCACCGAGCATCATCTCTGCCGAGCGCTTCGATCCCGGCCCGGTAACAGGCAATAGGCAAAGCCGAGGATTTGGGGCCTTCCCCTCCGGAGATCCTCGATCGCACAGTAGCAGCAGCAGTGAAGCAGGAATTTCAGAAGTTTCTCCAGATGTTCCTCCAGATGTTCCTCCGTGCTTCTCACGTCTGTCTTCATCAAATCAGGATTGTGCATGGTACCTACTTACAAATACGATAGCATTTCGGAGCGGCCGCGCATGCTGCATCACACCGCCATCTTCTCCTCCTCACTTTGGCCTGTTCTTGCAGCCAGAGTATTTATGAAACTGAGCAGCTGGAAAGGTTACTGGAGGTAGGTGGGAATGTGGTGTGAAGTTACGATCTGTACACCCATCATCCTATTGAATACAGAGCAGGCACAGAGGAGCCAAGTGATCTAACCCTGCTCTGAATTCGTATGTTCTGGTTAATGGGGGCTCTCAGGATGTTAATAGTGGGGGATTCTGTGATGTCAAGGGCACATTGGTGGGACACGAGCGATGCCTGACATGTCTGTAAAAGGAAGTTGAAGGAGTACACACTAGTCCTTGTACAGTAATAGAAGTGGAGAGAGTGAGCAATTTCAAGTTCCTGGGTGTCAATATCTCTGAGGATCTAACGTGGACCCAACATATTGACCCAGCTACAAAGAAGGTACAACAGCAGCTATATTTCATTAGAAGTTCGAGGAGATTTGGTACGTCACCAAAAACACTTGCAAATTTCTACAGATGTACTGTGGAGAGCATTTTAACTGGCTGCATCATCAGCTGGTATGGGGATTGGATGGGGGGGGGCTACTACTGCACAGCATCAAAATAAGCTGCAGAGAGTTGTAAAATTAGTCAGCTCTGTCATGGGCACTAGACTCCATAGTATCCAGAACATCTTCAAGGAGCGATGCCTCAAAAAGGTGGCACCTATCATTAAGGACCCCCACCACTCAGGTCATGGCCTCTTCTCATTGCTACCTTCAGGAAGTATGTACAGGAGCCTGAAGGCACACGCTCAATGATTCAGAAACAGCTTCTTCCCCTCTGCCACCTGATTTCTGAATGGACATTGAACCCATGAACACTACCTCACTACATTTTTATTTCTATTTTTGCACTACTTATTTAATTTAACTATTAACTATTTTATACATATATACACACTATAATTCACATTTATTCTATTATTCTGTATTGCAATATATTGCTACTGCAAAGACAACAAATTTCATGACATAATCCAGTGAAATTAAACCTGATTCTTATTCTGATGGTGTGCCTGTTATATGTTAATTATTTGACATCTGTACTCTGTTCACTTATATACCAATGGTGCAGCAGTCACGAATAAATCTCAAGCTCATTTTCCCATTATTTTGTTGAAGTGGACATATGTTACAAAACAACACACATCAAAGTTGCTGGTGAACGCAGCAGGCCAGGCAGCATCTCTAGGAAGAGGTGCAGTTGACGTTTCAGGCCGAGACCCTTCGTGGTGTATAATAATTATCAAATAGAAACCCTCCTTACTTGGGTATCGGAGCCGTTGGTTGGAGAGTGGCAGGGTGTATGTGCTTCGTATCCGAGGTTTGGATATTGTGACTGGCTCCTCAGTTGGGAAGCTGATCGGAACTTGGCTGCTGCGGGATAAAGTGGGAATCTGGCAGGCTCTTCCCGTGAAGTCAGGTGTGCAACGACACCGATCCCTTCCCACACATACTCCTCCATTCTGGCATCGAAATGTACAGAGAACTGGGGAAAGAAAGAAATTACATCAGAGGCAAGTGAGGATTCTGTCCTGAGAACAACTTTATCACATACTTTCCTGTCGTCATTCCTGCTTTTCCAGAAATTCCAAACCTAGATACAATAACAGAGGAACTGACCTTATTCAAGTGCAGTCTCAGAGCATAGCAACCGAAGAAGGTTATTTAATCTGACTCTTCCAATGCTCCGTGACATCTGGGGACCAGCTAACCGTCTACCTGACCTGGCCCTTTTCCCTTAAGATTTGTAATAAAAAATGTCAGGTTCAAATTAACAATCCAACAGGAACCATCTGCCATTTGTGGAAAGGAATTTCAAACTTTCCAACTGTTTACATGTAGATGTGTTACCCAAATACACCACTGCACAACCTGGTTATAAATTTGTAGTCTGCTCTCAGGACTAGAATCTGCAACCTTCATAAATCAAAGTATTGACTACAGGAGAAACAAGTGGGATTAAAGTCAGGTTAATGTCAATAGGTGTCTGATGTCAATACAGAGTCAGTGAGTAATTTATGATTTTCTTGTGAATTATCTGATGCTATGCATCTGAATCGGTAGGGTTTTCACTGCACCTGTGCACACATATACATCTGTATAGGACAATGTTTGTTATATGTGCTGTGTGTGTTTCACTTTGGCCCTGGAGAAACGCTGTTTCATTTGGCTGTATTCATGGGTATACATGTGTGGTTGAATGACCATTAAACCTGAATTATTGAACTACTGAAGAAACTCAGCTTTGATTTTGACTTTACGAGTTGGTTCTCAGGGCACGTACAGCATGAAAAACGAACAGGACCTTACTTCCAGCTGTTTGATCAAAGATCTTGATTGGTCACCGTGCCCTGATATCTTGGTCTACAATTTACCGTTCAATTCATAATGAGGTTTGTTGAAACTCTTTTGTCCATACTACCCGAGGCATCTTCAAGGAGCAGTGCATCAGAAAGGTAGTGTACATCATTAAGGACCTCCATCACCCAGGACATGCCCTCTTCTCACTGCTACCATCAGGAAGGAAGTACAGGAGCCTGAACGCACACACTCTGCGATTCAGGAACAGCTTCTTCCCCTCTGCCATCAGATTTCTGAATGGATGTTGAACCCATGAACACTATCTCACTTTCTGTTTCTTCACTACTTATTTTAACTATTTTTCAGGCAGATAGGGCTCGTCAGCCACGGCTGTCTGCTTACCTAGGAGAAGGAAGACTCTGATCTCAAACCTCTGCTACCTTGTGGCTGTACCCACTCATGGGGAAGGCTTCTGGAGTAAAACCTGAGGGAAAAAATTGGAGCTGGGGTCCCTAAAACAGTCCTATGTTGAGTTCAACACTGACTGGCAACTCCTGCGATGCTGTTGGTGTCAAACAGTATTGGTGTCTGCCGTTCCTTTGGGTTCAGCTGCGTGAAGAGTGAGAGCTTGTTGCATGGACAACAGCCTGCTCTCCATATTGTACTGCCCTGGCTTGTGTACCGACAGCTAGGACGTAACATCTATTGTCGACCCCGACCAGTGGAGGCCCCACACCATCATAACAAGTCAAAACCTGGACGGTTACCGAGAATAATTTTAGCGATAGGAAATTGTAAGTGAGATAGCAAGATTAAAAAGCGATTAGTCAAAGTTTCCTGAATGACAAAAAAAGTCCTTCAGGGAACAATGGTCTGATTCTGTGCTGTAGAGAGGGTGGGAACTGCTTGACCATCAGCATGGATGGGGCCACAGTATACTAGGTCTGAACACTTTCGCAATACGTGTCGTAGACTTCAGAACATGCAGTTTATTGGGTGAGGATTGCAAGGTTGCCTTTTTCGGATGCCTACTGACGTTTGAATATGGAGAAATGTAATTTGGGAAGAATGCGTTAAATTATTATTAATTACAGGAAGTTGAATCAGCACCGCATACTACAAGCAGACCTTCTTAACGCAGGAAAATATTCAAGTATAACCCTTGCACAACCACAAATCTTTAGGCTTAAGAATAAACTGTTGAGTGAAAAATACTTCAGAAGACTCTTAGACTAATTTTAAAATGCTTTCTGATTATCTTAAATTAACTTGCAGTTGTGAAGTGCCAGAATCCTCCTGCTAAAGGATGAAAACAGGAAGTAGTGGGAATGGCAGATCAGGCGTCGTCTACAGAGAAAGAACCATAGTGAACATTTTAGGTTGGTGACATTCCAGAATGGAGCTTTATCCGAGGAAAACAGCATCCATCATCAGAGATCCTCACCACCCAGGCCATGCTCTCTTCTCACTGCTCCCATCAGGAAAAAGGTACAGGGGCCTCAGGACAAGCACCACCCCAAGTTATTATCCCTCTACCATCAGGTCCTTTAACCAAAGCGGATAACTTCACTCGGCCTTTCACTAAACAGCTTCCATAACTTATGGACACGCTTTCAAGGACTCTTCATCTCATGTTCTGGATATTTAGTGTTATTTCTTTATTATTATTATTTCTTTCTTATTGCACTGTTTGTTGTCTTCTGCACACTGTTTGAATGTCCTAGTTGGTGCATTTCAATGAATCTATTATGATTATTATTTTATTGTGGATTTATTGAGTATGCCCACAGGAAAATGAATTTCAAGGTTGTGTATGGTGACATATATGTACTTTGATAATAAATTTACTTGGAACTTTGATTAGAAGTAAGAAAACAAGTATCAGAAAAAGAAACGTGTGACAGGATGGAGACCAAGACGATGACCAGGGGTGGCTTTGTTAACTGATACAGGGTGGAGACCAAGACGATGACCAGGGGTGGCTTTGTTAACTGATACAGGGTGGAGATCAAGAGAATGAATGACCCAGGGGTAGCTGTGTGAACTGTGACAGGGTGGTGTTCAAGAGAATGACTCAAGGGAGCTGTGTGAACTGAGGGAGGGTGGAGACCAAGGCAATGACCAGGAGTGGCTGTGTGAACTGACACAGGGTGGAGACCAAGAGAATGAATGACCCAGGGGAGCTGTGTGAACTGTGACAGAGTGAAGACCAAGAGACTGAATCATCAGGGGTGGCTGTGTGATCTGAGGCAGGGTGGAGGCGAAGACAGTGAATGGCCCAGGGTCGCTGTGTGAACTGACATAGAGTGGAGACGAAGAGAACGACCAGGGGTGGCTGTGCTAACTGTGATAGGATGCATACCACGAGACTGAATGGCTGTGGATATTAGTGGACTCTCACTTGAAGTGGTTGAACTTTATTCTTGGTCCTGTGCCTTGAATGCCTGTTATTGTCATTCAGCCAGAGTCATTTCCAGCATTCAATCTCTCCTTGGTTCCTATCATGAGCCTTTCCTCTTTGTCCTTTCCACCCCTTCCTGCTTTCCCAGCATTCACTTATGTCCGGCTTAGATGAGACCCAAAGCATTAACTCTGCTCTCTCTGCAGATACTCCCTGCCCTGCGAGTATTTACAACACGTTCCGCTTTGATTTCAGGAAAATACTTGTTAACAGTTTATCTAATGATGTTTTTGCATATTAAGTACATAGCTGACCTACCTCGACCTGCACAATACTAACATAACGTCCTGAGTCTCACCGTTGATTAGTATTAGATTCTAATGGTGCTTCAGATCAATCTCATCCCACGACAATTTCCCTGTTGCATCAAGTCCCTTAACTTAATAGAATATAAGACTGGATTAGAATATAAAAGTAAGGATGTAATGCTGAGGATTTATGAGACACTGGTGAGGCCTCACTTGGAGTATTGTGAACAGTTTTGAGCCTCTCATTTAAGAAAGGATACACTGACATTGGAGAGGGTTCAAAAGAAGTTCATGAAAATGATTCCTGGATTGAAAGGTTTGTCATACGAGGAGCGTTTGATGGTTCTGGGCTTCTACTCTCAAGAATTTAGAGGAATGAGAAGTGACCTCATTGAAACCTTTCAAATGTTGAAAGGCGTTGATAGAGGTGATGTAGAAAGGATGTTTCCTACGATGGGGGAGTCTAAGAACCTGTGGAATTTGCTGCCACAGGCGGCTGTGGAGGCCACTTTCCTGGGGATATTTAAGGCAGAGGTTGACAGGTTCTTGATTAGTCACGACATGGATGAATATGGGGAGAAGGCAAGAAACTGGGGCTGAGAGGACAACTGGATCAGTCATGATGAAATGCCAGAGCAAATCTGATGGGACAAATGGCCTAACTCTGTTCCTATATCTTAAGGTGGTTATAACTGAGGGTGGTGATGGGGATAAACTCCCACTTGCTATTAAATGCTCCCAGTGGTATGCACCACAAATAGCCTCGGGCAACGAAGTCCAGCTCCTGGCCTCCACGTGTGACTTAGCTACTAAGCCCAGCAAAACTGCTTCTACTGACAGGAGAAGGGGCAAAGGCGGGTTACAGGCACCTTAAAACCAGTCACCTCGGGCAGATTGGGCTTGTCAGCCATGATTGGCAGTTCATCTAGGAGAAGGAAAACTTTGACCTCAAACATCCGCTGCCTTGTGGCTGTGGCCACTCATGGGGAAGGCTTCGGAAGTAAGCGTCTGAGGGAAAAATCTCGAGCTGGAGTTACCAAGGCAGTGCTATGTGGAGTTCAATGCTGACTGGCAACTCCTACAGCACTGATGGTGCCAACCTATTTCAGTCTCTGCCATTCCTTTGAGTTCATCAGCTGTACGTAGATGGCGAGCTTGCTACATGGGCAACAGATTTCCCACCATATTGTACTGCCCTGGCTTGCATATCTGGACAGCTAGGACACAACATGGTCGACACTAGAAATCCTGCTCCATCAGAGTGCGTAGCTGGTTTCCTGATTTGCTGATATGGATGGGAAGCTTGCAGGGTATGTGTTTCATGGCAAGGGGTGTTTTGGCATTACATGATCTTGCTGGATATGGAGCAGGCAAGAGGAGTTGAGCTTGAAGTCAGGAGCAGAAGGGCAGTGACTTGGCCACCACTGCTGACCCACCAACTGGAGAGTGTAGTGGTTAAGTGTTGAAACATTTTATGAAGGTTGGGAACCTCCCAACAACATCTGCTCTTGGCCAAAGGCTATGGTTTCCTCATCAGGTAACTGTGGAGAGCACCCATCAAAAATTGAAAGCAGAGAAAAACAGAACACAGCCTTTGATGATGAATTACTGGACTCTGCAATTGTATAAAACTGATTTGTTTTGAGCTGTATGATTGAAGCTACTTGTTGATGAGGTAGCATACAGATGTGGACGTTCCCTTGCAGGTAATAAACGTACTTATAATTTGATCCACTCTGTATTTGTTGTGCTCTGTTACTGTACATTTAGAAGGCTTAGTTGAATGGTGCACAACACATGCTGGAGGGATTGGATATTTAGAATGGTGAATGAGGTACCAGTCGTGGAGATTACTTCATCCTCGATGGGCTGAGCTCACATGTTCTTAGAAATATGCTCACCAGCCAAACAGAGAACATTCTGTTCTATCTGGGACAATCGGGACACATATAACGGAGAAACCTCTTTATCCAGTGGTTAGTGGAATTGTTTCACATCATATACGCCAATGATTCTGATCCTGAGTTTTGGAGGCTTGATTACTGAATATTTTCAAGACAGAGATGGCAAAGTGGGAGGAGCTAAAGATGGTGCCAGAGGTTATTGTGGGCCTAGGTGTCCATGGAGCAGTTTGCTTACTTTTCTCTTTTAATGTCTCTTTTTTTTTTCAGGTTGACTGGGGTCCTGTCAGAGTTAGTGATGTACAGCAGTGCTTGAACTATGGTTCTTTATGGTTTCAGGCTCTCGGACTCGTTGAGCAACTTGGCATTTTGATATCTCCACGTGCACCTTGGCAGACATGCGCCTCTGTGGAAGACCTGATTCCTTGCCGAGGATCGATCTCTCTCTCTCTCTCTCTCTCTCTCTCTCTCTCTCTCGTCTGCCAGTCCTTGAGTTGGGGGACTTGGGAGAGTGTTGCAGTACATTGTAACATCGAAACAGCTGTTAGTCTCCCCTCTCATTGTTGCCGGAGTGATATCCCTCTCTCACGAGTGAGAGAGAGGCTGTCTGAGATGTCGAAGTGTTGGGATGGACAGTAGTTTTTCACAGACTCCAGATCTGCATGGTGAGTGGTGGGGGAGGGATGATGCTTTTGCTGGATCAAGTGGGGGGAGGGTTGATGTTTTTGCTGTTGCTTGTGCGTGGGAGGGGGAAGGGTGCTTTGGGGGTTCTAATGTTTTTCTGTCTTTTTTTTCTGTTTCATGGATGTCTGTGAAGAGTAAGGATTTCGGGTTGTATATTGTATATATTCTCTGATATTAAATTGAACTGTTTGAACCATTAATAGTACTTTAGACATGAAGGGAATACAGGGATAAAGCTTGGTGTAGGACAGTGTTGCTGAGGTGAAAGTTTGGCTATAATCTTTTGGGTGGTAATGATGGCAAAAGAGGCCTGCACTGCATCCATCTTCTCTGGTGCACAGGTATTGTGCAGGAAGAATGTAGAATGCTGGCTGAGACGTACCATTCTGTGCTTTCAAATATCGCCAGATTAGGTCCCCCGTGCAAGTCAGATGGGGAGTCTGGTTTATTCGCATTGCTCCTACATAGGTTAAGGATGCTATCCAACAGCCCTATTAGAGGAAAGGTTGAATCTGGAGTCACAGTTGGACAGGCTAAAGGGTGATACAGTTCCTTCCTTATTGAGGATCCAGACAGGGGGAGTTCATTGTTTCAGCCAAACATGCAGCAGAATCACACTGGCAGTAGAGAGGTGCAGTCAAAGTTCAAAGGAAACTTTATTATCAGAGTACATACATATCTCCACATACAACCCTGAGATTCATTTTCTTGTGGGTATACTCAGCAAATCTATAGAACAGTAACTGTAACAGGATCAATGAAAGTTCAACCAGAGTGCAGAAAACAAACTGTGCAAATGCAAATATAAATAAACAGCAATAAGCAATGAGAACATGAGGTAATGAAATAATGAGTCCTTAAAGTGAGATCATTGGTTTTGGGAACATCTCAATGGATGGGCAAGTGAGTGTAATTATCCCCTTTTATTCAAGAGCCTGATGGTTGAGGGGTAGTAACTGTTCTTGAACATGGTGGTGTGTCCTGTCGCTCTAGTATCTTGTACCTGATGGCAGAAGCAAGGAGAAAGCAGGGCCTGGGAGGTGAGGATCTCTGATGATGGATGCTGCGTTCCTAGAACAGTGTTTCATGTAGATATGGGAGGGCTTTAGCTGTGATAGACGGGGCCGAATCCATAGGGTTTTCCATTCAAAGGGATTGCTGTTTCCATACCAGCCGTAATGCAGCCAATCAATGCACTCTCTGCCACACACCTATTGACGTTTGTCAAGGTTTTATATGCTATGCCAATATCTCAGTGCTCCTCCATCGCAGTAATCATTTCAATTTGACAAAGCAAAAACACTTAATAAAACCATTAAAAGGACATAATCTCGCACATGCACAGTGTTAACCCTAAGCTCCCTACAGAAGATGATACCACAGCCAGTGTAACACTGGAATCAGTGATATGGATCTGACATACAGCAGTATCACTGCACAGCAACTACCCTGTGACTCACTGTCGGCCAGGGAAGAAACACGCCCGCCGTCAACAACGGGAGCCAACATGGAGGCTCCAGCAGCTAACCCTTCCTTCCCTCTCACCAAGTTGTACATTTTCCTAAAAACAATGTCAACAGGAGGCCAAACAAATCAAGTCAGCACAGCTGGGGACGAGAGTGAGCCATGCACCTCCTGCTGGCAACACCGACGGCCAAAATGAGATGTACACAGTCCCAGTCTACTCGTGCTCAATGCGAGAAGTTGAAAAGTATAACTTGCACTTCTCACAGGAACAAAACACTGATTATTTCAGCAGCTTGGTAAACGCTGAGCTCACTGTCATCTTGTGTTTCAATGAGCGTACGTGTCGGCTATTGACTCCCACCCCCCCCCCCCCACCCTTGCTCTGACCTTTCACGAGCTTGAGTAAGTTTTAAATTACAGCTCCGTTTAAAAGTGAGAACGGGGTAGACAGGATTAGAATGAGAGAGAGAGAGAGAGAGAAAAAAAAATCCTCCTTCCACCAAAACCACAGTGGAAGAATTTCTGACTCTCATCTGCAAAATAAATCAAATTTCAGAGTTGCATCTGCTTGGCCACATGGAGTAAATTACATGGTGGAGCCTGCTGAACTCAGGAAAGCTTTGCAAAGCTCCCTCTCCCCACTCCTGCTTCAGACGGCCTGCAGTTACTCACATGCTCGGAATCCAGCTGTGGCTCTGTCCGCAGGGCTACTGTCACTGTAGACTGTGGTGACGTTACCCTTCTCACAGCGCTTCTCGCATCGTCCAGCCTCGCACTTCTGCTGACAGACGGTGGGGGTAAAGAGAATCTTGATCTTCCGCACCTCAGTGATCTGATTAACCGCGAGCGGCATGAGCAGAGCGCTCCACCACAGCGCACACAGCCTGAAATCCATCGGAGTCCCCGAAGGTTCAGGCCCCCAACCAGCTGAGGGAGGAAACCGAAGCTGAAGCTAATGCGAAGAATATCTTAGAATCTCCACAGAGTTTGTGATCCTTCGTATGGGAGTTTAATTAAATACAGCATAGTGAGTATAATCTGGGCAGGAGTCCAAGCAGGCACTTCATGAGGGGTAACAGACATTTCAGCCTGAGAGTTAACCCAGTAAAGGTCTGTCCAAATTGCTCCGTACAACATCAGACTTCACTACAGCTATACACTGACAGGACACATGCGGTGGAAAATTAAAATCACCCTTTATTAGGAAAATAAATTGGGTTTTGCAAAGTGAGACTGAAGTCAGATTTAGTCAGTAAGAGTGAGCCTCAAATCTAAAAACATTACATAGAACTGTGTGCACAGTGGGGGGAAGGAATGGGGGAGGGGGAGGGAGAGGGGGGAGGAATGGGGGGGAAGAGAGAGGGGAAAGAGAAAGGGAAGGGGAAGCATGAAAGAGTCTGCAGATGCTGGAAATCTAGAGCAACACACACACAATGCTGGAGGAAGTCAAAGGGTCAGGCAGCATCTTTGGAGATGAGTAAACAGTTAACGTTTCGGGCTGAGACCCTTCTTCAGGAGTGGAAAGAAGGGGGAAGATGCCAAAATAAAAAGTTTGGGGGGAGGCGAAGGAGGCTAGCTGGAAGGTGATAGGTGAAGCCAGGTGGATGGGAAAGGTCAAGAGCTGGAAAGGGAAGGATCTGATAGGAGAGTGGACAAAAGGAGAAAGGGAAGGAGGAGGGAACCCAAGGGAGGTAATTGGCAGGTGAAAAAAGGTAAGTGATCAGAGGAAATGGGGGTGGGGGAGTTTGTTTACTGGAAGGAGAAATCGATATTCATGCCTTTTGGTTGGAGGCTACCCCAATGGAACATCAGGTGGTACTTCTCCACTCTGGGGTTGGTCTCATAGTGGCACTCGAGAAGGGCATGGGCCGACATGTCGGAATAGTAATGGGAATCGGAATTTAAATATTTGGCCACTGGAAATTCCTGCTTGAGGTGCTCAACAAAGTACCCCCCCCCCCCCCCCAATTTATGATGGGTTTCACCAATGTAGCAGAGGCCACGTTGTGAACACCGGACACAACAGACAACCCCAGCAGGTGAAGAAAGGAAAGCGGAAGAGAGAAGACCACAAGATCATAAGACCTTAAGATATAGGAGCAGAATTAGGCCATTTGGCCCATCGAGTCTGCTCCGTCATTTCAACATGGCTGATCCAATTTTCCTCTCAGCTCTATCCTCCTGCCTTCACCCTGTATTCCTTCATGCCCTGACCAATCAAGAACCTATCAACCTCTGCCTTAAATATACATAAAGACTTGGCCTACACAGCTGCCTGTAGCAAATAATTTCATTGATTCACCACTCTCTAGCTAAAGAAATTTCTCCTCATCTCCATTCTAAACAGATGCCTCTCTATTCCAAGGCTGTGTCCTCTGGTCTTGGACTCTCCCACCTCAGGAATCATCCTCTCCACATCCACTCTATCAAGGCCTTTCACGATCTGATAGGTTTCATTGAGGTCATACCTTGTTCTTCCAAAATGGTTAATGTTGTGTATTTGGATTTTCAGAAGGCCTTTGACAAGGTGCCACACACGAGGCTGCTTTACAAGCTACGAGCCCATGTATTCCAGGAAAGATTCGAGCATGGATAAAACAGTGTCTGATTGGCTGCAGGCAAAGAGTGGGAATAAAGGGAGCTTTTTCTGGTTGGTTGCTAGTGACTAGTGGTGTTCCACAGGGGTACATGTTGGGAACAATTCTTTTTACATTATATGCTCAGTGATTTTGATAATGGAATCGATGGCTTTGTTAGCTTTTAAAAGCTTCCCAATCCTCTAACTTCTCACTAATTTTTATTCTATTATATGCTCTTTCATTGGCTTTTATGTTGGCTTTACTGCCTCTTGTTAACTATGGTTGTGTCATCTTTCCCTCAGAATACTTCTTCCTTGTTGGGATGTATGTATCCTGTGCTTTCCGAATTGCTTCCAGAAATTCCAGTCATTGCTGCTTTTTTTTTCCAATTGTTCTTTTCCAATTAATTCTGGCCATTTCCTCTTTCATGTCTCTGTAATTCCCTTTACTCCACTGTAATAGTGATATATCTGACTTCAGCTTTCAAGCGTGATTTCGATCAAATTATAATCACATGGGTTCTTTTAACTTAAGCTCTTTAATCAATTCTGTTTCATTGCACAACACCCAATCCAGAATCCCCGAGTGGGCTCAACCACGAGTTGCTCTAAAAAGCCATCTCGTAGGCACTCCATAAATTCCCCTTCCTGTAGTCCAGAACTTAGCTGATTTTGCCTAACCTACCTGCATATTGAAATCCCCCATGACTGTTGTAACATTGCCCTTTCGGCATGCATTTTCTATCTCCTGTGGTAATTTGTGGGCCACATCCTTAATACTGTTTGGGGGTTTATCTAAAACTATCATCAGGTTCTTTTCACCCTTGCAGTTCCTTAGCTCTATCCACAATGATTCAACACCTTCTGACCCTCTGTCACCTCTTTCTGATGACTTGATTTCATTTTTTACCAACAGAGAAACACTGCCCCCTCTGTCTTCCTGTCCTTTCAATACAATGTGTATTCTTGGATGTTATCCTCCCAGCCATAATCTTCTTTCAGTGATGCCTACAACATTATACCTGCCAGTCTGCGACTGTGTTGCAAGTTCATTGACCTTATCCCATATACTGTACACATTCAGATACAACACCTTCAGACCTGTATTCATACTTCTCAATTTTATCTGTCTTTTATGCTGCAAGTCATCCTGTTGACTGCAATTTTGTCCTTTCAACAGCCTCTCTTCACCACACATTGCCTCTGTTTGTAAACCAGCTACCTCATCTTCAGCACCATCATCCCCCTTTCCTACGATACTTTTGCATTGAAATAAATGCCTCTCAGGGCACTAATTACACTATGCTCAACTTTATGATTTTTAACTTTGTCTGAGGTCTTACTTGCTTCCACAACTAATTGTTCTGGCACTCTGGTTCCCATCACCCTGCAACTCTAGTTTGAACCCCACAATACAACCCCACAATGTAACATTAACAAAACCCCGCTAGGATATTCATACCCCTTTAGTCCAGATGCAAATTGTCCCTCTGTACAGGTCCCACCTTCCCTGGAAGAAAGCCCAATGATCCAAAAATCTTATGCCCTCCCTCCAGCACAAACTCTTTAGCCACATATTCAACAGCATAATCTTCCTAGGTCTGGCCTCACTATCATGTGGCACGGGTAGCAATCCTGAGATCGCAACCCTGGAGGTCTTACCCTTTAACTTAGCTCCTAACTCCCTGAACCCCCTATGCAGAACCTCTTTACTTGTCCTACCCAGGTCATTGATACCTATATGGATCACGGCCTCTGGCTGTTCACCTTCCCACTTAGGAATGCTGAGGACTTGATCCGAGATATCCCAGACCTTGACACCCGAGAGGCAATATACCATCTGGGAATCTCATTCTCGCCCACAGAACCTCCTGTCCATTCCCCCAATTAATGAATCCCCTATTATCGCAGTGTGCCTCTTCTCCCCACTTCCCTTCTGAGTCACAGAGGAAAACTCAGTGCCAGGGACCAGACAACTGTTACTTCCCTCTGTAAGGTAATCACCCCAACAATATCCAACGTGATATGCCTGTTGTTGAGGGGGATGGCCACAGGGGTACTCTGCACTGGCTCCTTAACCCCTTTCCCCTTCCTGACTGTCACCCAGTTTCCTGTGTCCTGCACCTTGGGTGTTACCACCTCTCTACATGTCCTATCTATCATCCCCTTATCCTCCAGAATGATCCAGAGTTCATCCATTTCCAGCTCCAACTCCTAACACGGATTGGCAGAAGCTGCAGCTGGATGCACTTCTCGCAGTTGTAGTCATCAAGGACACTGGAGGACTCCCTGCCTTCCCACATCCTGCGAGAGGAGCCAGGCATCTCTAAAGTCCTAGCTGAAGAGATATAAAGAAGGGAAGGAGAAATAAAAATTAGCCTCGTGCTTGTCGTTTCTTTTGCTATCTCTGACCGAAGCCTCGAGATCACCACTCTGATTCTGTCCACTGCACTTGCCTCTGGCTTCCTTTAGTTTGTCCTCGCTAATCAATCTCAAATGCCGATTGGTCTCTGGTCAAAACTCTTTTTCACTATTGCCTTTTGTACTCGGGCAATGGACTTGATTGAAGTCCCCTCTTCTCAAAACTTCTGATATCTGGATTGGCTGCTGATCAAAGCTCTTTTTCAGAAGAGAAAAGAACGAGGGAAAGAAAAATAGAGAATAAAAGAGAGGAATGGGGGGGAGGAAAGAAAGAATGGGAGAAGAAAACGAAGTGCAGTCTTTTAGTTGTATGGCACAGAAACCAGCCCTTGGCTACCACATCCACATCCCACAGTGCCTTGCTCTTCAAGCACCTGTCCAGGTTTCTTGTAGATGCCATTACTGTTCCTGCATCTATCTCCTTCTCAGGCAGCACATTCCAAATACCAACTGAATGTTCCATGAACATTTACCCCCCCCCCACACTCACCCATCCGCTTTAACCCTCCTCCCTCCCACCATAAACCTATGCCCTCTACTTTTAGGCACACCACCATGGGTGGCGGAGTGGAGATGCATCTCTACCAAAGGAAGTGCAGGGTGCTCCATCCCTCCACTAGCCCTGCAGGTCACCTTGGGAAAGGTGTAGCACCTGCTTAGCCCCTCCCGATCAGGGTGTCACGTGAAGCCACTGGAGCAGGTGGTGGATGGTGGTATGAGCAGCCGGTGCAGATCACAAGTCCTGGTTATGCAACCACTGACGTCAGGCAGACAGTCTCTGAGGAGTACTGATAATGGCTGGGGTCACCCGTGTGGTAAAGACACTGCCCAGAAGAAGGCAATGGCAAACCACTTCTGTAGAAAAATTTGCCAAGAACAACCGTGGTCATCGTAGACCACGATTGCCCACGTCATATGACATGACGTGACACATAATGATGAATGTGGGAAATAGGCTTGGGCTAGCTACTTTATCTGTGTCTCTCACGGTTATGTATACTATCTCACATCTCAGCCTTCTTTTCCTCTTGGATAAACAGACCCGTTCCCCTTGGGTTATTCAATATCATTGATGCAGATGAGTGAGAGCAAGGGAAGAGAAGGAGATGGAGACAAAGAGATCTAAAGCAACACACTAAATGCTTGAGGAACACAGCAGGTCAGACAGCATCTACGGAGGTGAATAAACATCAAGGTTTCAGGCCGAGACCGTTCTTCAGGACTGAAGAAAGAAGGGGGAAGACACCAGAATAAAAAGGTGGGAGGAGGAGAAGGAGGATAGCTAGAAGGTGATAGGTTAAGCCAGGTGGGTCAGAAAGATAAAGGGCTGTAAAGGAAGGAATCTGGTAGCAGAAGAGGGTGGATCACAGAAGAAAGGGAAGGAGAGGGAGACCTGGGAGGAGAGATAGGCAGGTGAAATGAGTTAAAAAGTCAGAGTGGGGAAGAGAGGGAGGGGATTTTTTTTTTTTTACCAGAAAGAGAAATCAATGTTAATGCCATCAGGTTGGAGGCTACCCAGATGGAATATAATGTGTTGCTTCTCTACCCTGAGAGTGGCCTCATCATGGCACAAGAGGAGGCCATGGGCTGACATGTCGGAATGAGAATGGAATCAGAATTAAAATGTTTGGCCATTGGGAAATCCCACTTGTGGTAGGACTCTCTGAGCTTCCTTTCTCATGCCTATCACCTCCCCCGACGCCCCTCCTATTTCCCTTTCTCCCATGGCCCACTCTCCTCTCCTACTGGATTCCCTCTTCTCCAGCCACCTTTCCCACCCAGCTGGCTTCACCTATCACCTTCCACTTTGGCCAGCTTCTCCCTCTTGCCTCTGTAATTCCCTTTACTCTACTGTAGTGTAATACTTCTCACTTTATCTTCTCCTTCTCAAACTGCAGTGTGAATTCTATCATATTATGATCACTGTCTCCTAAGGATTCCTTTACCGTAAGCTCCTTAACCCATCTGGGTAGCCTCCAACCTGATGGCATGAATTTCAATTTCTCCTTTCAGTAAAATGAGTTTCCTTGCCCCTCCCTTCCTCCTCTATTCTCTACTCTGGCCTCTTATCTCTTCTCAGCTGCCTCTCACTTCCCCCGGGTCCTCTCCTCCTTCCCTTTCTCCTGTGATCTCTCTCCTCTTGTATCAGATTCCTTCCTCTCCAGCCTTTTACCTTTCCCACCCACCCGACTTCATCCATCACCTTCTAGCTACCCTCCTTCCCCCCTTCCCCCACCTTTTTATTCCGGCAAGTTCCCCCTTCCATTTTAGTCCCGACGAAGGGTCTCTGCCCGAAATGTCATTTCCTGACCTGCTGAGTTCCTCCAGCATTTCATGTGTGTTGCCAAGAAAAAAAATCCAGTTATCTGACCATGAGAATGCCATTGCTTGATCTCCTACTATCAATTTCTTGGTGAAAAATGGACGATACCAGCCATACAATACTGTGGCCACAAGAGCAAGTCAGAGGCTGAGTTTTCTGCAGTGATGACTCACCTCCTGGCACCCCAAAGCTTTTCCACCATCTATAACTCACAAGTTAGGAATTTGATGGATCACCGACTTGGACAAGGGCAGCTCTGTTGGAAATGCTTCCTCCATTCAAAATCAAAACTGAGTTTACTAACAGATACACAAGTGCATGTACACACAGGTGCAGTGCAAAACCTACTTGCAGCAGCATCACAGGCGGAATTCACAAGGAAAGCACAATCTTTACAACAAATAACACAATTGTAACAAGAAAATCAAAATCTATTTCAGTGAAAAGCAGTGTTGCTACACTCCCGTGAATTGGGTTGTGGGGTTGGTTCAAGGATCAAATGGTTGAAGGGAAGTAGCTGGTCGTGAACCTGCTGATGTGGGACTTGATGCTTCTGTACCTCCTGCCCGATGGTAGCAGCAAGAAAATTGCCTGGACTGAATGGTGAGGATCTTTGAAGCTCCCAGTCTGTCCGCACATCAGCTCCTGATCTTTTCTTCGTTAACGAAGACAAGAGGGTGGAGGTGTGATTTTCTGACTAGGGGAGAATGAGCAGTTCTGTTCCACAGGAGCCTCTGCTCAAGTCTGTTATTTCTCTGAAATATATATATATCAGAATCAGGTTTATTATCACCGGCACGTGTTGTGAAATTTGTTAACTTAGCAGCAGCAGTTCAATGCAATACATAGCCTAGAATAATAATAATAAATAAATAAGTTACAGTATATGTATTTTGAATAGATTAAATATCGTGCAAACACAGAAATAATATATATTAAAAGGTGAGGTAGTGTTCATGGGTTCAATGTCCATTTGGGAATCAAATGGCAGAGGGGAAGAAGCTGTTCCTGAATTGATTTGGATGAAAACGTACGTGGACATAAGCAAGTTTGCAAATGAGAAAAAGAAAATTGACAGAATTGTAGGTAGTGAGGAATTTTGCAGAAGAGTACAGCAGGATATGATCGATTGTGAACATGTTTGGAGAAATGGCAGTATTTAATCTGGATACATGTGAGGTATTACACTTTGTGAGAGAAAATGTCAGAAAAAGATTTCAAGAGGACGAGAATATAAAAGCAAGGATATAATGCTGAGGCTTTATAAAGCACTGGTGAGGCCTCATCAGGACTATTGTGAGCAGTTTTAGGCCCCTTATCTAAGAAAGGATATGCTGACATTGGAGAGGGGGCAAAGGAGGTTCACAAAAATAATTCTGGAATTGAAAGGCTTGTCATACGAAGAGTGTTTGATGGCTCTTAGCCTGTAGTCACTGGAATTCAGAAGAATGAGGGGTGACCTCCTTGTATCCTATTGAATGTAGATAGAGTGGATGTGAAGAGGATGTTTCCTATACTGGGGGAGTCTAAGACCATGGACACAGCCTCAGAATAGAGGGGTGTCCTTTTAGAATGGAGATGAGAAGGGATTTCTTTAGCTAGAGAGTGGTGATTCTGTGGAATTCGTTGCCACAGGCTGCTATGGCGATTAAGTCATTGGGTATATTTAAGGCAGAGGTTGATAGATTCTTGATTGGTCAGGGCATGAAGGGATACGGGGAGATGGCTGAGAGGGAAATGGTTCAGCCATGATGAAATGGTGGAGCAGACACAATTGGCTAAGTGGCCTAATTCTGCTCTTATATCTTATGGTCTTATGGTTACAGACTATCGAAGTCATTTGTTGCATGTAAATATGGGAGTTTTTAAAGAATTAAGCCATACTGCATGCGTTGTAAATATCTGTTTTTCACGGACTGGAGTAGCACCGAAATCCTGTTGTCTTGAACAATGACAACAAAGCTCTATTCTGTCAGCTCAACCCTCAGCCCCCAGCATTACAGAGGAAACAATCCAAGTGTGTCAAACCTCAAGTGAAACTAATACACTTCACTCCAAGTATTATCCTGGTGAATCCCTTCTGTGCTCTCTCCAAAACCTTCACATATTTTCTATACTCGGGTAACTAGGACAACATCATATATTCCAAATGTGGATTAACCAAAGTTTTAAGGAGCTCCAACATGATTCAGCAACTTTTATACTCAATGCCTAAAAGGATGAAGGCAACTATGCTGTTTACCTTCTTTATAATCACATCTACTTTGATTGCCATTTTCAGGGAACTATGGACTTGCACCTCAAGGTCACTCAATACCTCAGTGCTCCTCAGGGAGCTGCTATTGAATGATTCCTCTATTCTGAGGCTGTGTCCTCTGGTCTTAGACTTCCCCACCATAGGAAACATCCTCTCCATATTCACTCTATCGAGGCCTTTCAACTTTCGACAGGTTTCAATGAGGTCACTCCCGATTCTTCTGAATTCCAGTGAGAGCTGGTCTAGAGCCATCAAACTCTGTTCACGTGACAAACCTTTCAATCCCGGAATCATTTCTGTGAAACCTCTCCAATTTCAGCACGTCCTTTCTTAGACAAGGGGCCCAAAGCTACTCACAATACTCCAAGTGAGGGCTCACCAGTGCTTTATGAAGTTTCAACATTCTGTGCTTTTATCTTCTAGTCCTCTCGAAATGAATGCCAGCATTGCATTTGCTTTCCTCACCACCAACTCAACTTGCAAATCTCTTCAGCTAGAGAGTGGTGAATCTGTGGAATTCATTGCCACCGGTGGCTGTGGAGGTCATGTCATTGGGTGTATTTAAGGCAGAGGTTGATAGGTTCTTCATTAGTGAGGGCATGGAGGGATATGGGAGAAGGTGCAGGAGATTGGGGCTGAGAGGGGAAATGGATCAGCCATGATGAAATGGCAGAGCGGACTTGATGGGCCAAATGGCCTAATTCTGCTCCTGTATCTTACGGAAGTTATTCAGACACATGAAGCAAGGTGAACAGAGGAATATAGACCCTGTGCAGGTAAATTTGATAAGCATCCTAGCCGAGTATGTTGGGGGAAATTGGGAGAGGTACAAAGGGTACTGGACAGCAAGTATTGAACTGCAGGATGAATAAACAGGGGGAGAAAGGGATTGTCCGGAAAGGCAAAACGGAAGTGGAGACTTGGGAATGGAGGCTGTATTTGAGGGGATGTAGATGTTACGGAAGGCTGAATGATACAGATTTCTTGCAGGAGGGAATTCTGATGGTCAGTGCTAGGCTCCAGTTTGAGCACAACTGTTCACATTAGGAAGGGTGGCTGCAAGCCAGCTGCTAAGAGGATGGATTACGTCTCCGTTGGCAAAGATCGAAGCAGCTATTTTAGTTGGCTGGGCTCCGCAGAATGTGAAGGCATTTAAACCCAGAGATTCCTGCTGGAGTTTGCCTGTGTAATATCAGCCATGGAGCTGTACGAGCAGTTGCTGACACTGACACTGAGGCTTGCACTTGTGAACTCACAATGAGGCAGGTTCCTACTGACCCTCGTTCCATTTTTTTTCACAAAACTACAAAAGTCTATTCATACAAAAATACTCAAAATACAAACATCAAGTATTTACAAAGCAGTGGATAAGTCCAAATTAAAATATGATTATTGCTGTCTATAAAACAGTCCCACCGCTCCCAGAAATCCCCTACTGTACCCATTATGACCGCATGTTCCCTCTCCAAGGGCATCCAGGCAGGAATGTATCCCCGGTAGAGGGGCAGGTGATTGGCACAGCCCTCGACTGTCCACCACTCGGACTCATGAATGGTCACCTTGGCCAACGCTCCCATAGACCGACCCTTACTCACTCAGAATCAGAATCAGGTTTATTATCGCTGGCCAGTGTCGTGAAATTTGTTAGCTTAGCAGCAGTTCAATACAATACATAATATAGAAGAAAAAAAAAGGGTAAAAATAAATAAATTACAGTATATGTATACTGAATAGATTAAAAATCACACAAAAACAGAAATAATATATATTAAAAAAAGTGAGATAGTGTTTATGGGTTCAATGGCCATTTAGGAATCAAATGGCAGAGGGGAAGAAGCTGTTCCTGAATCACTGAATACATGCCTTCAGGCTTCTGTACCTCCTACCTGATGGTAACAGTGAGAAAAGGACATGTCCTGGGTGCTGGAGGCCCTTAATAATGGACGCTGCCTTTCTGAGACACCGCTCCCTGAAGATGTCCTGGGTACTTTGTAGGCTGGTACCCAAGATGGAGCCATCTTTATTTACGACCCTCTGCAACTTCTTTCAGTCCTGTGTAGTAGCCCACCCCCACCCCCACCGCAATACCAGATAGAGAGGAGCCTGTCAGAATGCTGTCCACAGTACATCTAAATCCTGGGCTTTAGTCAAACCATTTTGAGACTTGTGGATGATCAGGATTACTGTTCCATTTTAATATGCACAAGCAACAAAACTGCACCGCTCAAAATTTAGTTCAAATATTCCCTTGACTATTATTTTAAAACTATTGACTGTCATTCAGTATATTTACTGCACCTCAGTATGAATGTCATTGCCAAACAATGACAGTTAGCCGGTGATGTAATAGTATCAGTGACAGAAAGCTTTCAAAGCATCAGTAAGACCAAAGAACTGATTGTGGACTTCAGAAAGGGTAGGCCGAGGGAACACACACCAGTCCTCAGAGAGGGATCAGAAATGGAAAGAGTGAGCGATTTCAGCTTCCTGGGTGTCAATGTCTCTGAGGATCTATCCTGAGCCCAGCAGCCACAAAGAACGCACGGCAGCGGCTACACTTCATTAAGGGCTTGAAGAGATTTGATATGTCATCAAAGACACTCACATATTTCTACAAATGTACCATGGAGATTATTGCCGTCTGGTATGGTGGGGGGGTGGGGGAGCTACTGCACAGGATCGAAGTAAGCTGCAGAGAGTTGTAAACTTAGTCAGCTCCATCATGGGCACTACTTCTGTAGTATCCGGGACATCTTCAAGTAGCGGTGCCTCAATAGGTGGTATCCATCACTAAGGACCCCTATCACCCGGGACACTTGCTATCATCAGGGGGGAGGTACAGGAGCCTGAACACACACACTCAGCAATTCAGGATCAGCTTCTTCCCCTCTGACATCCAGTTTCTGAATGGACATTGAACACTACCTCACTACTTTATTTCTATTTTTTGCACTATTGATTTAATTTAACTATTATATATGTATATTTACTGTAATTCACAGTTTTTTCTTTATTATCATGTGTTACATTGTACCATTGCTGCGAAATTGACATATTTCATGACCTATCAACATCTGCCGGTGATTTTAAACCTGATTCTGATTGAAGCTTTGAAGAATCTCCTTCTGGGACAGCAAAGATTATCTACAGAACAAAATTCCATCACACATTCCCAGGGCAATGGCAGTGTGGGTTAGAGAAAGAGTAATGTTCCCTCTAATCTTCCCGACCAAATTGTCCCGGTATAAGGACAGTGATAGAAGAAAGCTACGTCTACACCATCTCCTCCTGCTCTCCCAGGACACGGACAGCTCTGGGTCATGGGCCGGAGTTCCTGCCATAGTCATGCGACGCCGATGGACCTAGAGCAGTGAGGTCTCCAGGGCCGAGAGCAAATGCAGAGAGAGAGAGAGAGAGAGCGCTAATATTTTCCATCCCTGCTGGCTGGGAAATACAGGCAGCTACAGCAACAACTGGAAGCTACTTTGAGAGGCGAGTGTCCATGACAGGTAATGACCTCCCCACCATTGAGCATATAGAACATAGAACAGTACAGTACAGAAACTGTTCTATATAATTCACAAATGCTGGCATTGAGTTGTGTTCACTTTAAGAGACTGTGTCTTGACATAATAACGTCAGTATAAGGTGACAGCTTTTGGTTTGTTCGCAACAGAAGTAAGGGGCTGCAGCTTTTGTTGAGCACATAAAACAACTCTTGTATGTTTTATTCACAAAATCCTATTTTGGTCACCCCAATGCTCTTGGACGATTCCAAAGCTACTTAACAACAAGTCAACTAATACAGTCAGAGTTTTGGGAGCAGCTCACTACATCCCGGTTAAATATACATTTTTTATTCATTTTTTTTTCTTTCTATATTGTCATGTATTGCATCGTACTGCTGCTGCTAAGTTGACAAGTTTCACAACATATGCCGGTGATAATAAATCCGATTCTGATTTTCACAGGCAGAAGCCCAGTTCGCACTGCAAGTTATCACCACAGACAACACCAAATTTGACTATGTTGTAGCATTGCTAAGTAGTTTCAGTGCAGCCTGAGTGGCGAGTCTACTAGAAGACAGGCCTGCACATGATAAGCATGTCACTCTGAAATCTCACCTGTTACAGACTTTTGGACTGTCTGAGTCCGAGCATACCAAGCCGTTGCTCTTCTTATCCGGCCTGGGTGATGTTAGGCCTTCAGAACTAATGGACCACGTGCTGTCTCTCTTGGGCAATCGCCACCCTTGTTTTATTTTTAAACACCTCTTTATGCAGCAAATGCCTGATCAAGTTTGTACAGCCCTTGTTAATGCACCTGTGAAGCTTGCTAAAATGCCAACACGTGGGAGGTCTATGAACACCGTGGGTTCCAGTCGCCAGGGTCATCTACTGTTCATTATGGACACCCTTTCAGGGCGACATTTCCTGTGTGACACGGGTGGTCAAGCGAGTGTGCTACCAGCATCACCTATTGACTATAAGAGGAGATCCATGGATCCTTGCAGGGGGCTGCCAATAGACTTATGGGACATGATGCGTGACGCTCTGCCTCATTGGGCAATGCTACACTTGGGACTTTGTCTTGCTAGACTTCTGCTCGGCACAGATTTCCTGCACACCAAAGGGCTGTTAGATCTTAAGAACTGCTGGCCTGTGGATGCAAAAGACTTTGGGTCGTTACCCTGTACCCACAGTAATTCCCCTTGATGACCCTGTCTAGCACGTGCACCAACACGTGAATTCACTTGTCTGCTGGGCAAATTCCCAAACTTCATCAAGCCCACATTTTCCACTACAGTCACAAAGCATGGGATCAAGCACCACATTTCCACACCCAGTTCAATGGTCCACGCCCGTGCACGTGGCCTGGATTCAGAAAAGCTGGCCAGTGTGAAGGCTGAGTTTGATTACACAGAATTGCTTGGCATTGTAAGCCCGTGGGCTTCGCCCATCCACGTGGTTCCTCGGCCCGATGGTGGTTGCTGTCCATGTGGTAATTACCGCTACCTTAACAAGGCCACCACGCTGATTGCTACCCAGTTACACATATTCAAGACTGTTTGGCACGTTTAGTTGGAAAGATAATTTTTTTCTGCAGTGGACTTAGCCAGAGGCTACCATCAGGTCCTCTGTGTGTTGACAATGTTCCCAAAACACTGTTGCAACTCTTATTTGGCCTATTTGAGTTTCTGTGCATGCCATTTGGCCTGAAAATGCAGCAAAGATTTTCCAGCGACTAATGGACTCTGTTAAAAGACTTAGATTTTCTTTTTGTTCACCTGGACGACATACTTGTCACCAGCACATCCAAAATCAAACACTTATCACATCTCTGCACATTTTTCAAGTGCTTAAGCCAACATGGGCTGATTACTAACCCCGCTAAACACCAGTATGGGTTGTCTGCTATTGACTGTCTGTCACTGTATCTCTGCAGAAGGTGCAACACCCCTGCTAAGAAAAGTCCCTGCTGTTATGGACTTTACAGTGCCCCGTACTACCTAAGCACTGCAAGAGTTTTTAGGTATGGTGAAATTCTATTACAGTTTTGTTCCAACAGCTGCTGAACTTATGTGCCCCTTGTATAGTGCCCTTAAAGGCAGTGCACCTAATCGCATGCTGGAGTGGTCAGCAGACATAACTAGAGCATTTGACAACAGCAAACGAGCTCTTTCGAATGTGACCCTACTTGCTCTCCAATGCACCTATAGATATCACTACCAATGCCGCAGACTATTCTATGGGTGCTATGCATGAAGGAGGCCTTCTTCAACCAACAGCTTCGCTTCCCCAACAGGAAATACATGCTGTTTGACTGCGAGCTTCTCGGTCTCTATCCGCCATTTTGGTTTTCTGCTGGAGTGTCGGATTTTACACTGTTTGTTGACCACAAACCCCTCGTGGATGCGATGGCCAAAGTGTCAGACTCTTGGTGTGCGTGACAGCAATGCTACCTGGCTTACATTTTGGAATTCACGGTTGACATATGGCACATTGAAGGGAAGGATAATGCTGTGGCTGACTGTCCCTCACAGCCTGCATTCAATCCCGTATACACAATGGGATTGACTACGCGGGCGTAGCAGTCGGCCAAGCTACCGATGATTCCAGGCTTACAGAACAACAGTCACGGGCCTGCGGTTGGCTGACTGAGTTCTGTGCTGTCAAAGTCAATCCTATGGCCACTGCAAATGCAATGTTCTGCTACTGCTGATTTCTCTGGGTAACCCAAACAAATACACCTCCTGTGCTCCTTGATGTGAGTTCCCACCGTGTGTCCCGTCTGGCTGATACACACCTCCCCGTGTTCACAGGGAGTCCTGGAAACACCAGCTGTCCTGAGTTACCTTTGACCTGCATAAGCTGTGATTCACACTTCCTTATAGGTTTGTGGATAGTATTAATCCGGTATTTCTTCAGGATCCTGCCGATCTTTCCAGAAACTGTGGAAAAATAGGGAAGACAGATGGTAGCGGCGGATACATCCTCATTGTTAGGTTTCCTGGTTTACTGTAGGCCCTTTTAAAGACCTGATTGATTTCCTTCACCTTGTAGCCTTTCTGTAGGAATGCCATGCGTAATTGCCTTCTTTCATTGGGGAGACTATCCAGGTCTGAAATAGTTTTCACATGGTCATTCAAAATAGAAAGAACCACTCCATATTGGGAGGTGTGATGGTGGCTGTTATTATTGAAGTATAAATCCATGTGAGTGGGTTTCCGATGGAAGCCATGTCCAGTTTCCATTGTACTAGAATGATAAAAGAACAGGAGGCAACTGTTCTTCTCCACCTCCATCGTAATTTAAAGGCACTACCACCTGTCTTCCTTATATTTCCACGGCTTCTGGAAGGATTGCCAGGATCCTGAAGAAATACTGGATTAATACCATCCAGGGTTTCACTGGACCTTAAAAACTGCTCTGAGGGCCTCCCTGCCAGACAAGTGTCGGATTTTGTGAATAAAGCAAGCGAGAGTCGTTTTATGTGCTTAACAAAAGCCACAGCCCTTTACTGCCATTACCAACAAACTAAAAGCAGTTGCCTTAAGCTGACAATATTATGTCAGCCACTGTAATGATGACATTCAGACTCCTCCACCACTGTCCTTACAATGGCAGCTCAGGCTGATCACTGGACAGATCCTGGTAGTTCAGTCACCCACAGATCCTGAAGCTGTGCTTCAAAGAGTTCGATTTACAAAGACTTTCCTCACTGTTACCTTTCAGCTTAGATTGTTTGACAGCAGAATGTCCGTGCCCGGCCATCTTCGGGATTGCCTTGTTGCCCTGGCGCTCGGCGATGTGCATCGGTGAGTGACTCTTGGCAGCCACAGGGAGCTTGCTGGAGAGTTTCCGCAGTAATATGGCCTGGGAGTGCTTCACTCTGCAAAGGTACAGGAACAGCAATTCAATCACAAACTAGGAACAAGGAGCAATGTCTTGGTCTCGAGATTAACACACAACATTAGACCATAAGATATAGCAGCAGAATTAGGCCATTCAGCCCATCAAGTCTGCTCTGCCATCTCATCATGGCTGATCCACTTCCCTCTCAACCCCATTCTCCTGACTGCTCCCCGTAAGCTTTCAAGAACCTATCAACTTCTGCCTTAGATGAAACCAGTGATGGGATCCACAGCTGCCTGTGGCACAAATTCCACAGATTCATCACTCTCTGGCTAAAGAAATTCCTCCTCATCTCTGTTCTATATGGATGTCCATCTTTTCTGAGGCCGTGCCCTCTGATCCGAGACTCCCCCACTATAGGAAACATCCTCTCCTCATCCACTCTATTTAGGCCTTTCAATATTCAGTAGTTTTCAATGAGATCCCCCCAAATTCTTCCAAACTTAGTGAGTACAGGCCCAGAGCCATCAGATGCTCCTCAGACATTAACCCTTTCATTCCTGGAATCAGTCTTGTGAACCTCCCCTCCAATGTGAGCCCACCTTTTCATAGCTAATGGACCTAAAACTGTTCATAATACTCCAACTGTGGTCTGACTAATGCTTTATAAAGCCTCAGCATTACATCTTTGATTTTATATTCTAGTCCTCTCGAAATGAATGGTAACATTGCACTTGCCTTCCTCATCACTGACTCAACCTGCAAATTAACCTTTAGGGAATCCTGCACAAGGACTTCCAAGTCCCTTTGCACCTCTGGTTTTTGAATTTTCTTCCTGTTTAGAAAATAGTCTGCACCTTTATTGCTTCTACCAAAGTGCATAGCTGTACACTTCCTGACACAGTATTCCAGCTGACACTTCTCCTAATCTGTATGTCCTTTTGCAAATGCCCTGCTTCCTCAATGCTACCTGCCCATCTATGCTGATCTTTGTATCATCTGTAAACTTGGCCACCAAGCCATCAACTCTGTCATCCAGAAAAATGACATGATTGTGACATGACTGTGGTAAGATCACATGATAATGACATGGGTCAAATAACGCTGAAAACAGGAACCAGAGGCAGAAAATGGCCCTGCCTTCCTTAGCCGGTGCTGCCGTTTAATAAGATAAGTCAGGACAGCGGCTAGGAGGGTGAGGAGACTTGTTGTGACCATAAGACCATAAGACATAGGAGCAAAATTAGGCCACCTGGCCTATCGAGTCTGCTCCACCATTCAAACATGGCTGATCCTTTTCTCTATCTCCTCTACAACCCCAGTTCCCAGCCTTCTCCCTGTAACCTTTGATGCCATGTCCAATCAAGAACCTATCAATCTCAGCCTTAAATACACCCAATGACCTGGCTTCCATATCTGCATGTGGTAACAAATTCCACAAATGCATCACCCTTTGGCTAAAGAAATTTCTCCGCATCTCTGTTTTGAAAGGGTGCCCCTCTATCCTGAGGCTGTGCCCTCTTGTCCTAGACTCTCCCACCATGGGAAACATCCTTTCCACATCTACTCTGTCTAGGCCTCTCAACATTCAAAAGGTTTCAGTGAGATCCCCCCTAATCCTTCTGAATTCCAGTGAGTACAAACCCAGAGCCATCAAACCTTCCTCGTATGATAACCCTTTCCTTCCTGGAATCATCCTTGTGAACCTCCTGTGGACCCTCTCCAATGCCAGCACACCTTTTCTAAGCTGAGGGCCCAAAACTGTTCACAATACTCAAGGTGAGGCCTCACCAGTGCCTTATAAAGTTTCAGCATCACATCCTTGCTCTTGTATTCTAAACCTCTTGAATGAATGCTAACATGGCATTTGCCATCCTCACCACCAACTCAACCTGCAAGTTAACCTTCAGGGTGTTCTGCACAAGGACTCCCAAGTCCCTCTGCATCTCAGATTCCTGGATTTTCTCCCTGTTGAGAAAATAGTCCACACATTTATTTCTACTACCAAAGTGCACGATTATGCATTTTCCAACACTGTATTTAATTTGCCACTTTCTTGCCCATTCTCCTAATCTGTGTAAGTCACCAAAGACACTCGCAAATTTCAGCTCTATCATGGGTACTAGCCTCCTTAGGACATCTTCAAGAAGTGATGCCTCAAAAAGGTGGCATCGATTATTAAAGTCCCCCATGACTCAGGTCATGCCTTGTTCTTATTGCTACCATCAGGGAGGAGGTACAGAAGCCTGAAGGCACACATTCAATGATTCAGGAACAGCTTCTTCCCCTCTGCCATCTGGTTTCTGAATGGACATTGAACCCATGAACACTACCTCACTACCTTTTTCCCTTTTTGCAATACTTATATAATTTAGCTTTATATACACATTTTTTACTATAAGCACAATTTTTATTACCATGTATTGCATTGTACTGATGCCCTATAACAACAAATTTGACGACGTATGCTGGTGATATTAAACCTGATTCTGACGCTGAGATTATATTCTCGACTCCACATTGCCATCAAACATAGCAACCTTTCTCCCCTTGCCTGCGCATCATCATTCTCTTCTACGTTAAAGTACTCACAGACTCTGCTCTGACTACTCCTTGGACGGCAAAGCTCCACAGGTTCACAATGATCAGGAAGACACCTCCGTGTACAATGGATAGTGACTTCTTTTTGAATAGAGTACCACAGCTCGAGACGCTGTAGCAGAGCAAATCCTCTCACATCCGCTCTGTCCGGATCTTACAACATTGAACAGTGCAGTACAGGAACAAGCTCTTTGACCTGTAGCATACGTGCCAAACATCACTGGCACAGTAACATGGTGGTTAGCACAACGCTTTACAGTACCAGCGACCTGAGTTCAATTCCCGCTGCTGTTTGTAAGGAGTTTGTGCGTTCATCCTGTGACCGCGTGGGTTTCCTCTGGGTGCTCCAGTTTTCTCCCACAGTCCAAAAACGTACCAGTTAATTGGTTAATTGGTCATTGTAAATTGTCCTGTGATTAGGCTTGGATTCAGTCAGGGGATTGCTGGGCAGAGCAGCTCAAAGAATCGGAAGGGCCTACTTTGTGCTACATCTCAATAAATAAATAATAAAGAATGCTAATTTAAAAAGCATGTCTAATTACACATGTTGAATTCCTTCCTCTCCAGCCCTTGACCTTTCCCACTCACCTGGCTTCACCTTTCACCTTCCAGTTAGCCTCTTCCCCTCCCTGCACCTTTTTATTCTGGCATCTTCCCCCTTCCTTCTCACTCCTGAAGAAGGGTCTCGGTCTGAAACGTTGACTGTTTATCCATTTCCATAGATGCTGCCTGACTTTAGTTCCTCCAACTTTTCGTGTGTATTGACATGGTCCATATCTTCCATTCCCTGCCTGTCTAAGTGGCTCTTAAATACCACTGTATTATATATGCTTCTACCACGAACCCTGGAAGCCCATTCCAGAAACCTGCCACACCTTACCTCTCTTACCTTCGACCCTGGGTAAAGGAATCTGTCTATCCTATCTTTGCCCCTCATAACCTGATAAACTTCTACCAATATGAATTCAGCCTCTAATGCTCTTGCTGATACTCTCCAATCCAGCCCACATCCTGTTCTGCATTCCCCACCCTTCCCGAAATGAGGCAAACAGAACTGCACACATTATTTCAAATATGGCCTCACCAAACTTTTATACAGTTACAACATGACTTCCTGACTTTTCTGGTTAACAAGGGCCTCCAACAGTCTGGGTCGACCATGGGTGCTGCATCCTAGCTGACTAGATACATAAGCACCAGCAAGCTGTTGCCCATGTAACAAGCTCCCTTCTCCACCATCAGATGAATGATGGCTCTCAGTAGCGACTCCTTCAACTTCCTTCAACTTCATCTGTGGGAGCAGCTTCATTTCTACCTTTGATGTCTGTTTTTTGCTTTTCAGTGTGGATGGGATTCTGTTGAAGACTCTGACCCGGAGTTACACTCAGACTTCGGTTCTTTGTGGTGGTGAGACCGGCTCCCGGGGGCTCGCGACTGGCCATTTTTCGAAAACCTAAGGACGCAGCTTAAAAGACAAGCGTGCCTTCAGGGTTCCGAGGTTCTGCGTCCCTGTGGACAGGCTGACGCTAAGCCGGTGCCAACTACCGAAGCATTGCAGGAGAAAGCGGGACATTGGGAAGAGCAGATCAGCTGTCAGAGGCTCTGCACTCGGTGAATCGCGCGCTCTCTCTCATCGGTAGGTGAGAGATTATTGCCATTTCCCCAGTCGAAGAACTCGGGTAAGAAAAAGCAGTGCGACAGACTTTTAACCATAAATAAGTGAGTTGTTTTGTTATGTCTCCCCTCTCGCTGTCTAAGGGGAGACCTTTTTTTCTATTTTATTATTGGACACGCTAAAGGCAGGAAACATGTTCCCGATGTTGGGGGAGTCCAGAACCAGAGGCCACAGTTTAAGAATAAGGGGTAGACAATTTAGAACGGAGTTGAGGGAAAATTTTTTTCACACAGAGGGTTGTGGTTCTGTGGAATGCTCTGCCTCAGAAGGCAGTGGAGGCCAATTCTCTGGATTCTTTCAAGAAAGAGATAGAGCTCTTAAAGATAGCGAAGTGAAGGGATATGGGGAGAAGGCAGGAAAAGGGTACTGATTGTGGATGATCAGCCATGATCACCGTGAATGGTGGTGATGGCAAGAAGGGCTGAATGGCCTACTCCTGAACCTATTGTCTATTTATTAGGGGGAGAGAGAGAGAGAGAGAGAGACAGACTCTGAGGCCGAAGCCGTGGCCTGTGGTCTCAAATTGTCGGGTGAATGACTAGATTTTGTTGTACTGCAGATCATGATCTTTATTAGGGGCTTTACTATTGCTTGCTTTGTGGGTGGAGGGTGCTAATGCTTTTTTGCAGAAGAGGGTGGGGTGGGGGAGGGGCGTTGCTGTGCTGCTGCTTGTATGTGGGAGGGTTGGAGGCGGGGCTTTGGGGTTGTAACGTTTTAACTGTCACTCATTTTTTGGAGCACTCAAAGAATTCTTGTGGATATCTGTGAAAAACAGGAGCTTCAGGATGGATATTGCAGATATTTCTCTGATATTGAATGGAACTCTTGAGCTATTAAATTACTGAACCCAAAGGAACAGCAGAGACTGACGTCACTTTGGCATCAGCAGTGTCACAGAAGTTGGCAGTCAGCATTTAACTCAATGTTGGACTGCCTTAGGGACTCCAGCTCCAGACTTTTCCATAGGGGCTTACTCCCAAAGCCTTCCCTATGGAATATATCCACAAGACAGCAAAGGTTTGAGATCAGAATTCTCCTTCTCCCAGATGAGCTGACAATCGTGGCTGAGAAGCTCCATCGGTCCGAAGGGTTTCCTACTCAGCACCCTAACCAATTAATGCAATATGCTATATGCCATCTTTGCAACCTTCAGAGAGCTATAGACTTGCAACTGAAGATCCCTCTGCACATCTGTTCTCAAAGGACCTGCATTTTACTGAATGCATTCCTTTCAAATTTAACTTTCCAAAATACAATCCTCACATTTGCCTTTTCCCTGCCCATATTTTGGACTTTCTTCCTTGAAACATAGGAGATTGAGAGGAGATTTGATAGAGGTATACAAAATTATGCCAGCAGACTTTTTCCACTGAGGTTGGGTGGAACTACAACCAGAGGTTGTAGGTTAAGAGTGAAAGGTGAGGTTTAAGGGGAACATGAGGGAAACATTTTCTCTCAGAGGCTGGTGAGAGTGTGGAACGAGCTGCCAGCACATGGTGCATGCGAGCACGGTTTCAGCATTTAAGAGAAGTTTGGATAAGTACATGGATGGTAGGAGTATGGAGGACTACGGTCCTGGTGCAGGTTGATGGGAGTAGGAGATTTACATGGTTTGCCATGAACTAGATGGGCCAAAAGGAAAGGCCCAAGGTTTGATCGATACGAGTGGTATTGGAAAGGTTGGGTACGGGCCAAATCAAGCGAAGGAACCCAAGCCCATGGGCTAGGTCTGAACATTTGAAATGGCCTGGGTGTTGGAGTCAAAGGTGTGAGACGGGCCAGTTTGGCTGTCTGCTCCATGGGATTCACTCGCCCCTGTGCTGGACTGAGGCTGTGTCCTGCAACGAATGAACATCTGGATCGGCTGCACTGATGCCCGGCTTTGTGAACTTCAGTTCCAAACGCTGTTTGCTTGCTTTTATTGTTTGCACGATTTGTTTTATTCCTCTCTCTTTGCACACTGCGTGTTCGATGGTCTTCTTTCATTTCTTTCGGGTTTCTTTGTTTTGTGGCTGTCTGTAAGGAGATGAATCTCAGGTTGTATAATGTATACATACTTTGAACTTGAAATACTGGATTGATCTGAGGCCTTGAGGTTGGTTTGGCTCAGCAAGTGGAAGAAAACAAAGATAAGATGCACATTTTTTAACCGTCCATTTCAACACTGAGCTTTAAAAGTAAACCCAGAAAAATATTGCTTTAAAAGTTAAAATTGACTTTGCTGACTTCAAATGCTATAAGTTAATGTGGCTTAATATGAAGTATGTTTAAATACTGGCTAATCACAGGTTTCAAAGCCATCAGGTTACAAAGACAGGGGATAAGTTACTGAAGCCTCATAATCCAAAAGTGAGAGTTCAAATCACACCATGGTAACTGAAGAATTCTGGAAACTCAATATCTTGCTTTCAAGTAGCTTCTGTGTCATTAACTGTGTGAAAAACCACGTTGTTGTAAAAATTCACTGGTTCAGTGATGTTCTTCCTGGAAAGAAATCTATCTTGAGTCAGCCTGGCTGTGTAGGAGACCAGACCTGCTCGTAACAGGCTGGAAAACCACAAGATTGGACACCAGCCTGGCCTGTGTAAGAGACCAGACCTGTTCTGGATAAGGGCTGGTAAACCACAAGATTGGTCACCAGCCTGGCCTATATAGGAGTCCAGACCTGCTCTGTAACAGGCTGGAAAACCACAACTTTGGACACCAGCCCAGCCTGTGTAAGAGTCCAAACCTGCTCTATATCAGGGCTGGAAAACCTTGCTGTTGGAGCACCACCCTGGTCTGTATAACAGACCAGACCTGCTCTGCAACAGGACTGGAAAACCACTACATTAGATACCAGCCTGGCCTGTGTAAGAGACCAGACTCGTGCTGTAACAGGGATGGAAAAGCACACCATTGGACGCCCAGCACTGAATTCACAACTCACAGATCTTCCACAGATTGTCTCCTGTGCTGGGACCCAATAGCATTGAATTCACAACTCATAGACCTTCCCCCCGATCATCTCCTGTCCTAGGATACCAGAACACTGAATTCACAAATCACAGACCTTCCCCCCGATCATCTCCTGTCCTAGGATACCAGAACATGGAATCCACAACTCAGACCTTCCCCCAGATCATCCCATCCCAGGATATCAGAACATGGAATTCACAACTCACAGACCTTCTCCCCGATCATCTCCTGTCCTAGGATACCAGAACACTGAATTCACAACTCACAGACCTTCCCCCAGATTATCCCATCCCAAGATACCAGAACACTAAATTCACAGTTCACTGAACTTCCCCCCGATCATCTCCTGTCCTAGGATACCAGAGCACTAAATTCACAACTCACAGACCTTCCCCCAGATCATATAGAACATACATAGAATAGTACGGCACAGTACAGGCCCTTCGGCCCACAATGTTGTGCGGACCCTCAAACCCTGCCTCCCATATAACCCCCCATCTTAAATTCCTCCATATACCTGTCTAGTAGTCTCTTAAACTTCACTAGTGTATCTGCCTCCACCACTGACTCAGGCAGTGCATTCCACGCACCAACCACTCTCTGAGTAAAAAACCTTCCTCTAATATCCCCCTTGAACTTCCCACCCCTTACCTTAAAGCCATGTCCTCTTGTATTGAGCAGTGGTGCCCTGGGGAAGAGGCCCTGGCTATCCACTCTACCTATTCCTCTTATTATCTTGTACACCTTTATCATGTCTCCTCTCATTCTCCTTCTCTCCAAAGAGTAAAGCCCTAGCTCCCTTAATCTCTGATCATAATGCATACTCTCTAAACCAGGCAGCATCCTGGTAAATCTTCTCTGTACCCTTTCCAATGCTTCCACATCCTTCCTATAGTGAGGCGACCAGAACTGAACACAGTACTCCAAGTGTGGCCTAACCAGAGTTTTATAGAGCTGCATCATTACATTGCGTCCCGTCCCAGGATACCAGAACACGGAATTCACAACTCACAGACCTTCCCCCCAATCACCTCCTGTTCTAGGATACCAGAGCACTAAATTCACAACTCACAGACCTTCCCCCAGATCATCCCGTCCCAGGATACCAGAACATGGAATTCCCATCTCACAGATCTTCTCCAGATCGCTTCCTGTACCAGGACCCGATAGCATGGAATTCACAACTCACAGTCCCTCCCCAGTTCGTCTCCTGCAGCAGGACCCAAAGGCACTGAATTCAGAACTCGCAGACCCTTCCCCCAGATCATCTCCTATGCCAGGATCCCAAAACACTGAATTCACTCCTCACAGATCTTCTGCCAGATCTTATTGTGTGCCAGTACCCCAAGCACTGAATTCACAAATCAGAGCCCAATAACGGTGGTGTCATCAGCAAATTTATATATGGCATTGCAGCTGCGCTCGGCCTCTCAGTCAGAGGCGTAAAGCAAGTAGAGCAGGGGGCTAAGTACACAGCCTTGTAGTGTGTCTGTGTTGAGGGAGACTGTGGAGGAGATGTTGTTTCCAATCTGACCTGACTGGGGTCTGCAAGTGAGAAAATCGAGGAGCCAGTTGCAAAAAGAGGTACTGAGGCCAAGGTCTTCGAGCTGTGATGAATTTTGAGCAGATGCTAGTATTGAATGCTGAGCTATAGTCAGTGGCGAGCATCCTGATGAATTCGTCGTCATTGTCTCGTTGTTGCAGAGCTGAGAGAAGGTCCAGTGAAATAGCATCTGCTGTTGACCTGTTGTAACCTCAACTCCTGGGCTGCACATCCCAGGCTCCCACCATCTCTGTGTAAAAAAAAAACTGACCCTACCTATGTCCTTTAATCTCCCTCCTCCCACCAACTAAAGCTCTCTTCTCCAGTATTTGACATCTCTGCCCTGGGAAAAGGTTTCTCCACTGATGCCTCTTGTAATTTTATAAAGCTCTGATACTGGAGATCTTTGCTAACACACACCAAATGCTCGAGGAACTCAACAGGTCAGGCAGTATCTATGGAAATGAATAAGCAATTACCTTTGGGCTGAGACCCTTCATCAGGACTTCTCCTAAGCCTCTGACGTTCTAGGGATTACAACCTAAACTTGTCCAACCTCTCCTTACAGCCAAGAGTGCAAGGGATGTTGCATTGTCATTAGATCATCAGCTGCCACTCTGCATTGCATTGTGAACCCACTGTCCCTACAAGGTACAATCTCCAGCGTGCTTCAGGCACGGCTCCCCCTTAGTTCCAGCAGCCCCGGTACTCACGATAGTGGCTGCCGTCGAACTGTGGCTTTCTTCCGGCCAACGTAACGGGAGATGACTGCTTTTCTTCCCCCTCGCCCTCTTTCTCCCTTCATGCTGCTGCTGGTGGACACGATTTCCAGAGGCCGAACTGTGATGTTCGACTGGTGCTGCAGGGATACCTCAGTCTCACAGCGTCTGCCCTCAAAGCCGGGCTTGCACGCGCAGGTCTGCGGCCGCTGACAAAACCCACCGTTACGGCAGCGTGGGATGCAGAGTGCTGTAACGAAGCAGGCAGCAACAGTTGGAGATTAAAGAGATTAGTTTCATTTGTCATAAATACATCGAAACATATACAATGAAACGCATTGTTTGTGTCAGTCCGAGGACGCGCTGGGAGGGGGCAGCCTGCAAGCTTTGCCATCTTTCTGACGTCAACATAGTTATGCCCACAACTTATTAACTCTAACTCGTACATCTCTGGAATATGGGAGCACCCGGAGGAAATCTACGCAGTCACCAGGAGAACATACAAACTGCTTACAGACAGTGATGGGTCAGCAACATCTCGCAAGTATAAACTCCAGCCGACCCTTCCCCTCAGTCTGAGGAGGAGGGTAACTGCCACATTCTGCCCATGAACCACATGGGAGGGTATGCACTGACGTCTGAGATTTCTGAAATTTCAAAGGTATGAGATGCAAAGAGACTTGGGAGACCTCATGCAGGATTCCCTAAAGGTCAATTTGCAGGTTGAGTCTATGGTGAGTAACGCCAATATGATGTTAGCAATCATTTCAAGAGGATTAGAATAAACAGTAAAAGCAAGGAGGTAATATTGAGGCTTTATAAAACACTGGTGAGGCCTCACTTGGAACATTGTGAGCAGTTTTGGGTCCCTCTCCTTAGAAAGGAAGTGCTGACAATGGAGAGGGTCCAAAGGAGGTTCACGAGAATGATTCTGGGATTGAACGGCTTCTCATCTGAGGAGCGTTTGATGGCTCTGGGCCTGTACTCATTGGAATTCTGAAGAATAAGGCGTGACCTCATTGAAACCTATTGAATGTTGAAAGGCCTCAATAGAGTGGATGTGTGGAGGTTGTTTCCTCTGGTGGCGGGGTCTAAGACCAGAGAGCATAGCCTCAGAATAGAAGGGCATCCTTTTAGAATGGAAATGAGGAGGAATTTCTTTACAAACAGGAGAAAATCCTGCTGAAAGGTCTCGACTCGAAACATCATCTATTCTTTTCCAATGGAAGCTGCCTGGCCTGCTGAGTTCCTCCAGCATTTTGTGTGTGTTGCCAGGGATTTCTTTAGCCAGCGAGTGGTGAATCTGTGGAATTCATTGCCACAGGTGGCTGTGGAGGCCAAGTCATTGGGTATATTTAAGCAGAGGTTGATAGGGCATGAAGGGATACGGGGAGAAGGCAGGAGATGGAGCAGAGAGGAAAATTGGACCAGCCATGATGGAATGGTGGAGCAGACTCAATGGGCCAAATGGTTTCCTGTATGTCACCAAGAGGCATCACAGAGGAGCCATGAAAGTCACACAACTTCATCCTATGGCAGTGAGCCACGGCCACAAAATGGAGGGAGGAATTCGCGAAAGTTGCCATTACTGGGACAACGGTACTGTAAAATCAAAACCTCTAAATATTGGAGATCGAAACTCAGACAGAAAACTCTGAAAATCCTCATCAGATCGGGACACAGAACTGACAGTCATCGACCTGAGATGATGACAGTTTCACTTCCCACAGAAGCAGCCTGACAGGGTGAAGTTTTCCAACATTCGGTATTTATTTCTTAGTACTGACTGACAAATTGTTGGAACCGTAAGAAAGTCCCCAGACCCTGATGGATTCCATCTGGGGGTTCTGAAAGTGACAGAGAGATAGTTGTGTTTGTTACAGCTTTCCAAAATTCCCTAGATTCTGGGAAGGTTCCAGATGACTCAAAATGTTATTTGTATTCAGATGATCTATGAATATGATTCATCGAATGAACTATGAGGAGTACACCAGTCAGTGCACTTGGTTGGTAAATAAGATTGTGGCTAATCCTTTACTTCAGCATACTGTTCCTGATCTAATCATTAACCCAACTCCCATCTAACTACAGGGACATTTCAGCCCCTTGCAACACACTCAGCAGGCCAGGCAGCATCGATGGAAAAGAGTAAACAGTCAACGTTTCAGGCCAAGACCCTTCTTCAGGACTGGAAAGCAAGGGGGAAGGTGGCAGGAAGTGCCCTCCCCCAGAGTGGTCACACCTGCTACCGTGGCAGGCGTATGGGACGGTGTGTATAGAGAGTACCGCCAATCAGTTCGAGGGCTCCACTACTCCAAGGGAAAGCCTAATAAATTGGCCTCTGTTTCTTCTTGCAGTTTGTCTCTGAAGGGTTGGGGAGATGATTTGTCTTCACAATAAGTGTGGGTGAATTTGAGTGTTGCCAACCCCAGCTCTTCTGGCTGGAGGAGGTGTCTCAGTAGATTCAATAGATACATTTAATATCGGAAAAATGTATACAACATATATCCTTATATTCTTTTTTTCACAAATATCCACAAATCCACAAAAGCAGAGGAGTGCCCCAAAGAATGAAGGACAGTTAAAAGTTAGAATCCCAAAGCACCCCCCCCCAGCTCCCCCTCTCACGCACAAGCAGCAGCAAAGCAAAACACTCCCCCCCACACCCCCACCAGCAAAAAAGCATCGGCGCCCTCCACCGAGTACGCAAGCGCGCAGCAAAGCATCAATAAAGACACAGACTTGCAGTACCCCAAAGACTACTCATTCACCCGGTAATTCGACCACAGGCTCCCTCTCTCTCTAATAAGGGGAAAAAGGGTGTCCCCAATTCACAGTGAGAGGGGAGACATAACAACACCTCGCTGATTTTTGATGTTAAAAGTCTGTTGCATCGCTTTTTCCGAGGTCTGTGCCCAGAGAATCGGCCCCAGAAAGGCTCAGGTCTCTGGACACACAACCCCCGGCAGCTAACCCGCTGCTCCCGATGTTCCATGTTCTCCCGCGACGCCTCAGTCAGAGGCACCAGCCTTGAATCAGCACTTCCCCAGAGCCACGAAAATCTGGCATCCCGAAGGCGCGCTAGTCTTTCTGACTGCGTCCTTGGGATATCAAAAAGCGGCTGGTCACGAGGCCCTGAGAGTGGGTCCCATTCCTGCAAGGAACTGGTCAGAGTGCAACTCCAAGTCAGGGTCTTCCAATGAACCTTGAAAAGGGAAAGAAGAGATATCAAAGGTAGAAATAGAGCTGTTTCCAAAGATGCAAGCAAAGAAGTCGCTGTTTAGCGCCGTCTTGACTTTGCTCCGCTCTCCGAGTCTTTACCCACGCTAGCGAGAATTACTCCACTCTGTATAGCCGAAGGTGTGTGACTGTCCTGGGCCAGTCACTGGGGCGTGAAGGGACATTCACTGTGTGTGTGAGGTCCATGAGGAATTAACCAGCCACATCCTGGGTCTCTCAGCCTCCCCTGAAAGGGCCCAGAAATAGCCTCCAGTTTCTGTAATGGCATTCCTGTCGCCGCCACCGGCCGTCAGCTCGACAGGATGCCTCACGCGGCTGCTGTTGCAGATGCGTCCACTCCAGGGTCTCCAATTCAGTGTTTTTCTCAGCAATCAACTCAAAAAAACAACCTCCGGTTTACGATGGTCCTGCTGAATCGCAGCGATTTCTGGCTGGTGGTCGAGCAAACAGAGGAAACAACTAAATACTTTGTAATCACTCTTTTTCTGCCAAATGAGCATCGCAAACAGTCGCCTGCAACTTCCCTTTGGACTTGGAGGTAATTCGATGTGGCAGAACCAAGGCAAAACGAGGCAGTGGGCCTGTTGTCGAGAGCAAGGAAGACCCAAGGTTCGATTGATTTAAGTGCTGGGCCGAATCAGAAAGGTCCGTTACTGATTAGCAGGGTCCAGGCCCCAAAAGTGTACTGAAATGACTGATCCCGACGTACAGGCGACAATTTAAACGCCGGAGCAGACTGAAAAGGTCATGGTGTCGAGACCAGAGACAAGAGATGGGCCAGTTCAGCTTGCTGCTTCACTCTGAGCTAAGCTAAAGGTCCATGGACTACAGCTCTCAATGCTATTTGCTTGCGTTTATTGCTTCCACAAATTGTCTTTTTTTCTGCACATTGGATGTTTGATGGTCTTTTTTTTAATGGATTCTTTTGGGTTTCTTTGTTTCATGGCTTTTTGTAAGAAGATAAATCTCAAGGTTGTATAATGTATGCATAAATGTACTTTTTTTTAGATTATGAAGACACGTAGTCCTCTTTTATTGTCATTTAGTAATGCATGCATTAAGAAGTGATACATTATTTCCTCCGGTGTGATATCACAAAACACAGGACAGACCAAGACTGAAAAAACTGACAAAACCACATTATTATAACATATAATTACAAACAGTGTAACAATACCATAACTTGATGAAGAAGTCCATGAGCACAGTAAAGTTCAAAGTTTCTCAAATGTCCCACATCTCACGCAGACAGAAGGAAGAAAAAATCTCCCTGCCATGTCGACCACAATCCGACTCTGAGTCATCCGAAAACTTTGAGCTCTGATCAGTTCTCTGACACTGAGTACTGAGCGCCATCTCTGTCCGAACGATTCAACCTCCTTCTCAGTTGTCAAAAGCAGGCAAGGCCGGGGATTTTGAGACCTACCCTCCGAAAGATTCCCGACACACAGTAATGACAGCAGCGGACGAGCGTTTCAGAAATTTCTCCAGATGTTCCTCTGTGCTTTCACGTCCATTCTCCATCAAATCAGAATTGTCCACGGCCCCTATTTAACAGATACGATATCATTTTTCACCGGAGGGTTGCGCACACGCAGGCGTGCCGCCATCTTCTCCTCCCGCTTTGAAAACCATCCCTGCTTTGTGAAATGTAGCACAGGACACCATAGAAGCCTGTCTAATGTACTGTCCCTACCTTAGGAATGTAATAGAGCAGGGGGTTCCAACCTGGGTCCATGGACACCTTGGTTAATGGAAGGGGTCTGTAGCATAAATAAGGTTGAGAACCCTTGGTATAGAGAAAGCTTCACTCCATACCTAACCTGTCATGAAAAACTAGTTTCTAATTTTGTTTTACTTTATCCAGTAAGAAATGTAAATTCAAACAATCTACCCAATAATTTTCAATGGTATTCACTATAGAAGATACCCCAGGATATATTGGAGAAAATTTGGCCCCAGCTGCCTTGAAACATTACAGCAGGAGATGGCTTTGATGCGTTGGTTTGGGGAAGGAATTTCAGATCCCAGGAATGGCCTCTGACATTCCTGTGTACACTGCCACTCACAGGGCAAACACAGGCTGACACAGGGGAGTAAATCAGAGAAATACGTCAATTACTCAGTCCCAAAACAATGTCGGGGAAGAAGGTGACGGGCTGCAGGTCCTGTTCCTGCATCTGGACTGTGCCAGGACACAAAACTCTGTCGTTGTGTGGCTGGTTAAGCAGACTCTGACTGGAATTTGTCAGTGAGACCAAAGAATTGATTGTGGACTTCAGGCCATCACGGGCACTAGCCTCTGTATTATCTAGGACATTTTCAAGGAGCAGTGCCTCAGAAAGTTGGCATCCATCATTAAGCATCCCCACCACCTAGGATATGCCTTGTTCCCACTGTTACCATCAGGGAGGGGATACAGAAGCCTGAAGGCGCACACTCAATTATTCAGGAACAGCTTCCTCCCCTCCGACATCCAATTTCTGAATGGACATTGAACACGATCTCACTATGTTTTTAACTTTTTTATTCTTGCAATACTTATTTAATTTATTTAATATATATACTTAATGTAATTCACAGTATGTTATCTATTATTATGTATTGAATTGTACTGCTGCTCCAAAAACAACACATTTCACAACCTATGTCGGTGATATTAAACCTGATTCTGATTTGTGTGATATGCCCGCTCTAAAGGCTTGGGAAAGGAAAGGAGCTGGCAAGATGCAGATTAACTATAACCTGTGATATACTGATCATATTGTTCTGGTCTTTGTGCTAAACTGTATGAGGTCGTTTCAGTCACTGCCATGAGTAGTTCTACCCCTGGAATTTTTTCATTAACCTCACTTGAAAATTCATCTGATTCAAGTCTGACTCTCTCAGAAGTTTGTCTTTTCCTGTTGGACACCTTGTTGGGCTGTAAAATATACCAGGTGTTGCTACACCAACGCCATCAATCATTGTGCTTACTGCAACACACTGCTGGCTCGCTCTCTGCTGGGATGGGTTCACCTTAAGTTCTGATGAAGCCCTGCTGTTGGCTGATTGTAACTGAAGCTGACAGCAACAGTGCAATAGGGAGCCACACTACGTGGCTCTACAGATGAGGACAGATAGGCCAAGGGCCAGGATCTGCGGCAGTAGTTGGAGCCCTGGGTTATTAGGACTCTAGTACAGGAGCTACAGTGAGCAGTTCAGCAGATGAGTGAGGAACATCGTGCAGCCGTTCTGCACCTGCAGGTTCCTGTCAGCATTCAGTGTCTGGTCAGAAGTGACCACCGATATGAAGTGGAAACATCAGACACTGCGACCTTACTGGAACAGAACAGCTCAAGTGTTTCGCCTGGAAAATGTAGATATCCGATCTCTCTCTCTCGCTGTCTGCAAAGAACCTGCTCCCTCCAGGGAATGAGGCATATACACACTTACTGGTGATTCAGCAGGGATCAAGGTTCAAGATTCAAAGTTCAAGGTACATTAATTAACAACGTATAAATGCAGAATACAACTCTGAGAATTGTCTTCTCCAGACAACCACAAAACAAAGAAACACTATATAACCAGGTCAAAGTAAAGCATTAATACCACTGCCCCCCCCACGCAAACAAAATGCGCAGATGGACTGAAACCAGTGTCAACAATAAGCAAGCTTAGACAATCAGTCTCCATTATGTCACAGGGACAATTGAGTATGGCCAGAACGACAGGTACGTTCATGTCCTAAAGACGTCTAAAAACGTCCAGGCATTGTCTCCGCACAACATCCTAGATTCCATCAGGGTTAGTGACTCCAACTAACTTCAACCTCTCTTTCCTTTGAACCTGGCTGATTGGACTTGTGGGCTAATCCGACAAAGAATCAAAGCTATGTTGAGGAGGGAGCCCACAGACAGGATCATATAGTAATTGTGTGCCTACGATCAGAGCAGGTGGAGAATTAGAAATGAGAGCTCAGACTGGTGTTCCTTGCTCAACTCCATTTACACTGAAGAACTGCAGTTGGAAATGCCATTCAGAACGTTGGGAATAGAACAATACTGGGAGCATGATTAATGCACAAGATGATTCATAACAGCACCTAATCCAACATTCCCAGGAAGGGGATTTATTTACTCAGATACAGCGTGGAGCAGACTCTTCCAGCCCTTCGAGGCACACCGCCCTGCAAACCCCCCATTTAATCCCAGCCTAATCACGGGACAATTCACAATAACCAATTAACCCTCCTCCCACTGTCTTTGGACAGTGGGAGGAAACCAGAGCACCTGGAGGAAACCCACACGGTCACAGGGAGAACTTACAAACTCTGTGCTACCTTCAGGACTTCCAGTTGATCTTCTTGATTCAGTCACCGGTATGAACCCCCAGACTAACTGACAATGGGACCCGAAGTCTGCGGTCGCCAATTCACCGGCCCTTGTGCCTCCTGCTCTCACGGATCTCTGATCCAGGGACAGCCGGTGTCCACGGAAGTCCCTCATCACCCACCCACATCACTGGCCTGGACTCTGGCCTACCATGAACTCCTTCACATCCCTGTCGCTAAGCCCCAACCTGACCCCTAACTCCCCTCTCTCTGTCACATCTATGGGGGTGGAGGTGAGAGATGGGCTAGCTCGGCTCGCTGCTCAGTGGGGTCTGCGTGTCTCAGTGCTGGCCTGACGCTGTGACCAGAACCTAATGAACACAAGAGCACAAAGGGAACTAGGCTGCTATCGTCACAGTCATCAGTAACTGCAGATCAGTGCACACAATCATCAGATAGTGGCTACAAGGACATCAACAATCCCTCTATGGTTCAACACGAGTTGATAGGGTGCTTAACAAGGCGTCTGGTGTGTTGGCCTTCGTTAGCTGGGGGATTGAACTCAAGAGCTGCGAGATAATGTTGCAGCTCTATAAAACCCTGGTTAGACTGTACTTGAAGTATTGTGTTCAGTTCTGGTCACCTCACTATAGGAAGGATGTGGAAGCTTTAGAGAGCCTGCAGAGGAGATTGACCAGGATGCTGCCTGGATTTATTTTTTGTTAATTAGAAATACACCACAGTAACAGGCTCTTCTGACCCAATGAGCCTGTGCAGCCCAAGTACACCCATGGGACCTATTGATTACTAACCTGTACATATTTGGAGTGGGGTGGGGGAGGCCGGAACTCCTGGAGGAAATCCACACGGACCGCGTCAGAGTTGAACCCTGCTTGCTGTGCTGTGATAATGTTACGTTAACTGCTACACTATCGTGCCATTTCCGAGAGCATAGCCTATTGAGAAAAGGTTGAGTCAGCTGGGGCTTTCCTCTCTGGAGCGAAGAGGTGACGTGACAGAATGTACAAGATGCTAAGAGGCATAGATCAAGTTGACTGCCAGTGATATTTCCTGGGGTGGAAATGGCTAATACAAGAGGGCATAATTATAAGGTGATTGGAGGATGTATGAAGAAGATGTCAGAGGTAGATTTTAAAGGGTAGAGGGTAAAAGGACACGGAACATGCTTTTTGGGGTGGTGGTAGAGACAGATGCATTAGGGACATTTAGCAGCCTCTTAGATAGGCGCATGGATAAACAAGGTGGAGGGTTATGTGGGAAGGAAGGGGTAGATTGATCTCAGAGTAGGTTAAAGTGATACCACAGCATGGTGGGCTGAAGGACCTGTACTGTGCGGGCATTGTTCTGTGTTCTATGAAGTGTCAGGGTGATCACACGGGTCTGTAACAGATGATCATGAGTTACAGGGAGGGGCTGGCCAGGCTGGGAGAGAGCTCAAACATAGGAGACTGAGACCCTACCACACTGGCTCTGTGTTGATAAGGGAACTTCTGTAAACTAGGTGATGGTGTTGTTCAATGTGGCATCATTTATTTCCAGGTACATTGCGAAACAGGCCCCTCCAGCCCAATGAGCCACGCCACCCAGCAACCCACCTATCTCAACATCATTACATGTGGACAGTGCAGAATTGGACCCTAGTTGTGATTGGTCAAGGCCTGTAGGGATACAGAGAGAAGGCAGGAGATTGGGGCTGAGAGGGAAAATGGATCGGCCATGATGAAATGCCAGAGCAGACTCGATAGGGCAAATGGCCTAATTCTGCTCCAAATCTTATCTGGATCGGCTGCATTGATGCCCGGCTTTGTGAACTTCAGTTCAGAGTGCTGTTGTCTTGCTTTTATCGTTTGCACAATTTGTTTTATTCTTCTCTCTCTGCACACTGGGTGTTTGATGGTCTTCTTTAATTTCTATTGGATTCTTTCGGGTTTCTTTGTTTTATGGCTGCCTGTAAGGAGATGAATCTCAAGGTTGTATAATTTATATATACTTTGATAATAAATGTACTTTGAGCTTTGAACTTGAAAAATAACACAAAGCCTGAACCATGACCTTGACGGAGAGCAAAGTTCAGTGCCAGCTTGCCTCGAAGTCAAGATAGGAAGGCTCGCTCTTCCTAATGGGCATGTGTATTTAACACCACACACAGAGTGGGGCCGGGTGAAACCTGTACAAAGTTTTCAGTTGTTAATTAAAATTAACCTTTCTTTTTACTGCTCTGGGCATTAGATTTACCATAGTGCTCTGTTTGTCGCAGACTCTCCAAGGTTCAGTGCAAGATTCATACTTTCCGGTCTTGGCGCAGCACAGAAACGTCACGGTTCACACAATAATTTGCAGTACCAGGAACCCCGGTTCAGTTCCCACCGCTGCCTGTAAAGAGTTTGTATCTTCTCCCCGTGGCTGCATGGGTTTCCTCCAGGTGCTCCAGTTTCCCCCCACAGTCCGAAGGCATACGGGTTGGTAGGTTAATTGGTCATTGTAAATTGCTTCAGGATTAGAATAGGATTAAATCGGGGTATTGCCGGGCAGTGCAGCTGAAGGGCTGGAAGAGAGATAGAGAGAGAGAGAGAGAGATGTAGAGAAATAGAAATAGAGAGAGAGAGAGTTGCAGAGAAATAAAAAGAGAGAGAAAAAAAGGCAAAGATGAAGATCGATGGACAAGGTCTGGAGATTGGAGACCCATGGGCCTGTCCTGGGGTTAACGACAGTCCATGTGCGAGGGAGAGTGAGTAGGGGACAGGGATTATTTTGCTGTTGTTGTGTTCTGTTTTGCTCTGCTGAGCATTGTGGGCAAGCTACACTGGCCCCAGAATGTGTGGTGACACTTGCGGGCTGCGCTCAGCACATTGTTAGTTGTGTTGGCTGTTAATGCAAATGACACATTCCACTGTATGTGATAAACAAGTGAATCTCAATCTGAATCCCATGCTTGTGATCCCTGAGGTGAGTACAGAGATTTCTCCTCAGTAGATCATCAGCAATAATGTACATGCTGTTGTCCAGCATCAGAAGAGAAGAGGAACACTGATGTTGCCCACCAACTAATTTATATGTTGGTTTGAATCAAATTTATTATCACTGAAATATCCTATGAAATTTATTGTTCTGAAGCAGCAGTACAGTGCAATACTTATAAGTCACTATGAGTCACAATAAGAAATATATGAAAAATAAATAAATAATGAAAAAAAGCCAAATAGTTTATGGACACAAAATATTCTGCAGATGCTGGGGTCAAAGCAACATGCACAAAACGCTGGAGGAATTCAGCAGGTCGGGTAGCATCCATGGAAACGAACAGTCAACATTTATGGAAGTGTTCAGAGATCTGATGGTGCAGGGGAAGAAGCTATTCTGAAAAAGTTGAGTTGGTTCATGACACCTGTGTTATTATGTGTGTACATCATAAAGAATTTCATTGCCTAGTATGCAATGCGGGTGGTTCACCCGGAACGGGAAGTGACATTGGTGAACAGGAGACACGCGCATGCACACATGTACTGTACGCTCTTGCTGGGCTGAAGGTCTTGAGTAAAATATGGTCAAGCTGAAACCATTCTGTAAATTGGTAAGTAAAATATGTTCTAGCGTTTGAAAACCCAAGCAAGGTTGTCTTTGTTAAAGAAGAAACATAACATTGTGGCAGGAGTCGGCATGAGGTCTAAATCTGAAGCCTAGTTGAATACCGCGAGCAAGTAAGAATGAGTCTCTAGGTTCTGACGAAGAGGAGAGAGGCTGCCTGCAAGAGAGGATGCTGTCTCGAAGTTCAACAAGGGATTCAGTGAGAGAAGCACGGACAAACTCTTATGGATAACCTGAGCGGTTTTCTGGCAAACTAACTGATAATTGGAAATGCTTCAAACAGCAGTTCAATATATATTTAGCAGCAAGCAGCAACAGAGGTGCAGAGGAAAAACTGAAAGCATCTATCTTTGTACACGTAAATTGGTGAAGATACTTTGGACATCTACAGGAGCTTTCAAATTGATGACACCGACTTTAAATTGGACACTCTGATGACAAAATTTGAGGAGTATTTTGTCCCAAGTAAAAATATCACACTTGAGAGATACAAGTTCTTTTCCTGTGAACAGAAACAAAGTGTTAGCTTTGACTAATACTTAGCTGAGCTTCACACACTGAGTAAGTCCTATGAGTTTGCAGATTTGAGGTACTCACAAGTTAAAGACAGAATAGTCTGCAAAATCTCAGATAATGGACTCAGAGAACGTGAAAAAGATTTGACACTGGAAAAGGCAGTATCGGGCAGCAGAGACCACACAAGCACAAGCTAAGGAGCTGCACAGAGTAGAAACAACAGTGCATGCTGTGAAAACAGAGGGCCAGAGCACAAGGTATTTCCTAAAGCAACAACATAGCAAAGAGATAGGCTCAATCTGTAAGTGCAGCGAACGTGGCAGGTCTCAAAGATGTGTCCTGCTTATGGGAAGTCCCGCAATAATTGTGGAGAGAAAAATCATTTTGCCAAGTGCTACGAAGCTGGGGCTACCAAGAGGAAGATGCACACTGTTGCTGAGGAAATTGAGGAAGCCTTTGTAGATTCTCTGCAGACTGCTGGTGCTGGTAAAACTGAATGAATTGTTCCAGTGACTCTGATTGAGACAGTAATTCCATTCAAGCTTGACACTAGAGCCCAGGTAAATCTGTTATCCATGGATGATATTTCAAATCTCCAAACTTACGGGACTCTCAAAGTAAAGATCAAGATTTACTCAGTGAAATTAAAAGTGACGGGCTATACAGCAGAGAATGTTCCAATAAAAGGAGGCTGTATAGTGACCTTCAAGCACAAAGAACAGCACCTAAAGACACAGCTACTGATTGTAGATAAGAGAGTATTGCCAATATTAGGTCTGACTGCATGCAAAAGGCTCCTGGTAGAAAGAGTTTTCATTGTGGCTTCACAGACCAAAGACGACCAGGCAACACTCAAAAAAGAGTACGCAGATGTTTTTGAGGGGCTCGGATGCTTGCCTGAGATAACTTGAGAAACTCATAACAGTATCCTTGAGAGGTACAGAGAAGTTATGCAAGAAAAGCACAAGAACTTCAACTTCCATAGACATCCATACCAACTACACCAGCATGACAGTCAGGATGCCAGTGCTGAACAGAGAGATCATGATGAGTGGTCACCAGTCTTGTTTCCACATCATGCAGCTTTGGTTCAAAATCTGTCTCATTGACTTGCAGTTAAAGACTGGAGATCAGAAATATCTCCACAATTCTCTCCAAAGTTGAAGAGGAAAAATAAAAAGGAAGATGGGGAGAATGTGCAATCCCCAAGGTTAGAACAAATGCACTAGTTCAACATAAACCAACAGGAGGAGTTGCTATCTCAGATACACAGCCAACAGAATGAGCCCTCTGAATTGAGACAGACTCAGTTGGAACTTGTGCAGAGACACACTGATCACGTGTATGTAGTCCAGGGCTCCATTGTGAGGCAAGTGAGGTGAATTATGGTCACACAGCAAGAACAAAAACAGAGATGGAACAGATAGGATTTTGGCAAAAGTATGTGAAAGAAATTAACACGTAGATCAGAGTTCTCAAATGGACACTGTTATTAGTGCAACAAGTGAAAGCAAGATATCTGTGGAAACAAAAAGCAGTTCAAAAGGAATCATTAAGCCACCCCAGAGACAGATTGAGAGTAGTTGGGTGAATCAGGGACTGTATTTGCTCATTACAATTTAAGTTAATGTAAATATCTTTGTTGGAAAATATTATTGTGTCTTACAGGTTTATGAGGACATACTATTGTGTTTGTTTTCTTTAATTGAGGAAGATGTGTTATTATGGGTGTACATACTAAAGAACTTCAGTTCCCAGTGGACATTGCAGGTGGTTCACCCGGAACAGGAAGTGACATTGGTGAATGGGACACCCATGCTCTTGGTGGGGCGAAGGTGAAGGTCCCGAGTAAAATGTGGTTGAACAGCAGCTGTTCTGTAAATCTGTAAATCAAATATCTTCCAGCATTTGAAAACGCACACAAGTTTGCCTCTGTTAAATAATAAATATAACAACACCAAAGAATTTTGTGGCTTCAAATGACAGAGGTAACAACACATCAGGGAACTAGAAGGCAAGGCCAACACAGGAGTTCACCACAGGACTCTACCCAGTGGTAAAGGGGAGAAATCGGTACACCATGAAGGGTGATAGGCCAGAGCATGCCCTGACAGTAATCCACATTTCTATTAGATTACATTCTGCATTATAGAGCTGCAATGACGTGCTGCATGCCAGTGACTACGTAATTAGACATTTGAGCAGATTTCGGATGTCACCAAAAATTCTACCAAATTTCTACAGATATGGAGAGTGGTTCCTTAATGTTGTCATAGCCAGAGGTGATAGTAGCGATTAATGGTGGCAAAACCAATGGTGCTAGTGGGCATTAATGTTGCCATAGCCAATGGTGATAGTGGGGATTAATGTTGTCATAGCAGGAGTGATAGTGAGGATTAATGTTGTCATAGCAGGGGTGATAGTGAGGACTAATGTTGTCACAGCCAAAGGTGATAGTGGTCATTATTGTTGATATATCCAGGGGTGATAGTGGGGATTAATGTTGTCATACCAAAGGTTATAGTGGGGATTAATGTGTGTCATTGCCAGGGGTGATAATGGGGATTAAAGTTGTCATAGCCAATGGTTATAGTGGTGATTAATGTTGTCATAGCCAGGGGTGATAATGCAGATTAATGTTGTCATAGCAGGGGTGATAGTGGGGATTAATGTTCTCATAGCCAATGGTGAAAGTGGGGATTAATGTTGTCATAAACAGGGGTGATGGTGAGAATTAATGTGGTCATAGCCAAGGGTGATTGTGGGGATTAAGGATGTCATAGCAGGAGAGATAGTGGGGATTAATGTTGTCATAGCCAGGGGTAATGGTGGGGATTAATGTTGTCATAGCCAGGGGTGATAGTGGGGATTAATATTGTCATAGCGGATGTGATAATGAGGATTAATGTTGTCATAGCCAATGGTGATAATAGGGATTAATGTTGTCATAGCCAGGCTGATGGTGTGGATTAATGTTGTGATAGTGGGGATTAATGTTGTTACAGCCAGGGGTGATAGTGGGAATGAATGTTATCATAGCCAGGTGTGGTAGTGGATTGATGTTGCCAGAGCCAGAGTGATAGTGGGGATTACTGTTGTCATAGCCAATGGTGAAAGTGGGAATTAATGTTGTCACAGCCAGGGTTGATTGAGGGATTAATGTTGTCATAGCCAGGGCTGATAGTGGGGATTAATGTTCTCATGGTCAGGGGTGATAGTGGGGATAAATGTTGTCATAACCAGGGGTGACAGTAGGCATTAATGTTGTCATAGCCAATGGTGATAGTGGGGAATAATGTTGTCATTACCAGGGGTGATAGTGGGGATTAATGTTGTCATACCCAGAGGTGATAGTGGGGATTAATGTTCTCATAGCGGTGGTGATAGTGAGGATTAATGTTGTCATAGCGAATGGTGATAGTGGGGATTAAAGTTGTCATACCCGGGGGAGATAGTGGGGATTAATGTCTGTCGTTACCAGGGGTGATAATGGGGATTAATGTTGCCATAGCAGGGGTGATGGTGGGGATTAATCTTGTCATAGCCAATGCTGATAATGAGGATTAATGTTGTCAAAGACAGGGGTGATGGTGTGGATTAATGTTGTCATAGCAGGAGTGATAGTGGGGATTAATGTTTTTACAGCCAGTGGTGATAGTGGGGATTAATGTTGTCATAGCCAGGGGTGAAGTTGGGGATTAATGTTGTCAAAGCCAGGGTTGATGCTGTGGATTAATGTTGTCATAGCCAGGGTGATAGTGGGGATTAATGTTGTCATAGCCAGGGGTGATAGTAGGGATAAATATTGTCATAGCAGTGGTGATAGTGGGGATTAATGTTTTTACAGCCGGGGTGATAGTGAGGATTAATGTTGATATAGCAGGGGTGATAGTAGGAATGAATGTTGTCATAGTGGGTGGTAGTGGGGATTGATGTTTCCATAGCCAGGGTGATAGTGGGGATTAATGTTGTCATAGCCAGGGCTGATAGTGGGGATTAATGTTGTCATAGCCAATGGTGATAGTGGGGATTAATGTTGTTACAGCCAGGAGATAGTGGGGATAAATGTTGCCATAGCCAGGGCTGATAGTGGGGATTAATGTTTTCATGGCCAGGGGTGATAGTGAGAATTAATGTTGGCATAGCCAGGGTTGATAGTAGGGATTAATGTTGTCATAGCAGCGGTGACAGTGGGGATTAATGTTGTCATAACCAGGGGAGATGCTAAGGATTAATATTGTCATAGCTAATGGTGATAGTGGGGAATAATATTGTCATAGCCAGCGGTGATGGTGAGGATTGAAGTTGTCATAGCCAGGGGTGATAGTGGGGATTAATGTTGTCATTGCCAGGGGTGATTGTGGGGATTAACGGTGTCATAACAGGGGTGATAGTGAGAATTAATGTTGTCATAGCAGGGGTGATAGTGAGAATTAATGTTGGCATAGCCAGGGTTGATAGTAGGGATTAATGTTGTCACAGCAGCGGTGACAGTGGGGATTAATGTTGTCATAACCAGGGGAGATGGTAAGGATTAATATTGTCATAGCTAATGGTGATAGTGGGGAATAATATTGTCATAGCCAGGGGTGATGGTGAGGATTGAAGTTGTCATAGCCAGGGGTGATAGTGGGGATTAATGTTGTCATTGCCAGGGGTGATTGTGGGGATTAACGGTGTCATAGCAGGGGTGATAGTGAGAATTAATGTTGTCATAGCAGGGGTGATAGTGGGAATGAATGTTGTCATACCCAGGGGCGGTAGTGAGGATTGATGTTGCCATAGCCAGGGGATAGTGGGGATAAATATTGTCATAGCCAATGGTGATAGTGGGGAATAATGTTGTCATAGCCAGGGGTGATGGTGGGGATTGAAGTTGTCATAGCCAGGGGTGATAGTGGGGATTAATGTTGTCATCACCGGGGTGATAGTGGGGATTAATCTTGTCATAGCCAATGCTGATAGTAAGGATTAATGTTGTCATAGCGAATGCTAATAGTGGGTATTAAAGTTGTCATAGCCAGGGGTGATAGTGGGGATTAATGTTGTCATAGCAGGGGTGATAATGCGGGTTATTGTTGTCATAGCAGGGCTGATAGTGGGGATTAATGTTGTCATAGCCAGGGGTGAAGTTGGGGATTAATGTTGTCATAGCCAGGGGTGATAGTGGGGATTAATGTTGTCATAGCCAGGGTGAAAGTGGGAATTAATGTTGTCATAGCCAGGGGTGATTGAGGGATTAATGTTCTCATAGCCAGGGCTGATAGTGGGGATTAGTATTCTCATGGCCAGGGGTGATAGTGGGGATTACTGTTGTCATAGCCATGGGTGATAGTGGGGATTAATGTTGTTACTGCCAGGGTGATAGTGGGAATAAATGTTGCCTTAGCCAGGGCTGATAGTGGGGATTAATGTTCTCATGGCCAGGGGTGATAGTGAGAATTAATGTTGGCATAGCCAGGGGTGATAGTAGGGATTAATGTTGTCATAGTAGCGGTGACAGTGGGGTTTAATGTTGTCATAACCAGGGGTGATGGTGGGAATTGAAGTTGTCATAGCCAGGGATGATAGTGGGGATTAATGTTGTCATTGCCAGGGCTGATAGTGGGGATTAATGTTCTCATAGCGGGGGGTGATAGTGAGGGTTAATGTTGTCATAGCCAATGGTGATAATAGGGATTAACGGTGTCATAGCCAGAGCTGATAGTGGGGATTAATGTCTGTCATTACCATGGGTGATAATGGGGATTAATGTTGTCATAGCAGGGGTGATAATGCGGGTTATTGTTGTCATAGCAGCGGTGATAGTGGGGATTAATGTTTTTACAGCCTGGGGTGATAGTGAGGATTGATGTTGTCATAGCAGGGGTGATAGTGGGAATGAATGTTGTCATAGCCAGGGGCGGTAGTGGGGATTGATGTTGCCATAGCCAGGGTGATAGTGGGGATTACTGTTGTCATAGCCAGGGGTGATAGTGGGGATTAACGTTGTCATAGCCAGGGGTGATAGTGGGGATTAATGTTGTCATAGCCAGGGGTGAAGTTGGGGATTAATGTTGTCAAAGCCAGGGTTGATGCTGTGGATTAATGTTGTCATAGCCAGGGTGATAGTGGGGATTAATGTTGTCATAGCCAGGGGTGATAGTAGGGATAAATATTGTCATAGCAGGGGTGATAGTGGGGATTAATGTTTTTACAGCCAGGGGTGATAGTGAAGATTAATGTTGACATAGCAGGGGTGATAGTAGGAATGAATGTTGTCATAGTGGGTGGTAGTGGAGATTGATGTTTCCATAGCCAGGGTGATAGTGGGGATTAATGTTGTTATAGCCAGGGGTGACAGTGGGGATTAATGTTGTCATAACCAGGGGAGATGGTAAGGATTAATATTGTCATAGCCAATGGTGATAGTGGGGATTAATATTGTCATAGCCAGCAGTGACAGTGGGGATTAATGTTGTCATAGCCAGGGGTGATAGTGGGGATTAATGTTGTCATTACCGGGGTGATAGTGGGGATTAATCTTGTCATAGCCAATGCTGATAGTGAGGATTAATGTTGTCATAGCGAATGGTGATAGTGGGGATAAATGTTGCCATAGCCAGGGTTGATAGTGCGGATTAATGTTCTCATGGCCAGCGGTGATAGTGAGAATTAATGTTGGCATAGCCAGGGGTGATAGTAGGGATAAATATTGTCATAGCAGGGGTGATAGTGGGGATTAATGTTTTTACAGCCAGGGGTGATAGTGAGGATTAATGTTGACATAGCAGGGGTGATAGTAGGAATGAATGTTGTCATAGTGGGTGGTAGTGGGGATTGATGTTTCCATAGCCAGGGTGATAGTGGGGATTAATGTTGTCATAGCCAGGGCTGATAGTGGGGATTAATGTTGTCATAGCCAATGGTGATAGTGGGGATTAATAGTGTCATAGCCAGGGGTGATAGTGGGGATTAATGTCTGTCATTACCATGGGTGATAATGGGGATTAATGTTGTCATAGCCAGGGGATAGTGGGGATAAAGTTGTCATAGCCAGGGCTGATTGTGGGGATTAATGTTCTCATAGCCAGGGGTGATAGTGAGAATTAATGTTGTCATAGCCAGGGGTGATAGTGGGGATTAATGTTGTCATAGTTTGGTGATTGTGGGGATTAATGTTGTCATAACCAGGGGTGACGGTAGGGATTAATATTGTCATAGCCAATGGTGATAGTGGGGAATAATGTTGTCATAGCCAGGGGTGATGGTGGGGATTGAAGTTGTCCTAGCCAGGGGTGATAGTGGGGATTAATGTTGTCATAGCAGGGGTGATAATGTGGGTTATTGTTGTCATAGCAGGGCTGATAGTGCGGATTAATGTTGTCATAGCCAGGGGTGAAGTTGGGGATTAATGTCAAAGCCAGGGGTGATAGTGAGGATTAATGTTGTCATAGCCAGGGGTGTTAATAGGGATTAATATTGTCATAGCAGAGGTGATAGTGGGGATTAATGTTTTTACAGACAGGGGTGATAGTGAGGATTAGTGTTGTCATAGCCGGGGTGAAAGTGGGAATGAATGTTGTCATAGCCAGGGTGGTAGTGGGGATTAATGTTGTCATAGCCAATGGCGAAAGTGGCAATTAATGTTGTCATATCCAGGGGTGATTGAGGGATAAATGTTGCCATAGCCAGGGCTGATAGTGGGGATTAATGTTTTCATGGCCGGGGTGATAGTGAGAATTAATGTTGGCATAGCCAGTTTTGATAGTAGGGATTAATGTTGTCATAGCAGTGGTTACAGTGGGGATTAATGTTGTCATAACCAGGGGAGATGGTAAGGATTAATATTGTCATAGCCAATGGTGATAGTGGGGAATAATGTTGTCATAGCCAGGGGCGGTAGTGAGGATTGATGTTGCCATAGCCAGGGTGATAGTGGAGATAAATGTTGCCATAGCCAATGGTGATAGTGGGGATTAATGTTGTTACAGCCAGGGGATAGTGGGGATAAAGTTGTCATAGCCAGGGCTGATTGTGGGGATTAATGTTCTCATGGCCAGGGGTGATAGTGAGAATTAATGTTGTCTTAGCCAATGATGATAGTGGGGATTAATGTTGTCATAGCCAGGGGTGATAGTGGGGATTAATGTTGTCATAGCAGGGGTGATAATGTGGGTTATTGTTGTCATAGCAGGGTTGATAGTGCGGATTAATGATGTCATAGCCAGGGATGAAGTTGGGGATTAATGTCAAAGCCAGGGGTGATGGTGTGGATTAATGTTGTTATAGCCAGGGGTGTTAATAGGGATTAATATTGTCATAGCAGAGGTGATAGTAGAGATTAATGTTTTTACAGACAGGGGTGATAGTGAGGATTAGTGTTGTCATAGCCGGGGTGAAAGTGGGAATGAATGTTGTCATAGCCAGGGTGATAGTGGGGATTAATGTTGTCATAGCCAGGGGTGATTGAGGGATTAATGTTGTCATAGCCAGGGGTGATTGAGGGATAAATGTTGCCATAGCCAGGGCTGATAGTGGAGATTAATGTTTTCATGGCCGGGGTGATAGTGAGAATTAATCTTGTCATAGCCAATGCTGATAGTGAGGATTAATGTTGTCATAGCGAATGGTGATAGTGGGGATTAAAGTTGTCATAGCCAGGGGTGATAGTTGGGATTAATGTTGTCATAGCCAGGGGTGATAGTGGGGATTAATGTTGTCATAGCCAGGGGTGATAGTGGGGATGAATGTTGTCATAGCCAGGGTTGATAGTGGGGATTAATGTTGTCATAGCCAGGGGTGATAGTGGGGATTAATGTTGTCATAGCCAATGGTGACAGTGAGGATTAATGTTGTCATAGCCAGGTGTGTTAGTAGGGATTAATATCGTCATAGCAGGGGTGATAGTGGGGATTAATGTTTTTACAGCCAGGGGTGATAGTGAGGATTAATGTTGTCATAGCCAGGGTGAAAGTGGGAATGAATGTTGTCATAGCCAGGGTGGTAGTGGGGATTAATGTTGTCATAGCCAATGGCGAAAGTGGCAATTAATGTTGTCATTGCCAGGGGTGATTGAGGGATTAATGTTCTCATAGCCAGGGCTGATAGTGGGGATTAATGTTTTCATGGCCGGTGTGATAGTGAGAATTAATGTTGGCATAGCCAGTTCTGATATTAGGGATTAATGTTGTCATAGCAGCGGTGACAGTGGGGATTAATGTTGTCATAACCAGGGGAGATGGTAAAGATTAATGTTGTCATAGCCAATGGTGATAGTGGGGAATAATGTTGTCATAGCCAGGGGTGATGGTGGGAATTGAAGTTGTCATAGCCAGGGCTGATAGTGGGGATTAATGTTGTCATTGCCAGGCGTGATAGTGGGGTTAATGTTCTCATAGCGGTGGTGATAGTGAGGGTTAATGTTGTCATAGCCAATGGTGATAATAGGGATTAATATTGTCATAGCCAGGGTGATAGTGGGGATTAACGGTGTCATAGCCAGAGGTGATAGTGAGGATTAATGTTGCCATAGCCAGGGGTGAAGTTGGGGATTAATGTTGTCAAAGCCAGGGGTGATGGTGGGGATTAATGTTGTCATAGTCAGGGGTGAAGTTGGGGATTAATGTTGTCAAAGCCAGGGTTGATGCTGTGGATTAATGTTGTCATAGCCAGGGTGATAGTGGGGATTAATGTTGTCATAGCCAGGGGTGATAGTAGGGATAAATATTGTCATAGCAGGGGTGATAGTGGGAATGAATGTTGTCATAGCCAGGGGCGGTAGTGAGGATTGATGTTGCCATAGCCAGGGTGATAGTGGAGATAAATGTTGCCATAGCCAATGGTGATAGTGGGGATTAATGTTGTTACAGCCAGGGGATAGTGGGGATAAAGTTGTCATAGCCAGGGCTGATTGTGGGGATTAATGTTCTCATGGCCAGGGGTGATAGTGAGAATTAATGTTGTCATAGCCAGGGGTGATAGTGGGGATTAATGTTGTCATAGTTTGGTGATAGTGGGGATTAATGTTGTCATAACCAGGGGTGACGGTAGGGATTAATATTGTCATAGCCAATGGTGATAGTGGGGAATAATGTTGTCATAGCCAGGGGTGATGGTGGGGATTGAAGTTGTCATAGCCAGGGGTGATAGTGGGGATTAATGTTGTCATAGCAGGGCTGATAATGTGGGTTATTGTTGTCATAGCAGGGCTGATAGTGCGGATTAATGTTGTCATAGCCAGGGGTGAAGTTGGGGATTAATGTCAAAGCCAGGGGTGATGGTGTGGATTAATGTTGTCATAGCCATGGGTGATAGTGGGGATTAATGTTGTCATAGCCAATGGTGATAGTGAGAATTAATGTTGTCATAGCCAGGGGTGTTAATAGGGATTAATATTGTCATAGCAGAGGTGATAGTGGGGATTAATGTTTTTACAGACAGGGGTGATAGTGAGGATTAGTGTTGTCATAGCCGGGGTGAAAGTGGGAATGAATGTTGTCATAGCCAGGGTGGTAGTGGGGATTAATGTTGTCATAGCCAATGGCGAAAGTGGCAATTAATGTTGTCATAGCCAGGGGTGATTGAGGGATAAATGTTGCCATAGCCAGGGCTGATAGTGGGGATTAATGTTTTCATGGCCGGGGTGATAGTGAGAATTAATGTTGGCATAGCCAGTTTTGATAGTAGGGATTAATGTTGTCATAGCAGCGGTTACAGTGGGGATTAATGTTGTCATAACCAGGGGAGATGGTAAGGATTAATATTGTCATAGCCAATGGTGATAGTGGGGAATAATGTCGTCATAGCTAGGGGCGGTAGTGAGGATTGATGTTGCCATAGCCAGGGTGATAGTGGAGACAAATGCTGCCATAGCCAATGGTGATAGTGGGGATTAATGTTGTTACAGCCAGGGGATAGTGGGGATAAAGTTGTCATAGCCAGGGCTGATTGTGGGGATTAATGTTCTCATGGCCAGGGGTGATAGTGAGAATTAATGTTGTCATAGCCAGGGGTGATAGTGGGGATTAATGTTGTCATAGTTTGGTGATAGTGGGGATTAATGTTGTCATAACCAGGGGTGACGGTAGGGATTAATATTGTCATAGCCAATGGTGATAGTGGGGAATAATGTTGTCATAGCCAGGGCTGATGGTGGGGATTGAAGTTGTCATAGCCAGGGGTGATAGTGGGGATTAATGTTGTCATAGCAGGGGTGATAATGTGGGTTATTGTTGTCATAACAGGGCTGATAGTGCGGATTAATGATGTCATAGCCAGGGGTGTTAATAGGGTTTAATATTGTCATAGCAGAGGTGATAGTGGGGATTAATGTTTTTACAGACAGGGGTGATAGTGAGGATTAGTGTTGTCATAGCCGGGGTGAAAGTGGGAATATATGTTGTCATAGCCAGGGTGATAGTGGGGATTAATGTTGTCATAGCCAGGGGTGATTGAGGGATTAATGTTGTCATAGCCAGGGGTGATTGAGGGATAAATGTTGCCATAGCCAGGGCTGATAGTGGGGATTAATGTTTTCATGGCCGGGGTGATAGTGAGAATTAATGTTGGCATAGCCAGTTTTGATAGTAGGGATTAATGTTGTCATAGCAGCGGTTACAGTGGGGATTAATGTTGTCATAACCAGGGGAGATGGTAAGGATTAATATTGTCATAGCCAATGGTGATAGTGGGGAATAATGTTGTCATAGCCAGGGGTGATGGTGAGGATTGAAGTTGTCATAGCCAGGGGTGATTGTGGGGATTAATGTTGTCATTGCCAGGGGTGATAGTGAGGATTAATCTTCTCATAGCGGGGGTGATAGGGTTAATATTGTCATAGCCAATGGTGATAATAGGGTTTAATGTTGTCATAGCCAGGGTGATAGTGGGGATTAATGTCTGTCATTACCATGGGTGATAATGGGGATTAATGTTCTCATGGCCAGGGGTCATAGTGAGAATTAATGTTGTCAGAGCCAGGGGTGATAGTGGGGATTAATGTTGTCATAACCAGGGGTGACGGTAGGGATTAATGTTGTCATAGCCAATGGTGATAGTGGGGAATAATGTTGTCATAGCCAGGGGTGATGGTGGGGATTGAAGTTGTCATAGCCAGGGGTGATTGTGGGGATTAATGTTGTCATTGTCAGGGGTGATAGTGGGGATTAATGTTCTCATAGCTGGGGTGATAGGGTTAATGTTGTCATAGCCAGGGTGATAGTGGGGATTAATGTTGTCATAGCCTGGGGTGATATTGGGGATTAATGTTGTCATAGCCAATGGTGATAGTGAGAATTAATATTGTCATAGCCAGGGGTGTTAGTAGGGATTAATGTTTTTACAGCCAGGGGTGATAGTGAGGATTAATGTTGTCATAGCAGGGGTGAAAGTTGGAATGAATGTTGTCATAGCCAGGGTGGTAGTGGGGATTAATGTTGTCATAGCCAATGGCGAAAGTGGGGATTAATGTTGTCATAGCCAATGGCGAAAGTGGGGATTAATGTTGTCATAGGCAATGGCGAAAGTGGCAATTAATGTTGTCATAGCCAGGGGTGATTGAGGGATTAATGTTCTCATAGCCAGGGCTGATAGTGGGGATTAATGTTGTCATAGCCAGGGGTGATAGTGGGGATTGATGTTGCCATAGCCAGGGTGATAGTGGGGATTACTGTTGTCATAGCCAGGGGTGATAGTGGGGATTAACGTTGTCATAGCCAGGGGTGATAGTGGGGATTAATGTTGTCAAAGCCAGGGTTGATGCTGTGGATTAATGTTGTCATAGCCAGGGTGATAGTGGGGATTAATGTTGTCATACCCAGGGGTTATAGTAGGGATAAATATTGTCATAGCAGGGGTGATAGTGGGGATTAATGTTTTTACAGCCAGGGGTGATAGTGAGGATTAATGTTGACGTAGCAGGGGTGATAGTAGGAATGAATGTTGTCATAGTGGGTGGTAGTGGGGATTGATGTTTCCATAGCCAGGGTAATAGTGGGGATTTATGTTGTCATAGCCAGGGCTGATAGTGGGGATTAATGTTGTCATAGCCAATGGTGATAGTGGGGATTAATGTTGTTACAGCCAGGGGATAGTGGGGATAAATGTTGCCATAGCCAGGGCTGATAGTGGGGATTAATGTTTTCATGGCCAGGGGTGATAGTGAGAATTAATGTTGGCATAGCCAGGGTTGATAGTAGGGATTAATGTTGTCATAGCAGCGGTGACAGTGGGGATTAATGTTGTCATAACCAGGGGAGATGGTAAGGATTAATATTGTCATAGCCAATGGTGATAGTGGGGAATAATATTGTCATAGCCAGGGGTGATGGTGAGGATTGAAGTTGTCATTGCCAGGGGTGATAATAGGGTTTAATGTTGTCAGAGCCAGGGTGATAGTGGGGATTAATGTCTGTCGTTACCATGGGTGATAATGGGGATTAATATTGTCATAGCCAGGGGTGATGGTGGGAATTGAAGTTGTCATAGCCAGGGATGATAGTAGGGATTAATGTTGTCATTGCTAGGGGTGATAGTGGGGATTAATGTTCTCATAGCGGGGGGTGATAGTGAGGGTTAATGTTGTCATAGCCAATGATGATAATAGGTATTAATGTTGTCATAGCCAGGGTGATAGTGGGGATTAATGTTGTCATAACCAGGGGTGACGGTAGGGATTAATATTGTCATAGCCAATGGTGATAGTGGGGAATAATGTTGTCATAGCCAGGGGTGATGGTGGGGATTGAAGTTGTCATAGCCAGGGGTGATAGTGGGGATTAATGTTGTCATAGCAGGGGTGATAATGTGGGTTATTGTTGTCATAACAGGGCTGATAGTGCGGATTAATGATGTCATAGCCAGGGGTGTTAATAGGGATTAATATTGTCATAGCAGAGGTGATAGTGGGGATTAATGTTTTTACAGACAGGGGTGATAGTGAGGATTAGTGCTGTCATAGCCGGGGTGAAAGTGGGAATATATGTTGTCATAGCCAGGGTGATAGTGGGGATTAAGGTTGTCATAGCCAGGGGTGATTGAGGGATTAATGTTGTCATAGCCAGGGGTGATTGAGGGATAAATGTTGCCATAGCCAGGGCTGATAGTGGGGATTAATGTTTTCATGGCCGGGGTGATAGTGAGAATTAATGTTGGCATAGCCAGTTTTGATAGTAGGTATTAATGTTGTCATAGCAGCGGTTACAGTGGGGATTAATGTTGTCATAACCAGGGGAGATGGTAAGGATTAATATTGTCATAGCCAATGGTGATAGTGGGGAATAATGTTGTCATAGCCAGGGGTGATGGTGAGGATTGAAGTTGTGATAGCCAGGGGTGATTGTGGGGATAAATGTTGTCATTGCCAGGGGTGATAGTGAGGATTAATCTTCTCATAGCGGGGGTGATAGGGTTAATATTGTCACAGCCAATGGTGATAATAGGGTTTAATGTTGTCATAGCCAGGGTGATAGTGGGGATTAATGTCTGTCATTACCATGGGTGATAATGGGGATTAATGTTCTCATGGCCAGGGGTCATAGTGAGAATTAATGTTGTCAGAGCCAGGGGTGATAGTGGGGATTAATGTTGTCATAACCAGGGGTGACGGTAGGGATTAATGTTGTCATAGCCAATGGTGATAGTGGGGAATAATGTTGTCATAGCCAGGGGTGATGGTGGGGATTGAAGTTGTCATAGCCAGGGGTGATTGTGGGGATTAATGTTGTCATAGCAGGGGTGATAATGTGGGTTATTGTTGTCATAACAGGGCTGATAGTGCAGATTAATGATGTCATAGCCAGGGGTGTTAATAGGGATTAATATTGTCATAGCAGAGGTGATAGTGGGGATTAATGTTTTTACAGACAGGGGTGATAGTGAGGATTAGTGTTGTCATAGCCGGGGTGAAAGTGGGAATATATGTTGTCATAGCCAGGGTGATAGTGGGGATTAAGGTTGTCATATCCAGGGGTGATTGAGGGATTAATGTTGTCATAGCCAGGGGTGATTGAGGGATAAATGTTGCCATAGCCAGGGCTGATAGTGGGGATTAATGTTTTCATGGCCGGGGTGATAGTGAGAATTAATGTTGGCATAGCCAAGGTGATAGTGGGGATTACTGTTGTCATAGCCAGCGGTGATAGTGGGGATTAACGTTGTCATAGCCAGGGGTGATAGTGGGGATTAATGTTGTCAAAGCCAGGGGTGATAGTGAGGATTAATGTTGACATAGCAGGGGTGATAGTAGGAATGAATGTTGTCATAGTGGGTGGTAGTGGGGATTGATGTTTCCATAGCCAGGGTGATAGTGGGGATTAATGTTGTCATAGCCAGGGCTGATAGTGGGGATTAATGTTGTCATAGCCAATGGTGATAGTGGGGATTAATGTTGTTACAGCCAGGGGATAGTGGGGATAAATGTTGCCATAGCCAGGGCTGATAGTGGGGATTAATGTTTTCATGGCCAGGGGTGATAGTGAGAATTAATGTTGGCATAGCCAGGGTTGATAGTAGGGATTAATGTTGTCATAGCAGCGGTAACAGTGGGGATTAATGTTGTCATAACCAGGGGAGATGGTAAGGATTAATATTGTCATAGCCAATGGTGATAGTGGGGAATAATATTGTCACAGCCAGGGGTGATGGTGAGGATTGAAGTTGTCATTGCCAGGGGTGATAATAGGGTTTAATGTTGTCAGAGCCAGGGTGATAGTGGGGATTAATGTCTGTCGTTACCATGGGTGATAATGGGGATTAATATTGTCATAGCCAGGGGTGTTGGTGGGAATTGAAGTTGTCATAGCCAGGGATGATAGTAGGGATTAATGTTGTCATTGCTAGGGGTGATAGTGGGGATTAATGTTCTCATAGCGGGGGGTGATAGTGAGGGTTAATGTTGTCATAGCCAATGATGATAATAGGGATTAATGTTGTCATAGCCAGGGTGATAGTGGGTATTAATGTTGTCATAACCAGGGGTGACGGTAGGGATTAATGTTGTCATAGCCAATGGTGATAGTGGGGAATAATGTTGTCATAGCCAGGGGTGATGGTGGGGATTGAAGTTGTCATAGCCAGGGCTGATAGTGGGGATTAATGTTGTCTTAGGCAATGGTGATAGTGGGGATTAATGTTGCCATAGCCAGGGCTGATTGTGGGGATTAATGTTCTCATGGCCAGGGGTGATATTGAGAATTAATGTTGTCATAGCCAGGGGTGATAGTGGGGATTAATGTTGTCATAACCAGGGGTGACGGTAGGGATTAATGTTGTCATAGCCAATGGTGATAGTGGGGAATAATGTTGTCATAGCCAGGGGTGATGGTGGGGATTGAAGTTGTCATAGCCAGGGGTGATTGTGGGGATTAATGTTGTCATTGCCAGGGGTGATAGGGTTAATGTTGTCATAGCCAGGGTGATAGTGGGGATTAATGTTGTAATAGCAGGGGTGATAGTGGGGATTAATGTTGTCATAGCCAGGGGTGTTAGTTTGGATTAATATTGTCATAGCAGGGGTGATAGTGGGGATTAATGTTTTTACAGCCAGGGGTGATAGTGAGGATTAATGTTGTCATAGCCAGGGTGAAAGTGGGAAGGAATGTTGTCATAGCCAGGGTGGTAGTGGGGATTAATGTTGTCATAGCCAATGGCGAAAGTGGGGATTAATGTTGTCATAGGCAATGGCGAAAGTGGCAATTAATGTTGTCATAGCCAGGGGTGATTGAGGGATTAATGTTCTCATAGCCAGGGCTGATAGTGGGGATTAATGTTGTCATAGCCAGTGGTGATAGTGGGGATTGGTGTTGCCATAGCCAGGGTGATAGTGGGGATTACTGTTGTCACAGCCAGGGGTGATAGTGGGGATTAACGTTGTCATAGCCAGGGGTGATAGTGGGGATTAATGTTGTCATAGCCAGGGGTGAAGTTGGGGATTAATGTTGTCAAAGCCTGGGTTGATGCTGTGGATTAATGTTGTCATAGCCAGGGTGTTAGTGGGGATTAATGTTGTCATTGCCAGGGGTGATAGTGGGGATTAATGTTCTCATAGCGGGGGTGATATGTTGTCATAGCAGGGGTGATAGTGGGGATTAATGTTTTTACAGCCAGGGGTGATAGTGAGGATTAATGTTGTCATAGCCAGGGTGAAAGTGGGAATGAATGTTGTCATAGCCAGGGTGGTAGTGGGGATTAATGTTGTCATAGCCAATGGCGAAAGTGGGGATTAATGTTGTCATAGGCAATGGCGAAAGTGGCAATTAATGTTGTCATAGCCAGGGGTGATTGAGGGATTAATGTTCTCATAGCCAGGGCTGGTAGTGGGGATTGATGTTGTCATAGCCAGGGGTGATAGTGGGGATTGATGTTGCCATAGCCAGGGTGATAGTGGGGATTACTGTTGTCATAGCCAGGGGTGATAGTGGGGATTAACGTTGTCATAGCCAGGGGTGATAGTGGGGATTAATGTTGTCTTAGCCAGGGGTGAAGTTGGGGATTAATGTTGTCAAAGCCAGGGTTGATGCTGTGGATTAATGTTGTCATAGCCAGGGTGATAGTGGTGATTAATGTTGTCATAGCCAGGGGTGATAGTAGGGATAAATATTGTCATAGCAGGGGTGATAGTGGGGATTAATGTTTTTACAGCCTGGGGTGATAGTGAGGATTAATGTTGACATAGCAGGGGTGATAGTAGGAATGAATGTTGTCATAGTGGGTGGTAGTGGGGATTGATGTTTCCATAGCCAGGGTGATAGTGGGGATTAATGTTGTCATAGCCAGGGCTGATAGTGGGGATTAATGTTGTCATAGGCAATGGTGATAGTGGGGATTAATGTTGTTACAGCCAGGGGATAGTGGGGATAAATGTTGTGATAGCCATGGCTGATAGTGGGGATTAATGTTTTCATGGCCAGGGGTGATAGTGAGAATTAATGTTGGCATAGCCAGGGTTGATAGTAGGGATTAATGTTGTCATAGCCATGGCTGATAGTGGGGATTAATGTGTCATTGCTAGGGGTGATAGTGGGGATTAATGTTTTTACAGCCTGGGGTGATAGTGAGGATTAATGTTGTCATAGCAGGGGTGATAGTGGGAATGAATGTTGTCATAGCCAATGGTGATAGTGAGGATTAATGTTGTCATAGCCAGGGGTGATGGTGGGGATTAATATTGTCATAGCAGGGGTGATAGTGGTGATTAATGTTTTTACAGCCAGGGGCGGTAGTGGGGATTGATGTTGCCATAGCCAGGGTGATAATGGGGATTACTGTTGTCATTACTGGGGTGATAGTGGGGATTAATCTTGTCATAGCCAATGCTGATAGTGAGGATTAATGTTGTCATAGCGAATGGTGATAGTGGGGATTAAAGTTGTCATAGCCAGGGGTGATAGTGGGAATTAATGTTGTCATAGCCAGGGGTGAAGTTGGGGATTAATGTTGTCATAGCCAGGGGTGATAATGGGGATTAATGTTGTCATAGCCAGGGGTGAAGTTGGGGATTAATGTTGTCATAGCCTATGGTGAAAGTGAGGATTAATGTTGTCATAGCCAGGGGTCTTAGTAGGGATTAATATTGTCATAGCAGGGGTGATAGTGGGGATTAATGTTTTTACAGCCAGGGGTGATAGTGAGGATTAATGTTGTCATAGCCGGGGTGAAAGTGGGAATGAATGTTGTCATAGCCGGGGTGATAGTGGGGATTAATGTTGTCATAGCCAATGGCGAAAGTGGCAATTAATGTTGTCATAGCCAGGGGTGATTGAGGGATCAATGTTCTCATAGCCAGGGCTGATAGTGGGGATTAGTATTCTCATGGCCAGGGGTGATAGTGGGGTTACTGTTGTCATAGCCAGGAGTGATAGTGGGGATTAATGTTGTTACAGCCAGGGGATAGTGGGGATAAATGTTGCCATAGCCAGGGCTGATAGTGGGGATTAATGTTTTCATGGCCAGGGGTGATAGTGAGAATTAATGTTGGCATAGCCAGGGTTGATAGTAGGGATTAATGTTGTCATAGCAGCGGTGACAGTGGGGATTAATGTTGTCATAACCAGGGGAGATGGTAAGGATTAATATTGTCATAGCCAATGGTGATAGTGGGGAATAATATTGTCATAGCCAGGGGTGATGGTGAGGATTAATGTTGTCATAGCCAGGGGTGATTGAGGGATCAATGTTCTCATAGCCAGGGCTGATAGTGGGGATTAGTATTCTCATGGCCAGGGGTGATAGTGGGGTTACTGTTGTCATAGCCAGGGATGATAGTAGGGATTAATGTTGTCATTGCTAGGGGTGATAGTGGGGATTAATGTTCTCATAGCGGGGGGTGATAGTGAGGGTTAATGTTGTCATAGCCAATGATGATAATAGGGATTAATGTTGTCATAGCCAGGGTGATAGTGGGGATTAATGTTGTCATAACCAGGGGTGACGGTAGGGATTAATATTGTCATAGCCAATGGTGATAGTGGGGAATAATGTTGTCATAGCCAGGGGTGATGGTGGGGATTGAAGTTGTCATAGCCAGGGGTGATAGTGGGGATTAATGTTGTCATAGCAGGGGTGATAATGTGGGTTATTGTTGTCATAACAGGGCTGATAGTGCGGATTAATGATGTCATAGCCAGGGGTGTTAATAGGGATTAATATTGTCATAGCAGAGGTGATAGTGGGGATTAATGTTTTTACAGACAGGGGTGATAGTGAGGATTAGTGTTGTCATAGCCGGGGTGAAAGTGGGAATATATGTTGTCATAGCCAGGGTGATAGTGGGGATTAAGGTTGTCATAGCCAGGGGTGATTGAGGGATTAATGTTGTCATAGCCAGGGGTGATTGAGGGATAAATGTTGCCATAGCCAGGGCTGATAGTGGGGATTAATGTTTTCATGGCCGAGGTGATAGTGAGAATTAATGTTGGCATAGCCAGTTTTGATAGTAGGGATTAATGTTGTCATAGCAGCGGTTACAGTGGGGATTAATGTTGTCATAACCAGGGGAGATGGTAAGGATTAATATTGTCATAGCCAATGGTGATAGTGGGGAATAATGTTGTCATAGCCAGGGGTGATGGTGAGGATTGAAGTTGTCATAGCCAGGGGTGATTGTGGGGATTAATGTTGTCATTGCCAGGGGTGATAGTGAGGATTAATCTTCTCATAGCGGGGGTGATAGGGTTAATATTGTCATAGCCAATGGTGATAATAGGGTTTAATGTTGTCATAGCCAGGGTGATAGTGGGGATTAATGTCTGTCATTACCATGGGTGATAATGGGGATTAATGTTCTCATGGCCAGGGGTCATAGTGAGAATTAATGTTGTCAGAGCCAGGGGTGATAGTGGGGATTAATGTTGTCATAACCAGGGGTGACGGTAGGGATTAATGTTGTCATAGCCAATGGTGATAGTGGGGAATAATGTTGTCATAGCCAGGGGTGATGGTGGGGATTGAAGTTGTCATAGCCAGGGGTGATTGTGGGGATTAATGTTGTCATTGTCAGGGGTGATAGTGGGGATTAATGTTCTCATAGCTGGGGTGATAGGGTTAATGTTGTCATAGCCAGGGTGATAGTGGGGATTAATGTTGTCATAGCCAGGGGTGATATTGGGGATTAATGTTGTCATAGCCAATGGTGATAGTGAGAATTAATGTTGTCATAGCCAGGGGTGTTAGTAGGGATTAATGTTTTTACAGCCAGGGGTGATAGTGAGGATTAATGTTGTCATAGCAGGGGTGAAAGTTGGAATGAATGTTGTCATAGCCAGGGTGGTAGTGGGGATTAATGTTGTCATAGCCAATGGCGAAAGTGGGGATTAATGTTGTCATAGGCAATGGCGAAAGTGGCAATTAATGTTGTCATAGCCAGGGGTGATTGAGGGATTAATGTTCTCATAGCCAGGGCTGATAGTGGGGATTAATGTTGTCATAGCCAGGGGTGATAGTGGGGATTGATGTTGCCATAGCCAAGGTGATAGTGGGGATTACTGTTGTCATAGCCAGAGGTGATAGTGGGGATTAACGTTGTCATAGCCAGGGGTGATAGTGGGGATTAATGTTGTCTTAGGCAATGGTGATAGTGGGGATTAATGTTGCCATAGCCAGGGCTGATTGTGGGGATTAATGTTCTCATGGCCAGGGGTGATATTGAGAATTAATGTTGTCATAGCCAGGGGTGATAGTGGGGATTAATGTTGCCATAACCAGGGGTGACGGTAGGGATTAATGTTGTCATAGCCAATGGTGATAGTGGGGAATAATGTTGTCAAAGCCAGGGGTGATGGTGGGGATTGAAGTTGTCATGGCCAGGGGTGATTGTGGGGATTAATGTTGTCATTGCCAGTGGTGATAGTGGGGATTAATGTTCTCAAAGCGGGGGTGATAGGGTTAATGTTGTCATAGCCAGGGGTGTTAGTAGGGATTAATATTGTCATAGCAGGGGTGATAGTGGGGATTAATGTTTTTACAGCCAGGGGTGATAGTGAGGATTAATGTTGTCATAGCCAGGGTGAAAGTGGGAAGGAATGTTGTCATAGCCGGGGTGATAGTGGGGATTAATGTTGTCATAGCCAATGGCGAAAGTGGCAATTAATGTTGTCATAGCCAGGGGTGATTGAGGGATCAATGTTCTCATAGCCAGGGCTGATAGTGGGGATTAGTATTCTCATGGCCAGGGGTGATAGTGGCGTTACTGTTGTCATAGCCAGGAGTGATAGTGGGGATTAATGTTGTTACAGCCAGGGGATAGTGGGGATAAATGTTGCCATAGCCAGGGCTGATAGTGGGGATTAATGTTTTCATGGCCAGGGGTGATAGTGAGAATTAATGTTGGCATAGCCGGGGTTGATAGTAGGGATTAATGTTGTCATAGCAGCGGTGACAGTGGGGATTAATGTTGTCATAACCAGGGGAGATGGTAAGGATTAATATTGTCATAGCCAATGGTGATAGTGGGGAATAATATTGTCATAGCCAGGGGTGATGGTGAGGATTGAAGTTGTCATTGCCAGGGGTGATAATAGGGTTTAATGTTGTCAGAGCCAGGGTGATAGTGGGGATTAATGTCTGTCGTTACCATGGGTGATAATGGGGATTAATATTGTCATAGCCAGGGGTGATGGTGGGAATTGAAGTTGTCATAGCCAGGGATGATAGTAGGGATTAATGTTGTCATTGCTAGGGGTGATAGTGGGGATTAATGTTCTCATAGCGGGGGGTGATAGTGAGGGTTAATGTTGTCATAGCCAATGATGATAATAGGGATTAATGTTGTCATAGCCAGGGTGATAGTGGGGATTAATGTTGTCATAACCAGGGGTGACGGTAGGGATTAATATTGTCATAGCCAATGGTGATAGTGGGGAATAATGTTGTCATAGCCAGGGGTGATGGTGGGGATTGAAGTTGTCATAGCCAGGGGTGATAGTGGGGATTAATGTTGTCATAGCAGGGGTGATAATGTGGGTTATTGTTGTCATAACAGGGCTGATAGTGCGGATTAATGATGTCATAGCCAGGGGTGTTAATAGGGATTAATATTGTCATAGCAGAGGTGATAGTGGGGATTAATGTTTTTACAGACAGGGGTTATAGTGAGGATTAGTGTTGTCATAGCCGGGGTGAAAGTGGGAATATATGTTGTCATAGCCAGGGTGATAGTGGGGATTAAGGTTGTTATAGCCAGGGGTGATTGAGGGATTAATGTTGTCATAGCCAGGGGTGATTGAGGGATAAATGTTGCCATAGCCAGGGCTGATAGTGGGGATTAATGTTTTCATGGCCGGGGTGATAGTGAGAATTAATGTTGGCATAGCCAGTTTTGATAGTAGGAATTAATGTTGTCATAGCAGCGGTTACAGTGGGGATTAATGTTGTCATAACCAGGGGAGATGGTAAGGATTAATATTGTCATAGCCAATGGTGATAGTGGGGAATAATGTTGTCATAGCCAGGGGTGATGGTGAGGATTGAAGTTGTCATAGCCAGGGGTGATTGTGGGGATTAATGTTGTCATTGCCAGGGGTGATAGTGAGGATTAATCTTCTCATAGCGGGGGTGATAGGGTTAATATTGTCATAGCCAATGGTGATAATAGGGTTTAATGTTGTCATAGCCAGGGTGATAGTGGGGATTAATGTCTGTCATTACCATGGGTGATAATGGGGATTAATGTTCTCATGGCCAGTAATGTTGTCATAACCAGGGGGTGACGGTAGGGATTAATGTTTGTCATAGCCAATGGTGATAGTGGGGAATAATGTTGTCATAGCCAGGGGTGATGGTGGGGATTGAAGTTATCATAGCCAGGGGTGATTGTGGGGGATTAATGTTGTCATTGTCAGGGGTGGATAGTGGGGATTAATGTTCTCATAGCTGGGGTGATAGGGTTAATGTTGTCATAGCCAGGGGTGATAGTGGGGATTAATGTTGTCATAGCCAGGGGTGATATTGGGGATTAATGTTGTCATAGCCAATGGTGATAGTGAGAATTAATGTTGTCATAGCCAGGGGTGTTAGTAGGGATTAATGTTTTTTACAGCAGGGGTGATAGTGAGGATTAATGTTGTCATAGCAGGGGTGAAAGGTTGGAATGAATGTTGTCATAGCCAGGGTGGTAGGTGGGGATTAATGTTGTCCATAGCCAATGGCGAAAGTGGGGATTAATGTTGTCATAGGCAATGGCGAAAGTGGCAATTAATGTTGTCATAGCCAGCGGTGATTGAGGGATTAATGTTCTCATAGCCAGGGCTGATAGTGGGGATTAATGTTGTCATAGCAGGGGTGATAGTGGGGGATTGATGTTGCCATAGCCAAGGTGATAGTGGGGATTACTGTTGTCATAGCCAGGGGGTGATAGTGGGGGATTAACGTTGTCATAGCAGGGGTTGATAATGTGGGTTATTGTTGTCATAACAGGGCTGATAGTGCGGATTAATGATGTCATAGCCAGGGGTGTTTAATAGGGATTAATATTGTCATAGCAGAGGTGATAGTGGGGATTAATGTTTTTACAGACAGGGGTTATAGTGAGGATTAGTGTTGTCATAGCCGGGGTGGAAAGTGGGAATATATGTTGTCATAGCCAGGGTGATAGTGGGGGATTAAGGTTGTTATAGCCAGGGGTGATTGAGGGATTAATGTTGTCATAGCCAGGGGTGATTGAGGGATAAATGTTGCCATAGCCAGGGGCTGATAGTGGGGGATTAATGTTTTCATGGCCGGGGTGATAGTGAGAATTAATGTTGGCATAGCCAGTTTTGATAGTAGGAATTAATGTTGTCATAGCAGCGGTTACAGTGGGGATTAATGTTGTCATAACCAGGGGAGATGGTAAGGATTAATATTGTCATAGCCAATGGTGATAGTGGGGGAATAATGTTGTCATAGCCAGGGGTGATGGTGAGGATTGAAGTTGTCATAGCCAGGGGTGATTGTGGGGATTAATGTTGTCATTGCCAGGGGTGATAGTGAGGATTAATCTTCTCATAGCGGGGGGTGATAGGGTTAATATTGTCATAGCCAATGGTGATAATAGGGTTTAATGTTGTCCATAGCCAGGGTGATAGTGGGGATTAATGTCTGTCATTACCATGGGTGATAATGGGGATTAATGTTCTCATGGCCAGGGGTCATAGTGAGAATTAATGTTGTCAGAGCCAGGGGTGATAGTGGGGATTAATGTTGTCATAACCATGGGGTGACGGTAGGGATTTAATGTTGTCATAGCCAATGGTGATAGTGGGGAATAATGTTGTCCATAGCCAGGGGTGATGGTGGGGATTGAAGTTGTCATAGCCAGGGGTGATTGTGGGGATTAATGTTGTCATTGTCAGGGGTTAGTGGGGATTAATGTTCTCATAGCTGGGGTGATAGGGTTAATGTTGTCATAGCCAGGGTGATAGTGGGGATTAATGTTGTCATAGCCAGGGGTGATATTGGGGATTAATGTTGTCATAGCCAATGGTGATAGTGAGAATTAATGTTGTCATAGCCAGGGGTGTTAGTAGGGATTAATGTTTTTTACAGCCAGGGGTGATAGTGAGGATTAATGTTGTCATAGCAGGGGTGAAAGTTGGAATGAATGTTGTCATAGCCAGGGTGGTAGTGGGGATTAATGTTGTCATAGCCAATGGCGAAAGTGGGGATTAATGTTGTCATAGGCAATGGCGAAAGTGGCAATTAATGTTGTCATAGCCAGCGGTGATTGAGGGATTAATGTTCTCATAGCCAGGGCTGATAGTGGGGATTAATGTTGTCATAGCCAGGGGTGATAGTGGGGATTGATGTTGCCATAGCCAAGGTGATAGTGGGGATTACTGTTGTCATAGCCAGGGGTGATAGTGGGGGATTAACGTTGTCATAGCAGGGGTGATAATGTGGGTTATTGTTGTCACATAACAGGGCTGATAGTGCGGATTAATGATGTCATAGCCAGGGGTGTTTAATAGGGATTAATATTGTCATAGCAGAGGTGATAGTGGGGATTAATGTTTTTACAGACAGGGGTGATAGTGAGGATTAGTGTTGTCATAGCCGGGGTGAAAGTGGGAATATATGTTGTCATAGCCAGGGTGATAGTGGGGATTAAGGTTGTCATAGCCAGGGGTGATTGAGGGATTAATGTTGTCATAGCCCAGGGGTGATTGAGGGATAAATGTTGCCATAGCCAGGGCTGATAGTGGGGATTAATGTTTTCATGGCCGAGGTGATAGTGAGAATTAATGTTGGCATAGCCAGTTTTTGATAGTAGGGATTAATGTTGTCATAGCAGCGGTTACAGTGGGGATTAATGTTGTCATAACCAGGGGAGATGGTAAGGATTAATATTGTCATAGCCAGGGGTGATTGTGGGGATTAATGTTGTCATTGCCAGGGGTGATAGTGAGGATTAATCTTCTCATAGCGGGGGGTGATAGGGTTAATATTGTCATAGCCAATGGTGATAATAGGGTTTAATGTTGTCATAGCCAGGGTTGATAGTGGGGATTAATGTCTGTCATTACCATGGGTGATAATGGGGATTAATGTTCTCATGGCCAGGGGTCATAGTGAGAATTAATGTTGTCAGAGCCAGGGGGTGATAGTGGGGATTAATGTTGTCATAACCAGGGGTGACGGTAGGGATTAAATGTTGTCATAGCCAATGGTGATAGTGGGGAATAATGTTGTCATAGCCAGGGGTGATGGTGGGGATTGAAGTTGTCATAGCCAGGGGTGATTGTGGGGATTAATGTTGTCATTGTCAGGGGTGATAGTGGGGATTAATGTTCTCATAGCTGGGGTGATAGGGTTAATGTTGTCATAGCCAGGGTGATAGTGGGGATTAATGTTGTCTTAGCCAGGGGTGAAGTTGGGGATTAATGTTGTCAAAGCCAGGGTTGATGCTGTGGATTAATGTTGTCATAGCCAGGGTGATAGTGGTGATTAATGTTGTCCATAGCCAGGGGGTGATAGTAGGGATAAATATTGTCATAGCAGGGGTGATAGTGGGGGATTAATGTTTTTACAGCCTGGGGTGATAGTGAGGATTAATGTTGACATAGCAGGGGTGATAGTAGGAATGAATGTTGTCCATAGTGGGTGGTAGTGGGGATTGATGTTTCCATAGCCAGGGGTGATAGTGGGGATTAATGTTGTCATAGCCAGGGCTGATAGTGGGGATTAATGTTGTCATAGGCAATGGTGATAGTGGGGATTAATGTTGTTACAGGCCAGGGGATAGTGGGGATAAATGTTGTGATAGCCATGGCTGATAGTGGGGGATTAATGTTTTTCATGGCCAGGGGTGATAGTGAGAATTAATGTTGGCATAGCCAGGGTTGATAGTAGGGATTAATGTTGTCATAGCCATGGCTGATAGTGGGGATTAATGTGTCATTGCTAGGGGTGATAGTGGGGATTAATGTTTTTACAGCCTGGGGTGATAGTGAGGATTAATGTTGTCATAGCAGGGGTGATAGTGGGAATGAATGTTGTCATAGCCAATGGTGATAGTGAGGATTAATGTTGTCATAGCCAGGGGTGATGGTGGGGATTAATATTGTCATAGCAGGGGTGATAGTGGTGATTAATGTTTTTACAGCCAGGGGCGGTAGTGGGGATTGATGTTGCCATAGCCAGGGTGATAATGGGGATTACTGTTGTCATTACTGGGGTGATAGTGGGGATTAATCTTGTCATAGCCAATGCTGATAGTGAGGATTAATGTTGTCATAGCGAATGGTGATAGTGGGGATTAAAGTTGTCATAGCCAGGGGGTGATAGTGGGAATTAATGTTGTCATAGCCAGGGGTGAAGTTGGGGATTAATGTTGTCATAGCCAGGGGTGGATAATGGGGATTAATGTTGTCATAGCCAGGGGGTGAAGTTGGGGATTAATGTTGTCATAGCCTATGGTGAAAGTGAGGATTATGTTGTCATAGCCAGGGGTCCCTTAGTAGGGATTAATATTGTCATAGCAGGGGTGATAGTGGGGATTAATGTTTTTACAGCCAGGGGTGATAGTGAGGATTAATGTTGTCATAGCCGGGGTGAAAGTGGGAATGAATGTTGTCATAGCCGGGGTGATAGTGGGGATTAATGTTTGTCATAGCCAATGGCGAAAGTGGCAATTAATGTTGTCATAGCCAGGGGTGATTGAGGGATCAATGTTTCTCATAGCCAGGGCTGATAGTGGGGATTAGTATTCTCATGGCCAGGGGTGATAGTGGGGGTTACTGTTGTCATAGCCAGGAGTGATAGTGGGGATTAATGTTGTTACAGCCAGGGGATAGTGGGGATAAATGTTGCCATAGCCAGGGCTGATAGTGGGGATTAATGTTTTCATGGCCAGGGGTGATAGTGAGAATTAATGTTGGCATAGCCAGGGTTGATAGTAGGGATTAATGTTGTCATAGCAGCGGTGACAGTGGGGATTAATGTTGTCATAACCAGGGGGAGATGGTAAGGATTAATATTGTCATAGCCAATGGTGATAGTGGGGAATAATATTGTCATAGCCAGGGGTGATGGTGAGGATTAATGTTGTCATAGCCAGGGGTGATTGAGGGGATCAATGTTCTCATAGCCAGGGCTGATAGTGGGGGATTAGTATTCTCATGGCCAGGGGTGATAGTGGGGTTACTGTTGTCATAGCCAGGGATGATAGTAGGGATTAATGTTGTCATTGCTAGGGGTGATAGTGGGGATTAATGTTCTCATAGCGGGGGTGATAGTGAGGGTTAATGTTGTCATAGCCAATGATGATAATAGGGATTAATGTTTTCATAGCCAGGGTGATAGTGGGGATTAATGTTGTCATAACCAGGGGTGACGGTAGGGATTAATATTGTCATAGCCAATGGTGATAGTGGGGAATAATGTTGTCATAGCCAGGGGTGATGGTGGGGATTGAAGTTGTCATAGCCAGGGGTGATAGTGGGGATTAATGTTGTCATAGCAGGGGTGATAATGTGGGTTATTGTTGTCATAACAGGGCTGATAGTGCGGATTAATGATGTCATAGCCAGGGGTGTTAATAGGGATTAATATTGTCATAGCAGAGGTGATAGTGGGGATTAATGTTTTTACAGACAGGGGTGATAGTGAGGATTAGTGTTGTCATAGCCGGGGTGAAAGTTGGAATATATGTTGTCATAGCCAGGGTGATAGTGGGGATTAAGGTTGTCATAGCCAGGGGTGATTGAGGGGATTAATGTTGTCATAGCCAGGGGTGATTGAGGGATAAATGTTGCCATAGCCAGGGCTGATAGTGGGGATTAATGTTTTTCATGGCCGAGGTGATAGTGAGAATTAATGTTGGCATAGCCAGTTTTGATAGTAGGGATTAATGTTGTCATAGCAGCGGTTACAGTGGGGATTAATGTTGTCATAACCAGGGGAGATGGTAAGGATTAATATTGTCATAGCCAATGGTGATAGTGGGGAATAATGTTGTCATAGCCAGGGGTGATGGTGAGGATTGAAGTTGTCATAGCCAGGGGTGATTGTGGGGATTAATGTTGTCATTGCCAGGGGTGATAGTGAGGATTAATCTTCTCATAGCGGGGGTGATAGGGTTAATATTGTCATAGCCAATGGTGATAATAGGGTTTAATGTTGTCATAGCCAGGGTGATAGTGGGGATTAATGTCTGTCATTACCATGGGTGATAATGGGGATTAATGTTCTCATGGCCAGGGGTCATAGTGAGAATTAATGTTGTCAGAGCCAGGGGTGATAGTGGGGATTAATGTTGTCATAACCAGGGGTGACGGTAGGGATTAATGTTGTCATAGCCAATGGTGATAGTGGGGAATAATGTTGTCATAGCCAGGGGTGATGGTGGGGATTGAAGTTGTCATAGCCAGGGGTGATTGTGGGGATTAATGTTGTCATTGTCAGGGGTGATAGTGGGGATTAATGTTCTCATAGCTGGGGTGATAGGGTTAATGTTGTCATAGCCAGGGTGATAGTGGGGATTAATGTTGTCATAGCCAGGGGTGATATTGGGGATTAATGTTGTCATAGCCAATGGTGATAGTGAGAATTAATGTTGTCATAGCCAGGGGTGTTAGTAGGGATTAATGTTTTTACAGCCAGGGGTGATAGTGAGGATTAATGTTGTCATAGCAGGGGTGAAAGTTGGAATGAATGTTGTCATAGCCAGGGTGGTAGTGGGGATTAATGTTGTCATAGCCAATGGCGAAAGTGGGGATTAATGTTGTCATAGGCAATGGCGAAAGTGGCAATTAATGTTGTCATAGCCAGGGGTGATTGAGGGATTAATGTTCTCATAGCCAGGGCTGATAGTGGGGATTAATGTTGTCATAGCCAGGGGTGATAGTGGGGATTGATGTTGCCATAGCCAAGGTGATAGTGGGGATTACTGTTGTCATAGCCAGAGGTGATAGTGGGGATTAACGTTGTCATAGCCAGGGGTGATAGTGGGGATTAATGTTGTCTTAGGCAATGGTGATAGTGGGGATTAATGTTGCCATAGCCAGGGCTGATTGTGGGGATTAATGTTCTCATGGCCAGGGGTGATATTGAGAATTAATGTTGTCATAGCCAGGGGTGATAGTGGGGATTAATGTTGCCATAACCAGGGGTGACGGTAGGGATTAATGTTGTCATAGCCAATGGTGATAGTGGGGAATAATGTTGTCAAAGCCAGGGGTGATGGTGGGGATTGAAGTTGTCATGGCCAGGGGTGATTGTGGGGATTAATGTTGTCATTGCCAGTGGTGATAGTGGGGATTAATGTTCTCAAAGCGGGGGTGATAGGGTTAATGTTGTCATAGCCAGGGGTGTTAGTAGGGATTAATATTGTCATAGCAGGGGTGATAGTGGGGATTAATGTTTTTACAGCCAGGGGTGATAGTGAGGATTAATGTTGTCATAGCCAGGGTGAAAGTGGGAAGGAATGTTGTCATAGCCGGGGTGATAGTGGGGATTAATGTTGTCATAGCCAATGGCGAAAGTGGCAATTAATGTTGTCATAGCCAGGGGTGATTGAGGGATCAATGTTCTCATAGCCAGGGCTGATAGTGGGGATTAGTATTCTCATGGCCAGGGGTGATAGTGGCGTTACTGTTGTCATAGCCAGGAGTGATAGTGGGGATTAATGTTGTTACAGCCAGGGGATAGTGGGGATAAATGTTGCCATAGCCAGGGCTGATAGTGGGGATTAATGTTTTCATGGCCAGGGGTGATAGTGAGAATTAATGTTGGCATAGCCGGGGTTGATAGTAGGGATTAATGTTGTCATAGCAGCGGTGACAGTGGGGATTAATGTTGTCATAACCAGGGGAGATGGTAAGGATTAATATTGTCATAGCCAATGGTGATAGTGGGGAATAATATTGTCATAGCCAGGGGTGATGGTGAGGATTGAAGTTGTCATTGCCAGGGGTGATAATAGGGTTTAATGTTGTCAGAGCCAGGGTGATAGTGGGGATTAATGTCTGTCGTTACCATGGGTGATAATGGGGATTAATATTGTCATAGCCAGGGGTGATGGTGGGAATTGAAGTTGTCATAGCCAGGGATGATAGTAGGGATTAATGTTGTCATTGCTAGGGGTGATAGTGGGGATTAATGTTCTCATAGCGGGGGGTGATAGTGAGGGTTAATGTTGTCATAGCCAATGATGATAATAGGGATTAATGTTGTCATAGCCAGGGTGATAGTGGGGATTAATGTTGTCATAACCAGGGGTGACGGTAGGGATTAATATTGTCATAGCCAATGGTGATAGTGGGGAATAATGTTGTCATAGCCAGGGGTGATGGTGGGGATTGAAGTTGTCATAGCCAGGGGTGATAGTGGGGATTAATGTTGTCATAGCAGGGGTGATAATGTGGGTTATTGTTGTCATAACAGGGCTGATAGTGCGGATTAATGATGTCATAGCCAGGGGTGTTAATAGGGATTAATATTGTCATAGCAGAGGTGATAGTGGGGATTAATGTTTTTACAGACAGGGGTTATAGTGAGGATTAGTGTTGTCATAGCCGGGGTGAAAGTGGGAATATATGTTGTCATAGCCAGGGTGATAGTGGGGATTAAGGTTGTTATAGCCAGGGGTGATTGAGGGATTAATGTTGTCATAGCCAGGGGTGATTGAGGGATAAATGTTGCCATAGCCAGGGCTGATAGTGGGGATTAATGTTTTCATGGCCGGGGTGATAGTGAGAATTAATGTTGGCATAGCCAGTTTTGATAGTAGGAATTAATGTTGTCATAGCAGCGGTTACAGTGGGGATTAATGTTGTCATAACCAGGGGAGATGGTAAGGATTAATATTGTCATAGCCAATGGTGATAGTGGGGAATAATGTTGTCATAGCCAGGGGTGATGGTGAGGATTGAAGTTGTCATAGCCAGGGGTGATTGTGGGGATTAATGTTGTCATTGCCAGGGGTGATAGTGAGGATTAATCTTCTCATAGCGGGGGTGATAGGGTTAATATTGTCATAGCCAATGGTGATAATAGGGTTTAATGTTGTCATAGCCAGGGTGATAGTGGGGATTAATGTCTGTCATTACCATGGGTGATAATGGGGATTAATGTTCTCATGGCCAGGGGTCATAGTGAGAATTAATGTTGTCAGAGCCAGGGGTGATAGTGGGGATTAATGTTGTCATAACCAGGGGTGACGGTAGGGATTAATGTTGTCATAGCCAATGGTGATAGTGGGGAATAATGTTGTCATAGCCAGGGGTGATGGTGGGGATTGAAGTTATCATAGCCAGGGGTGATTGTGGGGATTAATGTTGTCATTGTCAGGGGTGATAGTGGGGATTAATGTTCTCATAGCTGGGGTGATAGGGTTAATGTTGTCATAGCCAGGGTGATAGTGGGGATTAATGTTGTCATAGCCAGGGGTGATATTGGGGATTAATGTTGTCATAGCCAATGGTGATAGTGAGAATTAATGTTGTCATAGCCAGGGGTGTTAGTAGGGATTAATGTTTTTACAGCCAGGGGTGATAGTGAGGATTAATGTTGTCATAGCAGGGGTGAAAGTTGGAATGAATGTTGTCATAGCCAGGGTGGTAGTGGGGATTAATGTTGTCATAGCCAATGGCGAAAGTGGGGATTAATGTTGTCATAGGCAATGGCGAAAGTGGCAATTAATGTTGTCATAGCCAGCGGTGATTGAGGGATTAATGTTCTCATAGCCAGGGCTGATAGTGGGGATTAATGTTGTCATAGCCAGGGGTGATAGTGGGGATTGATGTTGCCATAGCCAAGGTGATAGTGGGGATTACTGTTGTCATAGCCAGGGGTGATAGTGGGGATTAACGTTGTCATAGCAGGGGTGATAATGTGGGTTATTGTTGTCATAACAGGGCTGATAGTGCGGATTAATGATGTCATAGCCAGGGGTGTTAATAGGGATTAATATTGTCATAGCAGAGGTGATAGTGGGGATTAATGTTTTTACAGACAGGGGTTATAGTGAGGATTAGTGTTGTCATAGCCGGGGTGAAAGTGGGAATATATGTTGTCATAGCCAGGGTGATAGTGGGGATTAAGGTTGTTATAGCCAGGGGTGATTGAGGGATTAATGTTGTCATAGCCAGGGGTGATTGAGGGATAAATGTTGCCATAGCCAGGGCTGATAGTGGGGATTAATGTTTTCATGGCCGGGGTGATAGTGAGAATTAATGTTGGCATAGCCAGTTTTGATAGTAGGAATTAATGTTGTCATAGCAGCGGTTACAGTGGGGATTAATGTTGTCATAACCAGGGGAGATGGTAAGGATTAATATTGTCATAGCCAATGGTGATAGTGGGGAATAATGTTGTCATAGCCAGGGGTGATGGTGAGGATTGAAGTTGTCATAGCCAGGGGTGATTGTGGGGATTAATGTTGTCATTGCCAGGGGTGATAGTGAGGATTAATCTTCTCATAGCGGGGGTGATAGGGTTAATATTGTCATAGCCAATGGTGATAATAGGGTTTAATGTTGTCATAGCCAGGGTGATAGTGGGGATTAATGTCTGTCATTACCATGGGTGATAATGGGGATTAATGTTCTCATGGCCAGGGGTCATAGTGAGAATTAATGTTGTCAGAGCCAGGGGTGATAGTGGGGATTAATGTTGTCATAACCAGGGGTGACGGTAGGGATTAATGTTGTCATAGCCAATGGTGATAGTGGGGAATAATGTTGTCATAGCCAGGGGTGATGGTGGGGATTGAAGTTGTCATAGCCAGGGGTGATTGTGGGGATTAATGTTGTCATTGTCAGGGGTGATAGTGGGGATTAATGTTCTCATAGCTGGGGTGATAGGGTTAATGTTGTCATAGCCAGGGTGATAGTGGGGATTAATGTTGTCATAGCCAGGGGTGATATTGGGGATTAATGTTGTCATAGCCAATGGTGATAGTGAGAATTAATGTTGTCATAGCCAGGGGTGTTAGTAGGGATTAATGTTTTTACAGCCAGGGGTGATAGTGAGGATTAATGTTGTCATAGCAGGGGTGAAAGTTGGAATGAATGTTGTCATAGCCAGGGTGGTAGTGGGGATTAATGTTGTCATAGCCAATGGCGAAAGTGGGGATTAATGTTGTCATAGGCAATGGCGAAAGTGGCAATTAATGTTGTCATAGCCAGCGGTGATTGAGGGATTAATGTTCTCATAGCCAGGGCTGATAGTGGGGATTAATGTTGTCATAGCCAGGGGTGATAGTGGGGATTGATGTTGCCATAGCCAAGGTGATAGTGGGGATTACTGTTGTCATAGCCAGGGGTGATAGTGGGGATTAACGTTGTCATAGCAGGGGTGATAATGTGGGTTATTGTTGTCATAACAGGGCTGATAGTGCGGATTAATGATGTCATAGCCAGGGGTGTTAATAGGGATTAATATTGTCATAGCAGAGGTGATAGTGGGGATTAATGTTTTTACAGACAGGGGTGATAGTGAGGATTAGTGTTGTCATAGCCGGGGTGAAAGTGGGAATATATGTTGTCATAGCCAGGGTGATAGTGGGGATTAAGGTTGTCATAGCCAGGGGTGATTGAGGGATTAATGTTGTCATAGCCAGGGGTGATTGAGGGATAAATGTTGCCATAGCCAGGGCTGATAGTGGGGATTAATGTTTTCATGGCCGAGGTGATAGTGAGAATTAATGTTGGCATAGCCAGTTTTGATAGTAGGGATTAATGTTGTCATAGCAGCGGTTACAGTGGGGATTAATGTTGTCATAACCAGGGGAGATGGTAAGGATTAATATTGTCATAGCCAGGGGTGATTGTGGGGATTAATGTTGTCATTGCCAGGGGTGATAGTGAGGATTAATCTTCTCATAGCGGGGGTGATAGGGTTAATATTGTCATAGCCAATGGTGATAATAGGGTTTAATGTTGTCATAGCCAGGGTGATAGTGGGGATTAATGTCTGTCATTACCATGGGTGATAATGGGGATTAATGTTCTCATGGCCAGGGGTCATAGTGAGAATTAATGTTGTCAGAGCCAGGGGTGATAGTGGGGATTAATGTTGTCATAACCAGGGGTGACGGTAGGGATTAATGTTGTCATAGCCAATGGTGATAGTGGGGAATAATGTTGTCATAGCCAGGGGTGATGGTGGGGATTGAAGTTGTCATAGCCAGGGGTGATTGTGGGGATTAATGTTGTCATTGTCAGGGGTGATAGTGGGGATTAATGTTCTCATAGCTGGGGTGATAGGGTTAATGTTGTCATAGCCAGGGTGATAGTGGGGATTAATGTTGTCATAGCCAGGGGTGATATTGGGGATTAATGTTGTCATAGCCAATGGTGATAGTGAGAATTAATGTTGTCATAGCCAGGGGTGTTAGTAGGGATTAATGTTTTTACAGCCAGGGGTGATAGTGAGGATTAATGTTGTCATAGCAGGGGTGAAAGTTGGAATGAATGTTGTCATAGCCAGGGTGGTAGTGGGGATTAATGTTGTCATAGCCAATGGCGAAAGTGGGGATTAATGTTGTCATAGGCAATGGCGAAAGTGGCAATTAATGTTGTCATAGCCAGGGGTGATTGAGGGATTAATGTTCTCATAGCCATGGCTGATAGTGGGGATTAATGTTGTCATAGCCAGGGGTGATAGTGGGGATTGATGTTGCCATAGCCAAGGTGATAGTGGGGATTACTGTTGTCATAGCCAGAGGTGATAGTGGGGATTAACGTTGTCATAGCCAGGGGTGATAGTGGGGATTAATGTTGTTTTAGGCAATGGTGATAGTGGGGATTAATGTTGCCATAGCCAGGGCTGATTGTGGGGATTAATGTTCTCATGGCCAGGGGTGATATTGAGAATTAATGTTGTCATAGCCAGGGGTGATAGTGGGGATTAATGTTGCCATAACCAGGGGTGACGGTAGGGATTAATGTTGTCATAGCCAATGGTGATAGTGGGGAATAATGTTGTCATAGCCAGGGGTGATGGTGGGGATTGAAGTTGTCATAGCCAGGGGTGATTGTGGGGATTAATGTTGTCATTGCCAGTGGTGATAGTGGGGATTAATGTTCTCAAAGCGGGGGTGATAGGGTTAATGTTGTCATAGCCAGGGGTGTTAGTAGGGATTAATATTGTCATAGCAGGGGTGATAGTGGGGATTAATGTTTTTACAGCCAGGGGTGATAGTGAGGATTAATGTTGTCATAGCCGGGGTGAAAGTGGGAATGAATGTTGTCATAGCCGGGGTGATAGTGGGGATTAATGTTGTCATAGCCAATGGCGAAAGTGGCAATTAATGTTGTCATAGCCAGGGGTGATTGAGGGATCAATGTTCTCATAGCCAGGGCTGATAGTGGGGATTAGTATTCTCATGGCCAGGGGTGATAGTGGGGTTACTGTTGTCATAGCCAGGAGTGATAGTGGGGATTAATGTTGTTACAGCCAGGGGATAGTGGGGATAAATGTTGCCATAGCCAGGGCTGATAGTGGGGATTAATGTTTTCATGGCCAGGGGTGATAGTGAGAATTAATGTTGGCATAGCCAGGGTTGATAGTAGGGATTAATGTTGTCATAGCAGCGGTGACAGTGGGGATAAATGTTGTCATAACCAGGGGAGATGGTAAGGATTAATATTGTCATAGCCAATGGTGATAGTGGGGAATAATATTGTCATAGCCAGGGGTGATGGTGAGGATTGAAGTTGTCATTGCCAGGGGTGATAATAGGGTTTAATGTTGTCAGAGCCAGGGTGATAGTGGGGATTAATGTCTGTCGTTACCATGGGTGATAATGGGGATTAATATTGTCATAGCCAGGGGTGATGGTGGGAATTGAAGTTGTCATAGCCAGGGATGATAGTAGGGATTAATGTTGTCATTGCTAGGGGTGATAGTGGGGATTAATGTTCTCATAGCGGGGGGTGATAGTGAGGGTTAATGTTGTCATAGCCAATGATGATAATAGGGATTAATGTTGTCATAGCCAGGGTGATAGTGGGGATTAATGTTGTCATAACCAGGGGTGACGGTAGGGATTAATATTGTCATAGCCAATGGTGATAGTGGGGAATAATGTTGTCATAGCCAGGGGTGATGGTGGGGATTGAAGTTGTCATAGCCAGGGGTGATAGTGGGGATTAATGTTGTCATAGCAGGGGTGATAATGTGGGTTATTGTTGTCATAACAGGGCTGATAGTGCGGATTAATGATGTCATAGCCAGGGGTGTTAATAGGGATTAATATTGTCATAGCAGAGGTGATAGTGGGGATTAATGTTTTTACAGACAGGGGTTATAGTGAGGATTAGTGTTGTCATAGCCGGGGTGAAAGTGGGAATATATGTTGTCATAGCCAGGGTGATAGTGGGGATTAAGGTTGTTATAGCCAGGGGTGATTGAGGGATTAATGTTGTCATAGCCAGGGGTGATTGAGGGATAAATGTTGCCATAGCCAGGGCTGATAGTGGGGATTAATGTTTTCATGGCCGGGGTGATAGTGAGAATTAATGTTGGCATAGCCAGTTTTGATAGTAGGAATTAATGTTGTCATAGCAGCGGTTACAGTGGGGATTAATGTTGTCATAACCAGGGGAGATGGTAAGGATTAATATTGTCATAGCCAATGGTGATAGTGGGGAATAATGTTGTCATAGCCAGGGGTGATGGTGAGGATTGAAGTTGTCATAGCCAGGGGTGATTGTGGGGATTAATGTTGTCATTGCCAGGGGTGATAGTGAGGATTAATCTTCTCATAGCGGGGGTGATAGGGTTAATATTGTCATAGCCAATGGTGATAATAGGGTTTAATGTTGTCATAGCCAGGGTGATAGTGGGGATTAATGTCTGTCATTACCATGGGTGATAATGGGGATTAATGTTCTCATGGCCAGGGGTCATAGTGAGAATTAATGTTGTCAGAGCCAGGGGTGATAGTGGGGATTAATGTTGTCATAACCAGGGGTGACGGTAGGGATTAATGTTGTCATAGCCAATGGTGATAGTGGGGAATAATGTTGTCATAGCCAGGGGTGATGGTGGGGATTGAAGTTGTCATAGCCAGGGGTGATTGTGGGGATTAATGTTGTCATTGTCAGGGGTGATAGTGGGGATTAATGTTCTCATAGCTGGGGTGATAGGGTTAATGTTGTCATAGCCAGGGTGATAGTGGGGATTAATGTTGTCATAGCCAGGGGTGATATTGGGGATTAATGTTGTCATAGCCAATGGTGATAGTGAGAATTAATGTTGTCATAGCCAGGGGTGTTAGTAGGGATTAATGTTTTTACAGCCAGGGGTGATAGTGAGGATTAATGTTGTCATAGCAGGGGTGAAAGTTGGAATGAATGTTGTCATAGCCAGGGTGGTAGTGGGGATTAATGTTGTCATAGCCAATGGCGAAAGTGGGGATTAATGTTGTCATAGGCAATGGCGAAAGTGGCAATTAATGTTGTCATAGCCAGCGGTGATTGAGGGATTAATGTTCTCATAGCCAGGGCTGATGGTGGGGATTAATGTTGTCATAGCCAGGGGTGATAGTGGGGATTGATGTTGCCATAGCCAAGGTGATAGTGGGGATTACTGTTGTCATAGCCAGGGGTGATAGTGGGGATTAACGTTGTCATAGCCAGGGGTGATAGTGGGGATTAATGTTGTTTTAGGCAATGGTGATAGTGGGGATTAATGTTGCCATAGCCAGGGCTGATTGTGGGGATTAATGTTCTCATGGCCAGGGGTGATATTGAGAATTAATGTTGTCATAGCCAGGGGTGATAGTGGGGATTAATGTTGTCATAACCAGGGGTGACGGTAGGGATTAATGTTGTCATAGCCAATGGTGATAGTGGGGAATAATGTTGTCATAGCCAGGGGTGATGGTGGGGATTGAAGTTGTCATAGCCAGGGGTGATTGTGGGGATTAATGTTGTCATTGCCAGGGGTGATAGTGGGGATTAATGTTCTCAAAGCGGGGGTGATAGGGTTAATGTTGTCATAGCCAGGGTGATAGTGGGGATTAATGTTGTAATAGCAGGGGTGATAGTGGGGATTAATGTTGTCATAGCCAGGGGTGTTAGTAGGGATTAATATTGTCATAGCAGGGGTGATAGTGGGGATTAATGTTTTTACAGCCAGGGGTGATAGTGAGGATTAATGTTGTCATAGCCAGGGTGAAAGTGGGAAGGAATGTTGTCATAGCCAGGGTGGTAGTGGGGATTAATGTTGTCATAGCCAATGGCGAAAGTGGGGATTAATGTTGTCATAGGCAATGGCGAAAGTGGCAATTAATGTTGTCATAGCCAGGGGCGATTGAGGGATTAATGTTCTCATAGCCAGGGCTGATAGTGGGGATTAATGTTGTCATAGCCAGGGGTGATAGTGGGGATTACTGTTGTCACAGCCAGGGGTGATAGTGGGGATTAACGTTGTCATAGCCAGGGGTGATAGTGGGGATTAATGTTGTCATAGCCAGGGGTGAAGTTGGGGATTAATGTTGTCAAAGCCAGGGTTGATGCTGTGGATTAATGTTGTCATAGCCGGGGTGTTAGTGGGGATTAATGTTGTCATTGCCAGGGGTGATAGTGGGGATTAATGTTCTCATAGCGGGGGTGATATGTTGTCATAGCAGGGGTGATAGTGGGGATTAATGTTTTTACAGCCAGGGGTGATAGTGAGGATTAATGTTGTCATAGCCAGGGTGAAAGTGGGAATGAATGTTGTCATAGCCAGGGTGGTAGTGGGGATTAATGTTGTCATAGCCAATGGCGAAAGTGGGGATTAATGTTGTCATAGGCAATGGCGAAAGTGGCAATTAATGTTGTCATAGCCAGGGGTGATTGAGGGATTAATGTTCTCATAGCCAGGGCTGGTAGTGGGGATTAATGTTGTCATAGCCAGGGGTGATAGTGGGGATTGATGTTGCCATAGCCAGGGTGATAGTGGGGATTACTGTTGTCATAGCCAGGGGTGATAGTGGGGATTAACGTTGTCATAGCCAGGGGTGATAGTGGGGATTAATGTTGTCATAGCCAGGGTTGAAGTTGGGGATTAATGTTGTCAAAGCCAGGGTTGATGCTGTGGATTAATGTTGTCATAGCCAGGGTGATAGTGGGGATTAATGTTGTCATAGCCAGGGGTGATAGTAGGGATAAATATTGTCATAGCAGGGGTGATAGTGGGGATTAATGTTTTTACAGCCTGGGGTGATAGTGAGGATTAATGTTGACATAGCAGGGGTGATAGTAGGAATGAATGTTGTCATAGTGGGTGGTAGTGGGGATTGATGTTTCCATAGCCAGGGGTGATGGTGGGGATTAATGTTGTCATAGCCAGGGCTGATAGTGGGGATTAATGTTGTCATAGGCAATGGTGATAGTGGGGATTAATGTTGTTACAGCCAGGGGATAGTGGGGATAAATGTTGCCATAGCCAGGGCTGATAGTGGGGATTAATGTTTTCATGGCCAGGGGTGATAGTGAGAATTAATGTTGGCATAGCCAGGGTTGATAGTAGGGATTAATGTTGTCATAGCAGCGGTGACAGTGGGGATTAATGTTGTCATAACCAGGGGAGATGGTAAGGATTAATATTGTCATAGCCAATGGTGATAGTGGGGAATAATATTGTCATAGCCAGGGGTGATGGTGAGGATTGAAGTTGTCATTGCCAGGGGTGATAATAGGGTTTAATGTTGTCAGAGCCAGGGTGATAGTGGGGATTAATGTCTGTCGTTACCATGGGTGATAATGGGGATTAATATTGTCATAGCCAGGGGTGATGGTGGGAATTGAAGTTGTCATAGCCAGGGATGATAGTAGGGATTAATGTTGTCATTGCTAGGGGTGATAGTGGGGATTAATGTTCTCATAGCGGGGGGTGATAGTGAGGGTTAATGTTGTCATAGCCAATGATGATAATAGGGATTAATGTTGTCATAGCCAGGGTGATAGTGGGGATTAATGTTGTCATAACCAGGGGTGACGGTAGGGATTAATATTGTCATAGCCAATGGTGATAGTGGGGAATAATGTTGTCATAGCCAGGGGTGATGGTGGGGATTGAAGTTGTCATAGCCAGGGGTGATAGTGGGGATTAATGTTGTCATAGCAGGGGTGATAATGTGGGTTATTGTTGTCATAACAGGGCTGATAGTGCGGATTAATGATGTCATAGCCAGGGGTGTTAATAGGGATTAATATTGTCATAGCAGAGGTGATAGTGGGGATTAATGTTTTTACAGACAGGGGTTATAGTGAGGATTAGTGTTGTCATAGCCGGGGTGAAAGTGGGAATATATGTTGTCATAGCCAGGGTGATAGTGGGGATTAAGGTTGTTATAGCCAGGGGTGATTGAGGGATTAATGTTGTCATAGCCAGGGGTGATTGAGGGATAAATGTTGCCATAGCCAGGGCTGATAGTGGGGATTAATGTTTTCATGGCCGGGGTGATAGTGAGAATTAATGTTGGCATAGCCAGTTTTGATAGTAGGAATTAATGTTGTCATAGCAGCGGTTACAGTGGGGATTAATGTTGTCATAACCAGGGGAGATGGTAAGGATTAATATTGTCATAGCCAATGGTGATAGTGGGGAATAATGTTGTCATAGCCAGGGGTGATGGTGAGGATTGAAGTTGTCATAGCCAGGGGTGATTGTGGGGATTAATGTTGTCATTGCCAGGGGTGATAGTGAGGATTAATCTTCTCATAGCGGGGGTGATAGGGTTAATATTGTCATAGCCAATGGTGATAATAGGGTTTAATGTTGTCATAGCCAGGGTGATAGTGGGGATTAATGTCTGTCATTACCATGGGTGATAATGGGGATTAATGTTCTCATGGCCAGGGGTCATAGTGAGAATTAATGTTGTCAGAGCCAGGGGTGATAGTGGGGATTAATGTTGTCATAACCAGGGGTGACGGTAGGGATTAATGTTGTCATAGCCAATGGTGATAGTGGGGAATAATGTTGTCATAGCCAGGGGTGATGGTGGGGATTGAAGTTATCATAGCCAGGGGTGATTGTGGGGATTAATGTTGTCATTGTCAGGGGTGATAGTGGGGATTAATGTTCTCATAGCCGGGGTGATAGGGTTAATGTTGTCATAGCCAGGGTGATAGTGGGGATTAATGTTGTCATAGCCAGGGGTGATATTGGGGATTAATGTTGTCATAGCCAATGGTGATAGTGAGAATTAATGTTGTCATAGCCAGGGGTGTTAGTAGGGATTAATGTTTTTACAGCCAGGGGTGATAGTGAGGATTAATGTTGTCATAGCAGGGGTGAAAGTTGGAATGAATGTTGTCATAGCCAGGGTGGTAGTGGGGATTAATGTTGTCATAGCCAATGGCGAAAGTGGGGATTAATGTTGTCATAGGCAATGGCGAAAGTGGCAATTAATGTTGTCATAGCCAGCGGTGATTGAGGGATTAATGTTCTCATAGCCAGGGCTGATAGTGGGGATTAATGTTGTCATAGCCAGGGGTGATAGTGGGGATTGATGTTGCCATAGCCAAGGTGATAGTGGGGATTACTGTTGTCATAGCCAGGGGTGATAGTGGGGATTAACGTTGTCATAGCAGGGGTGATAATGTGGGTTATTGTTGTCATAACAGGGCTGATAGTGCGGATTAATGATGTCATAGCCAGGGGTGTTAATAGGGATTAATATTGTCATAGCAGAGGTGATAGTGGGGATTAATGTTTTTACAGACAGGGGTGATAGTGAGGATTAGTGTTGTCATAGCCGGGGTGAAAGTGGGAATATATGTTGTCATAGCCAGGGTGATAGTGGGGATTAAGGTTGTCATAGCCAGGGGTGATTGAGGGATTAATGTTGTCATAGCCAGGGGTGATTGAGGGATAAATGTTGCCATAGCCAGGGCTGATAGTGGGGATTAATGTTTTCATGGCCGCGGTGATAGTGAGAATTAATGTTGGCATAGCCAGTTTTGATAGTAGGGATTAATGTTGTCATAGCAGCGGTTACAGTGGGGATTAATGTTGTCATAACCAGGGGAGACGGTAAGGATTAATATTGTCATAGCCAATGGTGATAGTGGGGAATAATGTTGTCATAGCCAGGGGTGATGGTGAGGATTGAAGTTGTCATAGCCAGGGGTGATTGTGGGGATTAATGTTGTCATTGCCAGGGGTGATAGTGAGGATTAATCTTCTCATAGCGGGGGTGATAGGGTTAATATTGTCATAGCCAATGGTGATAATAGGGTTTAATGTTGTCATAGCCAGGGTGATAGTGGGGATTAATGTCTGTCATTACCATGGGTGATAATGGGGATTAATGTTCTCATGGCCAGGGGTCATAGTGAGAATTAATGTTGTCAGAGCCAGGGGTGATAGTGGGGATTAATGTTGTCATAACCAGGGGTGACGGTAGGGATTAATGTTGTCATAGCCAATGGTGATAGTGGGGAATAATGTTGTCATAGCCAGGGGTGATGGTGGGGATTGAAGTTGTCATAGCCAGGGGTGATTGTGGGGATTAATGTTGTCATTGTCAGGGGTGATAGTGGGGATTAATGTTCTCATAGCTGGGGTGATAGGGTTAATGTTGTCATAGCCAGGGTGATAGTGGGGATTAATGTTGTCATAGCCAGGGGTGATATTGGGGATTAATGTTGTCATAGCCGATGGTGATAGTGAGAATTAATGTTGTCATAGCCAGGGGTGTTAGTAGGGATTAATGTTTTTACAGCCAGGGGTGATAGTGAGGATTAATGTTGTCATAGCAGGGGTGAAAGTTGGAATGAATGTTGTCATAGCCAGGGTGGTAGTGGGGATTAATGTTGTCATAGCCAATGGCGAAAGTGGGGATTAATGTTGTCATAGGCAATGGCGAAAGTGGCAATTAATGTTGTCATAGCCAGCGGTGATTGAGGGATTAATGTTCTCATAGCCAGGGCTGATAGTGGGGATTAATGTTGTCATAGCCAGGGGTGATAGTGGGGATTGATGTTGCCATAGCCAAGGTGATAGTGGGGATTACTGTTGTCATAGCCAGAGGTGATAGTGGGGATTAACGTTGTCATAGCCAGGGGTGATAGTGGGGATTAATGTTGTTTTAGGCAATGGTGATAGTGGGGATTAATGTTGCCATAGCCAGGGCTGATTGTGGGGATTAATGTTCTCATGGCCAGGGGTGATATTGAGAATTAATGTTGTCATAGCCAGGGGTGATAGTGGGGATTAATGTTGCCATAACCAGGGGTGACGGTAGGGATTAATGTTGTCATAGCCAATGGTGATAGTGGGGAATAATGTTGTCATAGCCAGGGGTGATGGTGGGGATTGAAGTTGTCATAGCCAGGGGTGATTGTGGGGATTAATGTTGTCATTGCCAGTGGTGATAGTGGGGATTAATGTTCTCAAAGCGGGGGTGATAGGGTTAATGTTGTCATAGCCAGGGGTGTTAGTAGGGATTAATATTGTCATAGCAGGGGTGATAGTGGGGAATAATGTTGTCATAGCCAGGGGTGATGGTGAGGATTGAAGTTGTCATAGCCAGGGGTGATTGTGGGGATTAATGTTGTCATTGCCAGGGGTGATAGTGAGGATTAATCTTCTCATAGCGGGGGTGATAGGGTTAATATTGTCATAGCCAATGGTGATAATAGGGTTTAATGTTGTCATAGCCAGGGTGATAGTGGGGATTAATGTCTGTCATTACCATGGGTGATAATGGGGATTAATGTTCTCATGGCCAGGGGTCATAGTGAGAATTAATGTTGTCAGAGCCAGGGGTGATAGTGGGGATTAATGTTGTCATAACCAGGGGTGACGGTAGGGATTAATGTTGTCATAGCCAATGGTGATAGTGGGGAATAATGTTGTCATAGCCAGGGGTGATGGTGGGGATTGAAGTTGTCATAGCCAGGGGTGATTGTGGGGATTAATGTTGTCATTGTCAGGGGTGATAGTGGGGATTAATGTTCTCATAGCTGGGGTGATAGGGTTAATGTTGTCATAGCCAGGGTGATAGTGGGGATTAATGTTGTCATAGCCAGGGGTGATATTGGGGATTAATGTTGTCATAGCCAATGGTGATAGTGAGAATTAATGTTGTCATAGCCAGGGGTGTTAGTAGGGATTAATGTTTTTACAGCCAGGGGTGATAGTGAGGATTAATGTTGTCATAGCAGGGGTGAAAGTTGGAATGAATGTTGTCATAGCCCGGGTGGTAGTGGGGATTAATGTTGTCATAGCCAATGGCGAAAGTGGGGATTAATGTTGTCATAGGCAATGGCGAAAGTGGCAATTAATGTTGTCATAGCCAGCGGTGATTGAGGGATTAATGTTCTCATAGCCAGGGCTGATGGTGGGGATTAATGTTGTCATAGCCAGGGGTGATAGTGGGGATTGATGTTGCCATAGCCAAGGTGATAGTGGGGATTACTGTTGTCATAGCCAGGGGTGATAGTGGGGATTAACGTTGTCATAGCCAGGGGTGATAGTGGGGATTAATGTTGTTTTAGGCAATGGTGATAGTGGGGATTAATGTTGCCATAGCCAGGGCTGATTGTGGGGATTAATGTTCTCATGGCCAGGGGTGATATTGAGAATTAATGTTGTCATAGCCAGGGGTGATAGTGGGGATTAATGTTGTCATAACCAGGGGTGACGGTAGGGATTAATGTTGTCATAGCCAATGGTGATAGTGGGGAATAATGTTGTCATAGCCAGGGGTGATGGTGGGGATTGAAGTTGTCATAGCCAGGGGTGATTGTGGGGATTAATGTTGTCATTGCCAGGGGTGATAGTGGGGATTAATGTTCTCAAAGCGGGGGTGATAGGGTTAATGTTGTCATAGCCAGGGTGATAGTGGGGATTAATGTTGTAATAGCAGGGGTGATAGTGGGGATTAATGTTGTCATAGCCAGGGGTGTTAGTAGGGATTAATATTGTCATAGCAGGGGTGATAGTGGGGATTAATGTTTTTACAGCCAGGGGTGATAGTGAGGATTAATGTTGTCATAGCCAGGGTGAAAGTGGGAAGGAATGTTGTCATAGCCAGGGTGGTAGTGGGGATTAATGTTGTCATAGCCAATGGCGAAAGTGGGGATTAATGTTGTCATAGGCAATGGCGAAAGTGGCAATTAATGTTGTCATAGCCAGGGGCGATTGAGGGATTAATGTTCTCATAGCCAGGGCTGATAGTGGGGATTAATGTTGTCATAGCCAGGGGTGATAGTGGGGATTACTGTTGTCACAGCCAGGGGTGATAGTGGGGATTAACGTTGTCATAGCCAGGGGTGATAGTGGGGATTAATGTTGTCATAGCCAGGGGTGAAGTTGGGGATTAATGTTGTCAAAGCCAGGGTTGATGCTGTGGATTAATGTTGTCATAGCCAGGGTGTTAGTGGGGATTAATGTTGTCATTGCCAGGGGTGATAGTGGGGATTAATGTTCTCATAGCGGGGGTGATATGTTGTCATAGCAGGGGTGATAGTGGGGATTAATGTTTTTACAGCCAGGGGTGATAGTGAGGATTAATGTTGTCATAGCCAGGGTGAAAGTGGGAATGAATGTTGTCATAGCCAGGGTGGTAGTGGGGATTAATGTTGTCATAGCCAATGGCGAAAGTGGGGATTAATGTTGTCATAGGCAATGGCGAAAGTGGCAATTAATGTTGTCATAGCCAGGGGTGATTGAGGGATTAATGTTCTCATAGCCAGGGCTGGTAGTGGGGATTAATGTTGTCATAGCCAGGGGTGATAGTGGGGATTGATGTTGCCATAGCCAGGGTGATAGTGGGGATTACTGTTGTCATAGCCAGGGGTGATAGTGGGGATTAACGTTGTCATAGCCAGGGGTGATAGTGGGGATTAATGTTGTCATAGCCAGGGGTGAAGTTGGGGATTAATGTTGTCAAAGCCAGGGTTGATGCTGTGGATTAATGTTGTCATAGCCAGGGTGATAGTGGGGATTAATGTTGTCATAGCCAGGGGTGATAGTAGGGATAAATATTGTCATAGCAGGGGTGATAGTGGGGATTAATGTTTTTACAGCCTGGGGTGATAGTGAGGATTAATGTTGACATAGCAGGGGTGATAGTAGGAATGAATGTTGTCATAGTGGGTGGTAGTGGGGATTGATGTTTCCATAGCCAGGGGTGATGGTGGGGATTAATGTTGTCATAGCCAGGGCTGATAGTGGGGATTAATGTTGTCATAGGCAATGGTGATAGTGGGGATTAAAGTTGTTACAGCCAGGGGATAGTGGGGATAAATGTTGTGATAGCCATGGCTGATAGTGGGGATTAATGTTTTCATGGCCAGGGGTGATAGTGAGAATTAATGTTGGCATAGCCAGGGTTGATAGTAGGGATTAATGTTGTCATAGCCATGGCTGATAGTGGGGATTAATGTTGTCATTGCTAGGGGTGATAGTGGGGATTAATGTTCTCATAGCGGGGGGTGATAGTGAGGGTTAATGTTGTCATAGCCAATGGTGATAGTAGGGATTAATGTTGTCATAGCCAGGGTGATAGTGGGGATTAACGGTGTCATAGCCAGAGGTGATATTGGGGATTAATGTCTGTCATTACCATGGGTGATAATGGGGATTAATATTGTCATAGCAGGGGTGATAATGCGGCTTATTGTTGTCATAGCAGCGGTGATAGTGGGGATTAATGTTTTTACAGCCTGGGGTGATAGTGAGGATTAATGTTGTCATAGCAGGGGTGATAGTGGGAATGAATGTTGTCATAGCCAATGGTGATAGTGAGGATTAATGTTGTCATAGTCAGGGGTGATGGTGGGGATTAATATTGTCATAGCAGGGGTGATAGTGGCGATTAATGTTTTTACAGCCAGGGGCGTTAGTGGGGATTGATGTTGCCATAGCCAGGGTGATAATGGGGATTACTGTTGTCATTACTGGGGTGATAGTGGGGATTAATCTTGTCATAGCCAATGCTGATAGTGAGGATTAATGTTGTCATAGCGAATGGTGATAGTGGGGATTAAAGTTGTCATAGCCAGGGGTGATAGTGGGAATTAATGTTGTCATAGCCAGGGGTGAAGTTGGGGATTAATGTTGTCATAGCCAGGGGTGATAATGGGGATTAATGTTGTCATAGCCAGGGGTGAAGTTGGGGATTAATGTTGTCATAGCCTATGGTGAAAGTGAGGATTAATGTTGTCATAGCCAGGGGTCTTAGTAGGGATTAATATTGTCATAGCAGGGGTGATAGTGGGGATTAATGTTTTTACAGCCAGGGGTGATAGTGAGGATTAATGTTGTCATAGCCGGGGTGAAAGTGGGAATGAATGTTGTCATAGCCGGGGTGATAGTGGGGATTAATGTTGTCATAGCCAATGGCGAAAGTGGCAATTAATGTTGTCATAGCCAGGGGTGATTGAGGGATCAATGTTCTCATAGCCAGGGCTGATAGTGGGGATTAGTATTCTCATGGCCAGGGGTGATAGTGGGGTTACTGTTGTCATAGCCAGGAGTGATAGTGGGGATTAATGTTGTTACAGCCAGGGGATAGTGGGGATAAATGTTGCCATAGCCAGGGCTGATAGTGGGGATTAATGTTTTCATGGCCAGGGGTGATAGTGAGAATTAATGTTGGCATAGCCAGGGTTGATAGTAGGGATTAATGTTGTCATAGCAGCGGTGACAGTGGGGATTAATGTTGTCATAACCAGGGGAGATGGTAAGGATTAATATTGTCATAGCCAATGGTGATAGTGGGGAATAATATTGTCATAGCCAGGGGTGATGGTGAGGATTGAAGTTGTCATTGCCAGGGGTGATAATAGGGTTTAATGTTGTCAGAGCCAGGGTGATAGTGGGGATTAATGTCTGTCGTTACCATGGGTGATAATGGGGATTAATATTGTCATAGCCAGGGGTGATGGTGGGAATTGAAGTTGTCATAGCCAGGGATGATAGTAGGGATTAATGTTGTCATTGCTAGGGGTGATAGTGGGGATTAATGTTCTCATAGCGGGGGGTGATAGTGAGGGTTAATGTTGTCATAGCCAATGATGATAATAGGGATTAATGTTGTCATAGCCAGGGTGATAGTGGGGATTAATGTTGTCATAACCAGGGGTGACGGTAGGGATTAATATTGTCATAGCCAATGGTGATAGTGGGGAATAATGTTGTCATAGCCAGGGGTGATGGTGGGGATTGAAGTTGTCATAGCCAGGGGTGATAGTGGGGATTAATGTTGTCATAGCAGGGGTGATAATGTGGGTTATTGTTGTCATAACAGGGCTGATAGTGCGGATTAATGATGTCATAGCCAGGGGTGTTAATAGGGATTAATATTGTCATAGCAGAGGTGATAGTGGGGATTAATGTTTTTACAGACAGGGGTGATAGTGAGGATTAGTGTTGTCATAGCCGGGGTGAAAGTGGGAATATATGTTGTCATAGCCAGGGTGATAGTGGGGATTAAGGTTGTCATAGCCAGGGGTGATTGAGGGATTAATGTTGTCATAGCCAGGGGTGATTGAGGGATAAATGTTGCCATAGCCAGGGCTGATAGTGGGGATTAATGTTTTCATGGCCGGGGTGATAGTGAGAATTAATGTTGGCATAGCCAGTTTTGATAGTAGGAATTAATGTTGTCATAGCAGCGGTTACAGTGGGGATTAATGTTGTCATAACCAGGGGAGATGGTAAGGATTAATATTGTCATAGCCAATGGTGATAGTGGGGAATAATGTTGTCATAGCCAGGGGTGATGGTGAGGATTGAAGTTGTCATAGCCAGGGGTGATTGAGGGATCAATATTCTCATAGCCAGGGCTGATAGTGGGGATTAGTATTCTCATGGCCAGGGGTGATAGTGGGGTTACTGTTGTCATAGCCAGGAGTAATTGTGGGGATTAATGTTGTCATTGCCAGGGGTGATAGTGAGGATTAATCTTCTCATAGCGGGGGTGATAGGGTTAATATTGTCATAGCCAATGGTGATAATAGGGTTTAATGTTGTCATAGCCAGGGTGATAGTGGGGATTAATGTCTGTCATTACCATGGGTGATAATGGGGATTAATGTTCTCATGGCCAGGGGTCATAGTGAGAATTAATGTTGTCAGAGCCAGGGGTGATAGTGGGGATTAATGTTGTCATAACCAGGGGTGACGGTAGGGATTAATGTTGTCATAGCCAATGGTGATAGTGGGGAATAATGTTGTCATAGCCAGGGGTGATGGTGGGGATTGAAGTTGTCATAGCCAGGGGTGATTGTGGGGATTAATGTTGTCATTGTCAGGGGTGATAGTGGGGATTAATGTTCTCATAGCTGGGGTGATAGGGTTAATGTTGTCATAGCCAGGGTGATAGTGGGGATTAATGTTGTCATAGCCAGGGGTGATATTGGGGATTAATGTTGTCATAGCCAATGGTGATAGTGAGAATTAATGTTGTCATAGCCAGGGGTGTTAGTAGGGATTAATGTTTTTACAGCCAGGGGTGATAGTGAGGATTAATGTTGTCATAGCAGGGGTGAAAGTTGGAATGAATGTTGTCATAGCCAGGGTGGTAGTGGGGATTAATGTTGTCATAGCCAATGGCGAAAGTGGGGATTAATGTTGTCATAGGCAATGGCGAAAGTGGCAATTAATGTTGTCATAGCCAGGGGTGATTGAGGGATTAATGTTCTCATAGCCAGGGCTGATAGTGGGGATTAATGTTGTCATAGCCAGGGGTGATAGTGGGGATTGATGTTGCCATAGCCAAGGTGATAGTGGGGATTACTGTTGTCATAGCCAGGGGTGATAGTGGGGATTAACGTTGTCATAGCCAGGGGTGATATTGAGAATTAATGTTGTCATACCCAGGGGTGATAGTGGGGATTAATGTTGTCATAACCAGGGGTGACGGTAGGGATTAATGTTGTCATAGCCAATGGTGATAGTGGGGAATAATGTTGTCATAGCCAGGGGTGATGGTGGGGATTGAAGTTGTCATAGCCAGGGGTGATTGTGGGGATTAATGTTGTCATTGCCAGGGGTGATAGTGGGGATTAATGTTCTCAAAGCGGGGGTGATAGGGTTAATGTTGTCATAGCCAGGGTGATAGTGGGGATTAATGTTGTAATAGCAGGGGTGATAGTGGGGATTAATGTTGTCATAGCCAGGGGTGTTAGTAGGGATTAATATTGTCATAGCAGGGGTGATAGTGGGGATTAATGTTTTTACAGCCAGGGGTGATAGTGAGGATTAATGTTGTCATAGCCAGGGTGAAAGTGGGAAGGAATGTTGTCATAGCCAGGGTGGTAGTGGGGATTAATGTTGTCATAGCCAATGGCGAAAGTGGGGATTAATGTTGTCATAGGCAATGGCGAAAGTGGCAATTAATGTTGTCATAGCCAGGGGCGATTGAGGGATTAATGTTCTCATAGCCAGGGCTGATAGTGGGGATTAATGTTGTCATAGCCAGGGGTGATAGTGGGGATTGATGTTGCCATAGCCAGGGTGATAGTGGGGATTACTGTTGTCACAGCCAGGGGTGATAGTGGGGATTAACGTTGTCATAGCCAGGGGTGATAGTGGGGATTAATGTTGTCATAGCCAGGGGTGAAGTTGGGGATTAATGTTGTCAAAGCCAGGGTTGATGCTGTGGATTAATGTTGTCATAGCCAGGGTGTTAGTGGGGATTAATGTTGTCATTGCCAGGGGTGATAGTGGGGTTTAATGTTCTCATAGCGGGGGTGATATGTTGTCATAGCAGGGGTGATAGTGGGGATTAATGTTTTTACAGCCAGGGGTGATAGTGAGGATTAATGTTGTCATAGCCAGGGTGAAAGTGGGAATGAATGTTGTCATAGCCAGGGTGGTAGTGGGGATTAATGTTGTCATAGCCAATGGCGAAAGTGGGGATTAATGTTGTCATAGGCAATGGCGAAAGTGGCAATTAATGTTGTCATAGCCAGGGGTGATTGAGGGATTAATGTTCTCATAGCCAGGGCTGGTAGTGGGGATTAATGTTCTCATGGCCAGGGGTCATAGTGAGAATTAATGTTGTCAGAGCCAGGGGTGATAGTGGGGATTAATGTTGTCATAACCAGGGGTGACGGTAGGGATTAATGTTGTCATAGCCAATGGTGATAGTGGGGAATAATGTTGTCATAGCCAGGGGTGATGGTGGGGATTGAAGTTGTCATAGCCAGGGGTGATTGTGGGGATTAATGTTGTCATTGTCAGGGGTGATAGTGGGGATTAATGTTCTCATAGCTGGGGTGATAGGGTTAATGTTGTCATAGCCAGGGTGATAGTGGGGATTAATGTTGTCATAGCCAGGGGTGATATTGGGGATTAATGTTGTCATAGCCAATGGTGATAGTGAGAATTAATGTTGTCATAGCCAGGGGTGTTAGTAGGGATTAATGTTTTTACAGCCAGGGGTGATAGTGAGGATTAATGTTGTCATAGCAGGGGTGAAAGTTGGAATGAATGTTGTCATAGCCAGGGTGGTAGTGGGGATTAATGTTGTCATAGCCAATGGCGAAAGTGGGGATTAATGTTGTCATAGGCAATGGCGAAAGTGGCAATTAATGTTGTCATAGCCAGGGGTGATTGAGGGATTAATGTTCTCATAGCCAGGGCTGATAGTGGGGATTAATGTTGTCATAGCCAGGGGTGATAGTGGGGATTGATGTTGCCATAGCCAAGGTGATAGTGGGGATTACTGTTGTCATAGCCAGGGGTGATAGTGGGGATTAACGTTGTCATAGCCAGGGGTGATATTGAGAATTAATGTTGTCATAGCCAGGGGTGATAGTGGGGATTAATGTTGTCATAACCAGGGGTGACGGTAGGGATTAATGTTGTCATAGCCAATGGTGATAGTGGGGAATAATGTTGTCATAGCCAGGGGTGATGGTGGGGATTGAAGTTGTCATAGCCAGGGGTGATTGTGGGGATTAATGTTGTCATTGCCAGGGGTGATAGTGGGGATTAATGTTCTCAAAGCGGGGGTGATAGGGTTAATGTTGTCATAGCCAGGGTGATAGTGGGGATTAATGTTGTAATAGCAGGGGTGATAGTGGGGATTAATGTTGTCATAGCCAGGGGTGTTAGTAGGGATTAATATTGTCATAGCAGGGGTGATAGTGGGGATTAATGTTTTTACAGCCAGGGGTGATAGTGAGGATTAATGTTGTCATAGCCAGGGTGAAAGTGGGAAGGAATGTTGTCATAGCCAGGGTGGTAGTGGGGATTAATGTTGTCATAGCCAATGGCGAAAGTGGGGATTAATGTTGTCATAGGCAATGGCGAAAGTGGCAATTAATGTTGTCATAGCCAGGGGCGATTGAGGGATTAATGTTCTCATAGCCAGGGCTGATAGTGGGGATTAATGTTGTCATAGCCAGGGGTGATAGTGGGGATTGATGTTGCCATAGCCAGGGTGATAGTGGGGATTACTGTTGTCACAGCCAGGGGTGATAGTGGGGATTAACGTTGTCATAGCCAGGGGTGATAGTGGGGATTAATGTTGTCATAGCCAGGGGTGAAGTTGGGGATTAATGTTGTCAAAGCCAGGGTTGATGCTGTGGATTAATGTTGTCATAGCCAGGGTGTTAGTGGGGATTAATGTTGTCATTGCCAGGGGTGATAGTGGGGTTTAATGTTCTCATAGCGGGGGTGATATGTTGTCATAGCAGGGGTGATAGTGGGGATTAATGTTTTTACAGCCAGGGGTGATAGTGAGGATTAATGTTGTCATAGCCAGGGTGAAAGTGGGAATGAATGTTGTCATAGCCAGGGTGGTAGTGGGGATTAATGTTGTCATAGCCAATGGCGAAAGTGGGGATTAATGTTGTCATAGGCAATGGCGAAAGTGGCAATTAATGTTGTCATAGCCAGGGGTGATTGAGGGATTAATGTTCTCATAGCCAGGGCTGGTAGTGGGGATTAATGTTGTCATAGCCAGGGGTGATAGTGGGGATTGATGTTGCCATAGCCAGGGTGATAGTGGGGATTACTGTTGTCATAGCCAGGGGTGATAGTGGGGATTAACGTTGTCATAGCCAGGGGTGATAGTGGGGATTAATGTTGTCATAGCCAGGGGTGAAGTTGGGGATTAATGTTGTCAAAGCCAGGGTTGATGCTGTGGATTAATGTTGTCATAGCCAGGGTGATAGTGGGGATTACTGTTGTCATAGCCAGGGGTGATAGTGGGGATTAACGTTGTCATAGCCAGGGGTGATAGTGGGGATTAATGTTGTCATAGCCAGGGGTGATAATGGGGATTAATGTTGTCATAGCCAGGGGTGAAGTTGGGGATTAATGTTGTCATAGCCTATGGTGAAAGTGAGGATTAATGTTGTCATAGCCAGGGGTCTTAGTAGGGATTAATATTGTCATAGCAGGGGTGATAGTGGGGATTAATGTTTTTACAGCCAGGGGTGATAGTGAGGATTAATGTTGTCATAGCCGGGGTGAAAGTGGGAATGAATGTTGTCATAGCCGGGGTGATAGTGGGGATTAATGTTGTCATAGCAGGGGTGAAAGTTGGAATGAATGTTGTCATAGCCAGGGTGGTAGTGGGGATTAATGTTGTCATAGCCAATGGCGAAAGTGGGGATTAATGTTGTCATAGGCAATGGCGAAAGTGGCAATTAATGTTGTCATAGCCAGGGGTGATTGAGGGATTAATGTTCTCATAGCCAGGGCTGATAGTGGGGATTAATGTTGTCATAGCCAGGGGTGATAGTGGGGATTGATGTTGCCATAGCCAAGGTGATAGTGGGGATTACTGTTGTCATAGCCAGGGGTGATAGTGGGGATTAACGTTGTCATAGCCAGGGGTGATATTGAGAATTAATGTTGTCATAGCCAGGGGTGATAGTGGGGATTAATGTTGTCATAACCAGGGGTGACGGTAGGGATTAATGTTGTCATAGCCAATGGTGATAGTGGGGAATAATGTTGTCATAGCCAGGGGTGATGGTGGGGATTGAAGTTGTCATAGCCAGGGGTGATTGTGGGGATTAATGTTGTCATTGCCAGGGGTGATAGTGGGGATTAATGTTCTCAAAGCGGGGGTGATAGGGTTAATGTTGTCATAGCCAGGGTGATAGTGGGGATTAATGTTGTAATAGCAGGGGTGATAGTGGGGATTAATGTTGTCATAGCCAGGGGTGTTAGTAGGGATTAATATTGTCATAGCAGGGGTGATAGTGGGGATTAATGTTTTTACAGCCAGGGGTGATAGTGAGGATTAATGTTGTCATAGCCAGGGTGAAAGTGGGAAGGAATGTTGTCATAGCCAGGGTGGTAGTGGGGATTAATGTTGTCATAGCCAATGGCGAAAGTGGGGATTAATGTTGTCATAGGCAATGGCGAAAGTGGCAATTAATGTTGTCATAGCCAGGGGCGATTGAGGGATTAATGTTCTCATAGCCAGGGCTGATAGTGGGGATTAATGTTGTCATAGCCAGGGGTGATAGTGGGGATTGATGTTGCCATAGCCAGGGTGATAGTGGGGATTACTGTTGTCACAGCCAGGGGTGATAGTGGGGATTAACGTTGTCATAGCCAGGGGTGATAGTGGGGATTAATGTTGTCATAGCCAGGGGTGAAGTTGGGGATTAATGTTGTCAAAGCCAGGGTTGATGCTGTGGATTAATGTTGTCATAGCCAGGGTGTTAGTGGGGATTAATGTTGTCATTGCCAGGGGTGATAGTGGGGTTTAATGTTCTCATAGCGGGGGTGATATGTTGTCATAGCAGGGGTGATAGTGGGGATTAATGTTTTTACAGCCAGGGGTGATAGTGAGGATTAATGTTGTCATAGCCAGGGTGAAAGTGGGAATGAATGTTGTCATAGCCAGGGTGGTAGTGGGGATTAATGTTGTCATAGCCAATGGCGAAAGTGGGGATTAATGTTGTCATAGGCAATGGCGAAAGTGGCAATTAATGTTGTCATAGCCAGGGGTGATTGAGGGATTAATGTTCTCATAGCCAGGGCTGGTAGTGGGGATTAATGTTGTCATAGCCAGGGGTGATAGTGGGGATTGATGTTGCCATAGCCAGGGTGATAGTGGGGATTACTGTTGTCATAGCCAGGGGTGATAGTGGGGATTAACGTTGTCATAGCCAGGGGTGATAGTGGGGATTAATGTTGTCATAGCCAGGGGTGAAGTTGGGGATTAATGTTGTCAAAGCCAGGGTTGATGCTGTGGATTAATGTTGTCATAGCCAGGGTGATAGTGGGGATTACTGTTGTCATAGCCAGGGGTGATAGTGGGGATTAACGTTGTCATAGCCAGGGGTGATAGTGGGGATTAATGTTGTCATAGCCAGGGGTGATAATGGGGATTAATGTTGTCATAGCCAAGGGTGAAGTTGGGGATTAATGTTGTCATAGCCTATGGTGAAAGTGAGGATTAATGTTGTCATAGCCAGGGGTCTTAGTAGGGATTAATATTGTCATAGCAGGGGTGATAGTGGGGATTAATGTTTTTACAGCCAGGGGTGATAGTGAGGATTAATGTTGTCATAGCCGGGGTGAAAGTGGGAATGAATGTTGTCATAGCCGGGGTGATAGTGGGGATTAATGTTGTCATAGCCAATGGCGAAAGTGGCAATTAATGTTGTCATAGCCAGGGGTGATTGAGGGACCAATGTTCTCATAGCCAGGGCTGATAGTGGGGATTAGTATTCTCATGGCCAGGGGTGATAGTGGGGTTACTGTTGTCATAGCCAGGAGTGATAGTGGGGATTAATGTTGTTACAGCCAGGGGATAGTGGGGATAAATGTTGCCATAGCCAGGGCTGATAGTGGGGATTAATGTTTTCATGGCCAGGGGTGATAGTGAGAATTAATGTTGGCATAGCCAGGGTTGATAGTAGGGATTAATGTTGTCATAGCAGCGGTGACAGTGGGGATTAATGTTGTCATAACCAGGGGAGATGGTAAGGATTAATATTGTCATAGCCAATGGTGATAGTGGGGAATAATATTGTCATAGCCAGGGGTGATGGTGAGGATTGAAGTTGTCATTGCCAGGGGTGATAATAGGGTTTAATGTTGTCAGAGCCAGGGTGATAGTGGGGATTAATGTCTGTCGTTACCATGGGTGATAATGGGGATTAATATTGTCATAGCCAGGGGTGATGGTGGGAATTGAAGTTGTCATAGCCAGGGATGATAGTAGGGATTAATGTTGTCATTGCTAGGGGTGATAGTGGGGATTAATGTTCTCATAGCGGGGGGTGATAGTGAGGGTTAATGTTGTCATAGCCAATGATGATAATAGGGATTAATGTTGTCATAGCCAGGGTGATAGTGGGGATTAATGTTGTCATAACCAGGGGTGACGGTAGGGATTAATATTGTCATAGCCAATGGTGATAGTGGGGAATAATGTTGTCATAGCCAGGGGTGATGGTGGGGATTGAAGTTGTCATAGCCAGGGGTGATAGTGGGGATTAATGTTGTCATAGCAGGGGTGATAATGTGGGTTATTGTTGTCATAACAGGGCTGATAGTGCGGATTAATGATGTCATAGCCAGGGGTGTTAATAGGGATTAATATTGTCATAGCAGAGGTGATAGTGGGGATTAATGTTTTTACAGACAGGGGTGATAGTGAGGATTAGTGTTGTCATAGCCGGGGTGAAAGTGGGAATATATGTTGTCATAGCCAGGGTGATAGTGGGGATTAAGGTTGTCATAACCAGGGGTGATTGAGGGATTAATGTTGTCATAGCCAGGGGTGATTGAGGGATAAATGTTGCCATAGCCAGGGCTGATAGTGGGGATTAATGTTTTCATGGCCAGGGGTGATAGTGAGAATTAATGTTGGCATAGCCAGGGTTGATAGTAGGGATTAATGTTGTCATAGCAGCGGTGACAGTGGGGATTAATGTTGTCATAACCAGGGGAGATGGTAAGGATTAATATTGTCATAGCCAATGGTGATAGTGGGGAATAATATTGTCATAGCCAGGGGTGATGGTGAGGATTGAAGTTGTCATTGCCAGGGGTGATAATAGGGTTTAATGTTGTCAGAGCCAGGGTGATAGTGGGGATTAATGTCTGTCGTTACCATGGGTGATAATGGGGATTAATATTGTCATAGCCAGGGGTGATGGTGGGAATTGAAGTTGTCATAGCCAGGGATGATAGTAGGGATTAATGTTGTCATTGCTAGGGGTGATAGTGGGGATTAATGTTGTCATAGCCAATGGTGATAGTGGGGAATAATGTTGTCATAGCCAGGGGTGATGGTGGGGATTGAAGTTGTCATAGCCAGGGGTGATAGTGGGGATTAATGTTGTCATAGCAGGGGTGATAATGTGGGTTATTGTTGTCATAACAGGGCTGATAGTGCGGATTAATGATGTCATAGCCAGGGGTGTTAATAGGGATTAATATTGTCATAGCAGAGGTGATAGTGGGGATTAATGTTTTTACAGACAGGGGTGATAGTGAGGATTAGTGTTGTCATAGCCGGGGTGAAAGTGGGAATATATGTTGTCATAGCCAGGGTGATAGTGGGGATTAAGGTTGTCATAGCCAGGGGTGATTGAGGGATTAATGTTGTCATAGCCAGGGGTGATTGAGGGATAAATGTTGCCATAGCCAGGGCTGATAGTGGGGATTAATGTTTTCATGGCCGGGGTGATAGTGAGAATTAATGTTGGCATAGCCAGTTTTGATAGTAGGAATTAATGTTGTCATAGCAGCGGTTACAGTGGGGATTAATGTTGTCATAACCAGGGGAGATGGTAAGGATTAATATTGTCATAGCCAATGGTGATAGTGGGGAATAATGTTGTCATAGCCAGGGGTGATGGTGAGGATTGAAGTTGTCATAGCCAGGGGTGATTGTGGGGATTAATGTTGTCATTGCCAGGGGTGATAGTGAGGATTAATCTTCTCATAGCGGGGGTGATAGGGTTAATATTGTCATAGCCAATGGTGATAATAGGGTTTAATGTTGTCATAGCCAGGGTGATAGTGGGGATTAATGTCTGTCATTACCATGGGTGATAATGGGGATTAATGTTCTCATGGCCAGGGGTCATAGTGAGAATTAATGTTGTCAGAGCCAGGGGTGATAGTGGGGATTAATGTTGTCATAACCAGGGGTGACGGTAGGGATTAATGTTGTCATAGCCAATGGTGATAGTGGGGAATAATGTTGTCATAGCCAGGGGTGATGGTGGGGATTGAAGTTGTCATAGCCAGGGGTGATTGTGGGGATTAATGTTGTCATTGTCAGGGGTGATAGTGGGGATTAATGTTCTCATAGCTGGGGTGATAGGGTTAATGTTGTCATAGCCAGGGTGATAGTGGGGATTAATGTTGTCATAGCCAGGGGTGATATTGGGGATTAATGTTGTCATAGCCAATGGTGATAGTGAGAATTAATGTTGTCATAGCCAGGGGTGTTAGTAGGGATTAATGTTTTTACAGCCAGGGGTGATAGTGAGGATTAATGTTGTCATAGCAGGGGTGAAAGTTGGAATGAATGTTGTCATAGCCAGGGTGGTAGTGGGGATTAATGTTGTCATAGCCAATGGCGAAAGTGGGGATTAATGTTGTCATAGGCAATGGCGAAAGTGGCAATTAATGTTGTCATAGCCAGGGGTGATTGAGGGATTAATGTTCTCATAGCCAGGGCTGATAGTGGGGATTAATGTTGTCATAGCCAGGGGTGATAGTGGGGATTGATGTTGCCATAGCCAAGGTGATAGTGGGGATTACTGTTGTCATAGCCAGGGGTGATAGTGGGGATTAACGTTGTCATAGCCAGGGGTGATAGTGGGGATTAATGTTGTTTTAGGCAATGGTGATAGTGGGGATTAATGTTGCCATAGCCAGGGCTGATTGTGGGGATTAATGTTCTCATGGCCAGGGGTGATATTGAGAATTAATGTTGTCATAGCCAGGGGTGATAGTGGGGATTAATGTTGTCATAACCAGGGGTGACGGTAGGGATTAATGTTGTCATAGCCAATGGTGATAGTGGGGAATAATGTTGTCATAGCCAGGGGTGATGGTGGGGATTGAAGTTGTCATAGCCAGGGGTGATTGTGGGGATTAATGTTGTCATTGCCAGGGGTGATAGTGGGGATTAATGTTCTCAAAGCGGGGGTGATAGGGTTAATGTTGTCATAGCCAGGGTGATAGTGGGGATTAATGTTGTAATAGCAGGGGTGATAGTGGGGATTAATGTTGTCATAGCCAGGGGTGTTAGTAGGGATTAATATTGTCATAGCAGGGGTGATAGTGGGGATTAATGTTTTTACAGCCAGGGGTGATAGTGAGGATTAATGTTGTCATAGCCAGGGTGAAAGTGGGAAGGAATGTTGTCATAGCCAGGGTGGTAGTGGGGATTAATGTTGTCATAGCCAATGGCGAAAGTGGGGATTAATGTTGTCATAGGCAATGGCGAAAGTGGCAATTAATGTTGTCATAGCCAGGGGCGATTGAGGGATTAATGTTCTCATAGCCAGGGCTGATAGTGGGGATTAATGTTGTCATAGCCAGGGGTGATAGTGGGGATTGATGTTGCCATAGCCAGGGTGATAGTGGGGATTACTGTTGTCACAGCCAGGGGTGATAGTGGGGATTAACGTTGTCATAGCCAGGGGTGATAGTGGGGATTAATGTTGTCATAGCCAGGGGTGAAGTTGGGGATTAATGTTGTCAAAGCCAGGGTTGATGCTGTGGATTAATGTTGTCATAGCCAGGGTGTTAGTGGGGATTAATGTTGTCATTGCCAGGGGTGATAGTGGGGATTAATGTTCTCATAGCGGGGGTGATATGTTGTCATAGCAGGGGTGATAGTGGGGAATAAATGTTTTTACAGCCAGGGGTGATAGTGAGGATTAATGTTGTCATAGCCAGGGTGAAAGTGGGAATGAATGTTGTCATAGCCAGGGTGGTAGTGGGGATTAATGTTGTCATAGCCAATGGCGAAAGTGGGGATTAATGTTGTCATAGGCAATGGCGAAAGTGGCAATTAATGTTGTCATAGCCAGGGGTGATTGAGGGATTAATGTTCTCATAGCCAGGGCTGGTAGTGGGGATTAATGTTGTCATAGCCAGGGGTGATAGTGGGGATTGATGTTGCCATAGCCAGGGTGATAGTGGGGATTACTGTTGTCATAGCCAGGGGTGATAGTGGGGATTAACGTTGTCATAGCCAGGGGTGATAGTGGGGATTAATGTTGTCATAGCCAGGGGTGAAGTTGGGGATTAATGTTGTCAAAGCCAGGGTTGATGCTGTGGATTAATGTTGTCATAGCCAGGGTGATAGTGGGGATTACTGTTGTCATAGCCAGGGGTGATAGTGGGGATTAACGTTGTCATAGCCAGGGGTGATAGTGGGGATTAATGTTGTCATAGCCAGGGGTGATAATGGGGATTAATGTTGTCATAGCCAGGGGTGAAGTTGGGGATTAATGTTGTCATAGCCTATGGTGAAAGTGAGGATTAATGTTGTCATAGCCAGGGGTCTTAGTAGGGATTAATATTGTCATAGCAGGGGTGATAGTGGGGATTAATGTTTTTACAGCCAGGGGTGATAGTGAGGATTAATGTTGTCATAGCCGGGGTGAAAGTGGGAATGAATGTTGTCATAGCCGGGGTGATAGTGGGGATTAATGTTGTCATAGCCAATGGTGAAAGTGGCAATTAATGTTGTCATAGCCAGGGGTGATTGAGGGATCAATGTTCTCATAGCCAGGGCTGATAGTGGGGATTAGTATTCTCATGGCCAGGGGTGATAGTGGGGTTACTGTTGTCATAGCCAGGAGTGATAGTGGGGATTAATGTTGTTACAGCCAGGGGATAGTGGGGATAAATGTTGCCATAGCCAGGGCTGATAGTGGGGATTAATGTTTTCATGGCCAGGGGTGATAGTGAGAATTAATGTTGGCATAGCCAGGGTTGATAGTAGGGATTAATGTTGTCATAGCAGCGGTGACAGTGGGGATTAATGTTGTCATAACCAGGGGAGATGGTAAGGATTAATATTGTCATAGCCAATGGTGATAGTGGGGAATAATATTGTCATAGCCAGGGGTGATGGTGAGGATTGAAGTTGTCATTGCCAGGGGTGATAATAGGGTTTAATGTTGTCAGAGCCAGGGTGATAGTGGGGATTAATGTCTGTCGTTACCATGGGTGATAATGGGGATTAATATTGTCATAGCCAGGGGTGATGGTGGGAATTGAAGTTGTCATAGCCAGGGATGATAGTAGGGATTAATGTTGTCATTGCTAGGGGTGATAGTGGGGATTAATGTTGTCATAGCCAATGGTGATAGTGGGGAATAATGTTGTCATAGCCAGGGGTGATGGTGGGGATTGAAGTTGTCATAGCCAGGGGTGATAGTGGGGATTAATGTTGTCATAGCAGGGGTGATAATGTGGGTTATTGTTGTCATAACAGGGCTGATAGTGCGGATTAATGATGTCATAGCCAGGGGTGTTAATAGGGATTAATATTGTCATAGCAGAGGTGATAGTGGGGATTAATGTTTTTACAGACAGGGGTGATAGTGAGGATTAGTGTTGTCATAGCCGGGGTGAAAGTGGGAATATATGTTGTCATAGCCAGGGTGATAGTGGGGATTAAGGTTGTCATAGCCAGGGGTGATTGAGGGATTAATGTTGTCATAGCCAGGGGTGATTGAGGGATAAATGTTGCCATAGCCAGGGCTGATAGTGGGGATTAATGTTTTCATGGCCGGGGTGATAGTGAGAATTAATGTTGGCATAGCCAGTTTTGATAGTAGGAATTAATGTTGTCATAGCAGCGGTTACAGTGGGGATTAATGTTGTCATAACCAGGGGAGATGGTAAGGATTAATATTGTCATAGCCAATGGTGATAGTGGGGAATAATGTTGTCATAGCCAGGGGTGATGGTGAGGATTGAAGTTGTCATAGCCAGGGGTGATTGTGGGGATTAATGTTGTCATTGCCAGGGGTGATAGTGAGGATTAATCTTCTCATAGCGGGGGTGATAGGGTTAATATTGTCATAGCCAATGGTGATAATAGGGTTTAATGTTGTCATAGCCAGGGTGATAGTGGGGATTAATGTCTGTCATTACCATGGGTGATAATGGGGATTAATGTTCTCATGGCCAGGGGTCATAGTGAGAATTAATGTTGTCAGAGCCAGGGGTGATAGTGGGGATTAATGTTGTCATAACCAGGGGTGACGGTAGGGATTAATGTTGTCATAGCCAATGGTGATAGTGGGGAATAATGTTGTCATAGCCAGGGGTGATGGTGGGGATTGAAGTTGTCATAGCCAGGGGTGATTGTGGGGATTAATGTTGTCATTGTCAGGGGTGATAGTGGGGATTAATGTTCTCATAGCTGGGGTGATAGGGTTAATGTTGTCATAGCCAGGGTGATAGTGGGGATTAATGTTGTCATAGCCAGGGGTGATATTGGGGATTAATGTTGTCATAGCCAATGGTGATAGTGAGAATTAATGTTGTCATAGCCAGGGGTGTTAGTAGGGATTAATGTTTTTACAGCCAGGGGTGATAGTGAGGATTAATGTTGTCATAGCAGGGGTGAAAGTTGGAATGAATGTTGTCATAGCCAGGGTGGTAGTGGGGATTAATGTTGTCATAGCCAATGGCGAAAGTGGGGATTAATGTTGTCAAAGGCAATGGCGAAAGTGGCAATTAATGTTGTCATAGCCAGGGGTGATTGAGGGATTAATGTTCTCATAGCCAGGGCTGATAGTGGGGATTAATGTTGTCATAGCCAGGGGTGATAGTGGGGATTGATGTTGCCATAGCCAAGGTGATAGTGGGGATTACTGTTGTCATAGCCAGGGGTGATAGTGGGGATTAACGTTGTCATAGCCAGGGGTGATAGTGGGGATTAATGTTGTTTTAGGCAATGGTGATAGTGGGGATTAATGTTGCCATAGCCAGGGCTGATTGTGGGGATTAATGTTCTCATGGCCAGGGGTGATATTGAGAATTAATGTTGTCATAGCCAGGGGTGATAGTGGGGATTAATGTTGTCATAACCAGGGGTGACGGTAGGGATTAATGTTGTCATAGCCAATGGTGATAGTGGGGAATAATGTTGTCATAGCCAGGGGTGATGGTGGGGATTGAAGTTGTCATAGCCAGGGGTGATTGTGGGGATTAATGTTGTCATTGCCAGGGGTGATAGTGGGGATTAATGTTCTCAAAGCGGGGGTGATAGGGTTAATGTTGTCATAGCCAGGGTGATAGTGGGGATTAATGTTGTAATAGCAGGGGTGATAGTGGGGATTAATGTTGTCATAGCCAGGGGTGTTAGTAGGGATTAATATTGTCATAGCAGGGGTGATAGTGGGGATTAATGTTTTTACAGCCAGGGGTGATAGTGAGGATTAATGTTGTCATAGCCAGGGTGAAAGTGGGAAGGAATGTTGTCATAGCCAGGGTGGTAGTGGGGATTAATGTTGTCATAGCCAATGGCGAAAGTGGGGATTAATGTTGTCATAGGCAATGGCGAAAGTGGCAATTAATGTTGTCATAGCCAGGGGCGATTGAGGGATTAATGTTCTCATAGCCAGGGCTGATAGTGGGGATTAATGTTGTCATAGCCAGGGGTGATAGTGGGGATTGATGTTGCCATAGCCAGGGTGATAGTGGGGATTACTGTTGTCACAGCCAGGGGTGATAGTGGGGATTAACGTTGTCATAGCCAGGGGTGATAGTGGGGATTAATGTTGTCATAGCCAGGGGTGAAGTTGGGGATTAATGTTGTCAAAGCCAGGGTTGATGCTGTGGATTAATGTTGTCATAGCCAGGGTGTTAGTGGGGATTAATGTTGTCATTGCCAGGGGTGATAGTGGGGATTAATGTTCTCATAGCGGGGGTGATATGTTGTCATAGCAGGGGTGATAGTGGGGATTAATGTTTTTACGGCCAGGGGTGATAGTGAGGATTAATGTTGTCATAGCCAGGGTGAAAGTGGGAATGAATGTTGTCATAGCCAGGGTGGTAGTGGGGATTAATGTTGTCATAGCCAATGGCGAAAGTGGGGATTAATGTTGTCATAGGCAATGGCGAAAGTGGCAATTAATGTTGTCATAGCCAGGGGTGATTGAGGGATTAATGTTCTCATAGCCAGGGCTGGTAGTGGGGATTAATGTTGTCATAGCCAGGGGTGATAGTGGGGATTGATGTTGCCATAGCCAGGGTGATAGTGGGGATTACTGTTGTCATAGCCAGGGGTGATAGTGGGGATTAACGTTGTCATAGCCAGGGGTGATAGTGGGGATTAATGTTGTCATAGCCAGGGGTGAAGTTGGGGATTAATGTTGTCAAAGCCAGGGTTGATGCTGTGGATTAATGTTGTCATAGCCAGGGTGATAGTGGGGATTACTGTTGTCATAGCCAGGGGTGATAGTAGGGATAAATATTGTCATAGCAGGGGTGATAGTGGGGATTAATGTTTTTACAGCCTGGGGTGATAGTGAGGATTAATGTTGACATAGCAGGGGTGATAGTAGGAATGAATGTTGTCATAGTGGGTGGTAGTGGGGATTGATGTTTCCATAGCCAGGGGTGATGGTGGGGATTAATGTTGTCATAGCCAGGGCTGATAGTGGGGATTAATGTTGTCATAGACAATGGTGATAGTGGGGATTAATGTTGTTACAGCCAGGGGATAGTGGGGATAAATGTTGTGATAGCCATGGCTGATAGTGGGGATTAATGTTTTCATGGCCAGGGGTGATAGTGAGAATTGATGTTGGCATAGCCAGGGTTGATAGTAGGGATTAATGTTGTCATAGCCATGAGTGATAGTGGGGATTAATGTTGTCATTGCTAGGGGTGATAGTGGGGATTAATGTTCTCATAGCGGGGGGTGATAGTGAGGGTTAATGTTGTCATAGCCAATGGTGATAGTAGGGATTAATGTTGTCATAGCCAGGGTGATAGTGGGGATTAACGGTGTCATAGCCAGAGGTGATATTGGGGATTAATGTCTGTCATTACCATGGGTGATAATGGGGATTAATATTGTCATAGCAGGGGTGATAATGCGGCTTATTGTTGTCATAGAAGCGGTGATAGTGGGGATTAATGTTTTTACAGCCTGGGGTGATAGTGAGGATTAATGTTGTCATAGCAGGGGTGATAGTGGGAATGAATGTTGTCATAGCCAATGGTGATAGTGAGGATTAATGTTGTCATAGCCAGGGGTGATGGTGGGGATTAATATTGTCATAGCAGGGGTGATAGTGGCGATTAATGTTTTTACAGCCAGGGGCGGTAGTGGGGATTGATGTTGCCATAGCCAGGGTGATAATGGGGATTACTGTTGTCATTACTGGGGTGATAGTGGGGATTAATCTTGTCATAGCCAATGCTGATAGTGAGGATTAATGTTGTCATAGCGAATGGTGATAGTGGGGATTAAAGTTGTCATAGCCAGGGGTGATAGTGGGAATTAATGTTGTCATAGCCAGGGGTGAAGTTGGGGATTAATGTTGTCATAGCCAGGTGTGATAGTGGGGATTAATGTTGTCATAGCCAGGGGTGATGTTGGGGATTAATGTTGTCATAGCCTATGGTGAAAGTGAGGATTAATGTTGTCATAGCCAGGGGTCTTAGTAGGGATTAATATTGTCATAGCAGGGGTGATAGTGGGGATTAATGTTTTTACAGCCAGGGGTGATAGTGAGGATTAATGTTGTCATAGCCGGGGTGAAAGTGGGAATGAATGTTGTCATAGCCGGGGTGATAGTGGGGATTAATGTTGTCATAGCCAATGGCGAAAGTGGCAATTAATGTTGTCATAGCCAGGGGTGATTGAGGAATCAATGTTCTCATAGCCAGGGCTGATAGTGGGGATTAGTATTCTCATGGCCAGGGGTGATAGTGGGGTTACTGTTGTCATAGCCAAGAGTGATAGTGGGGATTAATGTTGTTACTGCCAGGGTGATAGTGGGGATAAATGTTGCCATAGCCAGGGCTGACAGTGGGGATTAATGTTCTCATGGCCAGGGGCAATAGTGAGAATGAATGTTGGCATAGCCAGGGGTGATATTAGGGATTAATGTTGTCATAGCAGCGGTGACAGTGGGGATTAATGTTGTCATAACCAGGGGTGATAGTGGGGATTAATATTGTCCTAGCCAATGGTGATAGTGGGGATTAATGTTGTCATTGCCAGGGGTGATGGTGGGGATTAATGTTCTCATAGCAGGGGTGATAGTGAGGGTTAATGTTGTCATAGCCAATGGTGATAATAGGGATTAATGTTGTCATAGGAGGGGTGATAGTGGGAATAAATGTTGTCATAGCCAATGGTGATAGTGAGGATTAATGTTGTCATAGTCAGGGGTGATGGTGGGGATTAATATTGTCATAGCAGGGGTGATAGTGGGGATTAATGTTTTTACAGCCAGGGGTGATAGTGAGGATTGATGTTGTCATAGCAGGGGTGATAGTGGGAATGAATGTTGTCATAGCCAGGGGTGATAGTGGGGATTAACGTTGTCATAGCCAGGGGTGATAGTAGGGATTAATGTTGTCATAGCCAGGGGTGAAGTTGGGGATTAATGTTGTCAAAGCCACTGTTGATGCTGTGGATTAATGTTGTCATAGCCAGGGTGATAGTAGGGATAAATATTGTCATAGCAGGGGTGAAAGTGGGGATTAATGTTTTTACTGCCAGGGGTGATAGTGAGGATTAATGTTGACATAGCAGGGGTGATAGTAGGAATGAATGTTGTCATACTGGGTGGTAGTGGGGATTGATATTTCCATAGCCAGGGTGATAGTGGGGATTAATGTTGTCATAGCCAATGGTGATAGTGGAGATTAATGTTGTTACAGCCAGGGGATAGTGGGGATAAATGTTGCCATAGCCATGGCTGATAGTGGGGATTAATGTTTTCATGGCCAGGGGTGATAGTGAGAATTAATATTGGCATAGCCAGGGTTGATAGTAGGGATTAATGTTGTCATAGCAGCGGTGACAGTGGGGATTAATGTTGTCATAACCAGGGGAGATGGTAAGGATTAATATTGTCATAGCCAATGGTGATAGTGGGGATTAGTGTTGTCATAGCCAGGGTGATAGTGGGAATTAATGTTGTCATAGTCAGGGGTGATTGAGGGATTAATGTTCTCATAGCCAGGAGTGATAGTAGGGATTAGTGTTCTCATGGCAAGGGGTGATAGTGGGGATTACTGTTGTCATAGCCAATGGCGACAGTGGGGATAAATGTTGCCATAGCCAGGGGTAAAGTTGGGGATTAATGTTCTCATGGCCAGGGGCGATAGTGAGAATTAATGTTGGCATAGCCAGGGGTGATAGTAGGGATTAATGTTGTCATAGCAGCGGTGACAGTGGGGATTAATGTTGTCATAACCAGGGGTGACGGTAGGGATTAATATTGTCCTAGCCAATGGTGATAGTGGGGATTGATGTTTCCATAGCCAGGGTGATAGTGGGGATTAATGTTGTCATAGCCAGGGCTGATAGTGGGGATTAATATTGTCATAGCCAATGGTGATAGGGGGAATAATGTTGTCAAAGCCAGGGGTGATTGTGGGGATTAATGTTGTCATAGCCAGGGGTGATTGTGGGGATTAATGTTCTCATAGCGGGGGTGATAGTGAGGGTAATGTTGTCATAGCCAATGGTGATAATAGGGTTTAATGTTGTCATAGCCAGGGTGATAGTGCGGATTAATGTTGTCATAGCCAATGGCGAAAGTGGGAATTAATGTTGTCATAGTCAGGGGTGATTGAGGGATTAATGTTCTCATAGCCAGGGCTCATAGTGGGGATTAGTGTTGTTACTGCCAGGGGATAGTGGGGATAAATGTTGCCATAGCCAGGGCTGATACTGGGGATTAATGTTCTCATGGCCAGGGGTGATAGTGAGAATTAATGTTGTCATATCCAGGGGTGATAGTAGGGATAAATATTGTCATAGCAGGGGTGAAAGTGGGTATTAATGTTTTTACAGCCAGGGGTGATAGTGAGGATTAATGTTGACGTAGCAGGGGTGATAGTAGGAATGAATGTTGTCATAGTGGGTGGTAGTGGGGATTGATGTTTCCATAGCCAGGGTGATAGTGGGGATTAATGTTGTAATAGCCAGGGCTGATAGTGGGGATTAATGTTGTCATAGGCAATGGTGATAGTGGGGATTAATGTTGTTACAGCCAGGGGATAGTGGGGATTAATGTTGTCATAGCCAGGGTTGATAGTAGGGATTAATGTTGTCATAGCAGCGGTGACAGTGGGGATTAATGTTGTCATAACCAGGGGAGATGGTAAGGATTAATATTGTCATAGCCAATGGTGATAGTGGGGAATAATGTTGTCATTGCCAGGGGTGATAGTGGGGATTAATGTTCTCATAGCGGGGGTGATAGTGAGGGCAATGTTGTCATAGCCAATGGTGATAATAGGGATTAATATTGTCATAGCCAGGGGTGATTGAGGGATCAATGTTCTCATAGCCAGGGTGATAGTGGGGATTACTGTTGTCATAGCCAATGGCGATAGGCGGGATTAATGTTGTTACTGCCAGGGATTAGTGAGGATAAATTTTGCCATAGCCAGGGCTGATAGTGGTGATTAATGTTTTCATGGCCGGTGGTGATAGTGGGGATTAATGTTGTTACAGCCAGGGGTGATGAAGATTAATGTTGTCATAGCCAGGGGTGATAGTGAGGATTAACATTGTCATAGCCAATGGTGATAATGGGGATTGATTTTCTAATAGCAGGGTTCATAGTGGGGATTAACGTTGTCATAGCAGTGGTGATAGTGGAGTTTGACGTTGTCATAGCTGGGGTGATAGTGGAGATTAATGTTGTCATAGCAGGGGTGATAGTGGGGATTAATGTTGTCATAGCAGGGGTGATAGTGAGGATTAATGTTGTCATAGCCATGGGTGATAGTGGGGATTAATGTTGTCATAGCCAGCAATGATAGTGAGAATTAACGTTGTCATAGCCAGAAGTGATAGTAGGGATTAATGTTGTCATAGCCAATGGTGATAGTGGGGATTAACGTTGTCGTAGCAGGGGAGATAGTGAGGATTAACATTGTCATCACCAATGGTGATAATGGGGATTGATGTTCTAATAGCAGGGTTCATAGCGGGGATTAACGTTGTCATAGTAGTGGTGATAGTGGAGTTTAACGTTGTCATAGCAGGGGTGATAGTGGAGATTAATGTTGTCATATCCAAGGGTGATAGTGCGGATTAATGTTTTCATGGCCAATGGTGACAGTGGGGATTAATGTTGTTACAGCCAGGGGAGATAGTGAGGATTAATGTTGTCATAGCCAATAGTGAAAGTGGGAATTTATGTTGTCATAGCCAGGAGCGATTGAGTGATTAATGTTGTCATAGATAGGGCTGATAGTGGGGATTAATGTTCACATGGCCTGGGGTGATAGTGGGGATTATTGTTGTTATAGCCAATGGTGATAGTGGGGATTAATGTTATTATAGCCAGGGGATAGTGGGGATAAATGTTGCCATTGCCAGGGCTGATACTGGGGATTAATGTTCTCATGGCCAGGGGTGATAGTGAGAATTAATGTTGTCATAGCCAGGGGTGATATCGGGGATTAATGTTGTCATAGCCAGGGGTGATAGTGGGGATTAATGTTGTCATAGCCAGGGGTGAAGTTAGAAACATAGAAAATAGGTGCAGGAGTAGGCCATTCGAGCCTGCACCACCATTTATTATGATCATGGCTGATCATCCAACTCAGAACCCCGCCCCAGACATCCCTCCATACCCCCTGATCCCCGTAGCCATAGGGGCCATATCTAACTCCCTCTTAAATATAGCCAATGTACTGGCCTCAACTGCTTCCTGTGGCAGAGAATTCCACAGATTCACCACTCTCTGAGTGAAGAAGTTTTTCCTAATCTCGGTCCTAAAAGGCTTCCCCTTTATCCTCAAACTGTGACCCCTTGTTCTGGACTTCCCCAACATCGGGAACAATCTTCCTGCATCTAGCCTGTCCAATCCCTTTAGGATTTTATACGTTTCAATCAGATCCCCCCTCAATCTTCTAAATTCCAACGAGTACAAGCCTAGTTCATCCAGTCTTTCTTCATATGAAAGTCCTGCCATCCCAGGAATCAATCCGGTGAACCTTCTTTGTACTCCCTCTAAGGCAAGGATGTCTTTCCTCAGATTAGGGGACCAAAACTGCACACAGTACTCCAGGTGTGGTCTCACCAAGGCCTTGTACAACTGCAGTATTACCTCCCTGCTCCTGTACTCAAATCCTCTCACTGTAAATACCTGCATACCATTCGCCTTTTTCACCGCCTGCTGTACCTGCATGCCCACTTTCAATGACTGGTGTATAATGACACCCAGGTCTCGTTGCACCTCCCCTTTTCCTAATCGGCCACCATTCAGATAATAATGTTTTCCTATTTTTGCTACCAAAGTGGATAACTTCACATTTATCCACATTAAATTGCATCTGCCATGAATTTGCCCACTCACCCAACCTATCCAAGTCACTCTGCATCCTCTTAGCATCCTCCTCACAGCTAACACTGCGACCCAGCTTCGTGTCATCCGCAAACTTGGAGATGCTGCATTTAATTCCCTCATCCAAGTCATTAATATATATTGTAAACAACTGGGGTCCCAGCACTGAGCCTTGCGGTACCCCACTAGTCACCACCTGCCATTCTGAAAAGGTCCCGTTTATTCCCACTCTTTGCTTCCTGTCTGCTAACCAATTCTCCATCCACATCAATACCTTACCCCCAATACCATGTGCTTTAAGTTTGCACACTAATCTCCTGTGTGGGACCTTTTCAAAAGCCTTTTGAAAATCCAAATATACCACACCCACTGGTTCTCCCCTATCCACTCTACTAGTTACATTCTCAAAAAATTCAATGAGATTCGTCAGACATGATTTTCCCTTCACAAATCCATGCTGACTTTGTCCGATGATTTCACCGCTTTCCAAATGTGCTGTTATCACATCTTTGATAACTGACTCCAGGAGTTTCCCCACCACCGACGTTAGGCTAACCGGTCTATAATTCCCCGGTTTCTCTCTCCCTCCTTTTTTAAAAAGTGGGGTTACATTAGCCACCCTCCAATCCTCAGGAACTAGTCCAGAATCTAACGAGTTTTGAAAAATTATCACTAATGCTTCCACTATTTCTTGGGCTACTTCCTTAAGCACTCTAGGATGCAGACCATCTGGCCCTGGGGATTTATCTGCCTTCAATCCCTTCAATTTACCTAACACCACTTCCCTACTAACAAGTATTTCGCTCAGTTCCTCCATCTCACTGGACCCTCTGTCCCCTACTATTTCTGGAAGATTATTTATGTCCTCCTTAGTGAAGACAGAACCAAAGTAATTATTCAATTGGTCTGCCATGTCCTTGCTCCCCATAATCAATTCACCTGTTTCTGTCTGTAGGGGACCTACATTTGTCTTTACCAGTCTTTTCCTTTTTACATACCTATAAAAGCTTTTACAGTCAGTTTTTATGTTCCCTGCCAGTTTTCTCTCATAATCTTTTTTCCCCTTCCTAATTAAGCCCTTTGTCCTCCTCTGCTGAACTCTGAATTTCTCCCAGTCCTCAGGTGAGCCACTTTCTCTGGCTAATTTGTATGCTGCTTCTTTGGAATTGATACTATCCCTAATTTCTCTTCTCAGCCACGGGTGCACTACCTTCCTTGATTTATTCTTTTGCCAAACTGGGTTGAACAATTGTTGTAGTTCATCCATGCAACCTTTAAATGCTTGCCATTGCATATCCACCGTCAATCCTTTAAGTGTCATTTGCCAGTCTATCTTAGCTAATTCACGTCTCATACCTTCAAAGTTACCCCTCTTTAAGTTCAGAACCTTTGTTTCTGAATTAACTGTGTCACTCTCCATCTTAATGAAGAATTCCACCATATTATGGTCACTCTTACCCAAAGGGCCTCTCACGACAATATTGCTAATTAACCCTTCCTCATTGCTCAAAACCCAGTCCAGAATAGCCTGCTCTCTAGTTGGTTCCTCGACATGTTGGTTCAAAAAACCATCCTGCATACATTCCAAGAAATCCTCTTCTTCAGCACCTTTACCAATTTGGTTCACCCAATCTACATGTAGATTGAAGTCACCCATTATAACTGCTGTTCCTTTATTGCACACATTTCTAATTTCCTGTTTAATACCATCTCCGACCTCACTACTACTGTTAGGTGGCCTGTACACAACTCCCACCAGCGTCTTCTGCCCCTTAGTGTTACGCAGCTCTACCCATATCGATTCCACATCTTCCCGGCTTATGTCCTTCCTTTCTATTGCATTAGTCTCTTCTTTAACCAGCAACGCCACCCCACCTCCCCTCCCTTCATGTCTATCCCTCCTGAATATTGAATATCCCTGAACGTTGAGCTCCCATCCTTGGTCACCCTGGAGCCATGTCTCTGTGATCCCAACTATATCATAATCATTAATAACAATCTGCACTTTCAATTCATCCACTTTATTACGAATGCTCCTTGCATTGACACACAAAGCCTTCAGGCGCTCTTTTACGACTCTCTTAGCCCTTATACAATTATGTTGAAAAGTGGCCCTTTTTAATGCTTGCCCTGGATTTGTCGGCCTGCCACTTTTACTTTTCTCCTTAGTACTTTTTGCTTCTACCCTCACTTTACACCCCCTGTCTCTCTGCACTGGTTCCCATCCCCCTGTTGTGACTTACCTCCTCACGCCTAGCCTCTTTAATTTGATTCCCACCCCCCAACCATTCTAGTTTAAAGTCACCTCAGTAGCCCTCGCTAATCTCCCTGCCAGGATATTGGTCCCCCTAGGATTCAAGTGTAACCCGTCCTTTTTGTACAGGTCACGCCTGCGCCAAAAGAGGTCCCAATGATCCAAAAACTTGAATCCCTGCCCCCTGCTCCAATCCCTCAGCCACGCATTTATCCTCCACCTCATCGCATTCCTACTCTCACTGTCGCGTGGCACAGGCAGTAATCCCGAGATTACTACCTTTGCGGTCCTTTTTCTCAACTCCCTTCCTAGCTCCCTATATTCTCCTTTCAGGACCTCATCCCTTTTCCTACCTATGTCATTGGTACCTATATGTACCACGACCTCTGGCTCCTCACCCTCCCACTTCAGGATATCTTGGACACGATCAGAAATATCCCGGACCCTGGCACCAGGGAGGCAGACTACCATCCGGGTCTCTGGACTGCGTCCACAGAATCGCCTATCTGACCCCCTTACTATCGAGTCCCCTATCACAACTGCCCTCCTCTTCCTTGCCCTACCCTTCTGAGCTACAGGGTCAGACTCTGTGCCGGAGGCACGGCCACTGTCGCTTCCCCCGGGTAAGCTGTCCCCCCCAACAGTACTCAAAGAGGAGTACCTATTGTTAAATTGGGGATTAATGTTGTCATAGCCAGGGGTGACGGTAGGGATTAATGTTGTTCTAGCCAAAGGTGATAGTGGGGATTGTTGTCATTGCCAGGGGAAATGGTGGGGATTAATGTTGTTATAGCCAGGGGTGATAGTGGGAATTAACGGTGTCATAACCAGGGGTCATAGTGGAGATTAATATTGTCATAGCAGGACTGATAGTGAGGACTAATGTTGTCATAGCAGGATTGATAGTGGTGTTTAATATTGTCATAGCCAATGGTGATAGTGAGGCTTAATGTTGTCATAGCCAATGGTTAACCTGAGGATTGATATTGTCATAGCGAATGGTGATAGTGGGGATTAATGTTGTCATAGACAGGGGTGATAGTGGGGATGAATGTTGCTATAGACAGGGGTGATAGTGGGGATTAATGTTGTCATAGCCAGCAATGATAGTGAGAATTAATGTTGTCATAGCCAGAAGTGATAGTAGGGATTAATGTTGTCATAGCCAATGCTGATAATGGGGATTGATGTTCTAATAGCAGGATTCATAGTGGGGATTAACGTTGTCATAGCAGTGGTGATAGTGGAGATTAACATTGTCATAGCAGGGGTGATAGTGGAGATTAACGTTGTCATAGCAGGGGTGATAGTGGAGATTAATGTTGTCATAGCAGGGGTGATAGTGAGGATTAATGTTGTCATAGCCAGGGGTGATATTGGGGATTAATGTTGTCATATCCAAGGGTGATAGTGCGGATTAATGTTTTCATGGCCAATGGTGACACTGGGGATTAATGTTGTCATAGCCAATGGTGAAAATGGGGATTAATGTTGTCATAGCCAGGGGTGATAGTGGGGATTAATCTCATTGCCAAAGGTGATAGTGGTGATTAATGTTGTCATACCAGGGGTGATGGTGGGGATTAATGTTGTCATAGCCAAGATAGTGAGGAAAAATGTTGCCAAAGCCAATGGTGATAGTGGGGATTAACGTTGTCATATCAGGGGTGATAGTGGGGATTAATGTTGTTATAGCCAATGGGGATAGTAGGGATTAATGTTGTCATAGACAGTGGTGATAGTCGGGATTAACGTTGTCATAGCCAAGGGTGATAGTGGGGATTAATGCTGTCATAGCAGTGGTGATATTGGGGATTAAAGTTGTCATAGCAAATGGTGATAGTAGGGATTAATGTTGTCATAGCCAGGGGTGATGGTGGAGATTAATGTTGTAATTGCAGGGTTGATAGTGGGAATTAACGTTGTCATAGCAGGGGTGATAGTGGGGATTAATGTTATCATAGCCAGGGGTGATGGTGGAGATTAATGTTGTAATAGCAGGGTTGATAGTGGGGATTAACGTTGTCATAGCAGGGGTGATAGTGAGGATTAGTGTTGTCATAGCGGGGGTGATAGTGGAGATTAATGTTGTCATAGCCAATGGTGATAGTCAGGATTAATGTCATAGCCTGAGGTGATAGTGGGGATTGTTGTTGTCATTGCCAGGGGAAATGGTGGGGATTAATGTTGTCATAGCCAGGGGTGATAGTGGAGATTAATATTGTCATAGCAGGAGTGATAGTGAGGACTAATGTTGTCATAGCAGGATTGATGGTGGTGTTTAATGTCGTCATAGCGGGGGTGATGGTGTGGATTAATGTTGTCATAGCCAATGGTGATAGTGAGGCTTAATGTTGTCATAGCCAATGGTTAACCTGAGGATTGATATTGTCATAGCGAATGGTGAGAGTGGGGATTAATGTTGTCATAGCCAGTGGTGACGGTAGGGATTAATGTTGTCATAGCCAATGGTGAGAATGGGGATTAATGTTGTCATATCCAGTAGTGATGGTGCGGATTGAAGTTGTCATAGCCAGGGGTGATAGTGGGGATTAATGTTGTCATTGCCAAGGGTGATAGTGGGGATTGATATCATAATACCCTAGGTGATAGTGGGTATTAATGTTGTCATAGCCAGTGGTGACAGTGGGGATTACTCTCATAGCCAAAGGTGATAGTGGTCATTAATGTTGACATATCCAGGGGTGATAGTGGGGATTAGTGTTGTCATACCAGGGGTGATGGTGGGGATTAATGTTGTCATTGCCAGAAGTGATAGCAGGAATTAATGTTGTCATAGCCAATGGTGATAGTGGGGATTAACGTTGTCATAGCAGGGGTGATAGTGAGGATTAACGTTGCCATAGCCAATGGTGATAATGCGGATTGATGTTCTAATAGCAGGGTTCATAGTGGGGATTAACGTTGTCATAGCAGTGTGATAGTGGAGTTTAACATTGTCATAGCACGGGTGATAGTGGAGATTAATGTTGTCACAGCAGGGGTGATAGTGGGGATTAATGTTGTCATAGCCAGCAATGATAGTGAGAATTAATGTTGTCATAGCCAATGGTGATAGTGGGGATTAACGTTGTCATAGCAGGGGTGATAGTGAGGATTAACGTTGTCATAACCAATGGTGATAATGGGGATTGATGTTCTAATAGCAGGGTTCATAGTGGGGATTAACGTTGTCATAGCAGTGGTGATAGTGGAGATTAACGTTGTCATAGCAGGGGTGATAGTGGAGATTAATGTTGTCATAGCAGGGGTGATAGTGGAGATTAATGTTGTCATAGCAGGGGTGATAGTGAGGATTAATGTTGTCATAGCCAGGGGTGATATTGGGGATTAATGTTGTCATATCCAAGGGTGATAGTGCGGATTAATGTTTTCATGGCCAATGGTGACAGTGGGGATTAATGTTGTTACAGCCAGGGGAGATAGTGGGGATTAATGTTGTCAAAGCCAATGGTGAAAATGGGGATTAATGTTGCCATAGCCAGGGGTGATAGTGGGGATTAATCTCATAGCCAAAAGTGATAGTGGTGATTAATGTTGACATATCCAGGGGTGATAGTTGGGATTAATGTTGTCATACCAGGGGTGATGGTGGGGGTAATGTTGTCATAGCCAATGGTGATAGTGGGGATTAATGTTGTCATAGCCAGGGGTGATGTTGGGGATTAAAGTTGTCATTGCCAGGGGTGATAGTGGGGATTAATGTTGTTATAGCAGGGGTGATAGTGAGGATTAATGTTGTCATAGCCATGGGTGATAGTGGGTATTAATGTTGTCATAGCAGGGGTGATAGTGAGAGCCAATGGTGATAATGGGGATTGATGTTCTAATAGCAGGGTTCATAGTGGGGATTAATGTTGTCATACCAGGGGTGATGGTGGGGATTAATGTTGTCATAGCCAATGGTGATAGTGAGGAAAAATGTTGCCAAAGCCAATGGTGATAGTGGGGATTAACGTTGTCATATCAGGGGTGATTGTGGGGATTAATGTTGTTATAGCCAATGAGGATAGTAGGGATTAATGTTGTCATAGCCAGTGGTGATAGTCGGGATTAACGTTGTCATAGCCAAGGGTGATAGTGGGGATTAATGTTTTCATGGCCAATGGTGACAGTGGGGATTAATGTTGTTACAGCCAGGGGAGATAGTGGGGATTAATGTTGTCATAGCCAATAGTGAAAATGGGGATTAATGTTGTCATTGCCAACAGTATTGGTGGGGATGTGAGTTGTCATAGCCAGGGGTGATAGTGGGGATTAATTTTGTCATTGCCAAGGGTGATAGTAGGGATCGATATCGTAATACCCAGGGGTGATAGTGGGTATTAATGTTGTCATAGAGGAGGTGATAGGATTAATGTTGTTATACCCAATGGTGATAGTAGGGATTAATGTTGTCATAGCCCGGGGTGATAGTGGGGATTAATATTGTCATAGCCAGGGGTGATAGTGGGGATTAATCTCATAGCCAAAGGTGATAGTGGTCATTAATGTTGACATATCCAGGGGTGATAGTGGGGATTAGTGTTGTCATACCAGGGGTGATGGTGGGGATTAATGTTGTCATAGCCAATGGTGATAGTGGGGATTAATGTTGTCATAGCCAGGGGTGATGTTGGGGATTAATGTTGTCATTGCCAGGGGTGATAGTGAGGAATAATGTTGTCATAGCCAGGTGTGATAGTGGGGATTAATGTTGTAATAGCAGGGGTGATAGTGAGGATTAATGTTGTCATAGCCATGGGTGATAGTGGGGACTAATGTCGTCATAGCC